>NC_060121.1:811534761-811852261 GCF_021461395.2 Schistocerca americana
TTGTGCAATTCATTACACTTCTTAACAAATAGTGTACTCCTGAACTTAAATTTCCACCTGTTTTAAGGATTGACATACAAAAACAACTTCATGGTCCAGCAGCAACAGAATTCGTGCTTCTTTACCTTATTTGTAAATCTGAGGAAGTTACGTTTGTACTGGGTTGCTTTTACAAGAAACTGTGAACATATTGGTGCTCTTCTTTAGGTATCTTGGTTGACTATGGGGTGAGGAGCACTGAATGTTAATGAAATATCTTGCGATTGTACACGTTTGGGGATGGGATGGGGGACAGAAGAAGAGGCAAAAGAGAGATACTTGTTTTATCAAATAAATTTTTTTTTTATCTTATAAAGTTTCTCCTTTCAGTTGCAAGAGGGGAATATTTATCTTTTCTAATGTGCATGTTTAAAACAGTTTAAACTCAGCAGTATTTTCGATGTATGAAGCTGTTTTGTTTCCTGTTTAGAATTCCTTTTGTTGAAAACGACTGTAATCCAATGACTGGCAACAGTTGGACATTTACACATGTAAATTAGTCACATTTCCAGTGACAATGTCAAACGAAAATAGATTAATTAATTAAAGAAACGAGTTCATTGTAAGGAGGTTGGGGTAAGTTTCGATAACAAAATGGATCAAGTAAATGTAGTTACTTGAATGTAAAATTTCCGAAGTTTGCAATGGAGCAAAGCGTCTTCTCATATTGATCTACGTTTGTTTCGGCAGGATTCAGTAATAAGCAACTATGACATTCATTTGTAGCTTTACGTTAGTAAGATAATCTTTCATCTAAATAAAACTGCAGAATCCAAAACAATACCAAACATCTTGTCCAAAAATAAGAGATTTATAGTGATAAGCACGCCCAGGCGTTTCTGCCTGCAACAGACCTGGCGTTCGCCGTGCCTAGCTGACGTGACGTCACCAACAAGCGCCGAGGCCTTCCTTTGAGTGGGTGTTGGTTAGACACGCGTGCGTGGGCAGTATTTGACGGCGAGCGTTGCGCTCTGCGCATGCACGGCCGGTGCCCTAGCCGCGTCTGTCTAGCCGTCTAGGAGGCGTCGCTACGCGCCAGGACGCCACACAGACGCCGTTACCTAGGTCAGCACCTGGCCTGCTGCACTCGCGGCTCACAGCACGGGTAAGACTGCAGGCATAGCGCTAGTCAGCATCGCCATTAATTTCGCGGCTGAGAGAGTACTGTGATATGCTTTCCTCTTTAGTCTTGGTGTCCAACGTGGCACTATTCACCATCACAATTTAATTTTAATTTAATTAATTTTGGTATTTATTTACATATAGACTGTGTAGTTAGCCATTGTTTCCACTGCATGTTTGTAATTTTATGTTCAACATCTTATAAATTTCACTGAAACTAGCTCTGTGTAGTTCAAATCAGTAAATGCGTAGATGTGTGGCTTTTATATGTAGCGTGTAGTGAATTGGAGTGAATATACTGGACCCGTCTATTTACTCTTCGTGCTCTCTGTCTCACACGCACACACACACATATTCATACGTTTATAGTGTTGTGGGCCACCTGAGCTGTTATCTTCACATATTTCGTTAACTGCCGAATATGTTGAAATAATATTTTCCTCAATTGGAATTACACAAAGGAGCTGGTATTTTTCAGTGTCACAAGCTGTCGTTAACTTTTTTATCCATCGAGAGACTGAAATAACACGGGCTTTTTAAATGGAACGACGTACTTTGACAACCTTCGAGAGTCCTCGAGAAGAGTAGTGGATCGGCATTTCCTTTCTTTCGCTCAAAGTGACCCTTCTCGCCTTTTCTTCCAATACAGCTCGTGTTCCCTTCCGTAACTCGAAGCAATAAAAAAAACCTTACAAAAAAATTCACTGCAAAACACGCCCATCTTCACATCACCTCTCTTCCCTTTTCAACCATTTCGTTGACGGTTCGAAAGCAAATGTTCCCTGATAAACGCAAGTTTGTTTTCAACATCTCAGTAGATAAATAAGTTGCGAGAATTTGCCATATGTAGCAAAACTATTCACCATCCGGCGAAAAACACACCGGTGTGCGTATTATCACTTAGGGGAATCTTGTTCCGATATCAGTAACGATTTCCGAAATGTTTGATATTAACAAGATAGGTGAGTCCATCTATCTGTTACACTGCAATGGTTGACAGACAAAAATTACTCATAGAACAAGGTACAATGTTCTCTGAAATAAACTACTGCTAACCATCAAACATTATTCCTATGGTAAAAAGATCAAGATTTTTGTGGTTTGTTCACGTTATACGTTTCTATGCCGTTGACAGATTTGGCAGTCAGTGCCATAAACCACTTGCCCAGTATTGCAGTAAAAAATGTTCACAAATGGAGAGTATTTTTAAACACACAAGGTAAGGTACTGTAACTATGTGTGTCATATTAAGCACAGCACTTTATGCTAAGAATGAGAAATAATGCCTTACCTACATACTGTAGTGGAAAAATTTCGCCATCTACCGATGTATCTCCAATAAACTCAGCCTGGTATCGATCAGTATATCGAAAGAAATGCACCTGAAAGACTGCCTTTCCTCTTTATTTCATTGTTTATTCTAGGCCATCCAAAATCTTTGGTAATTCCTTGTATCAGTAGTTTCTAATCTGGAGTTTATGAATGAGAATATTTAATCTGTCAATTCTGACTGAAGGCCTGTCTACCAGTTTCACAGTTTCATAAATTATCGATCGAAATATTCGACCAAATTTTCAAAACTGTTTTTGACATTCGAGACGTTGCATTTGAGTACGGCAAGAATTCAAGTTCCTTGAAAATAGGGAAAGGATCGTTTGTCTTACGGGATTTTGAATGTTATATTCGTTTGTGTTTTATCAGGCTGTTCTCAGACTTCAGCACCACCAAATTGTTTTCACAGTTCTTTTAAGGTATGTTATTCCTTCTTTGCTACTATACATCCAATCATAGTTCTTCCGTCGGTTCAGAACGAAACTCGAATAAAGTTCTACGAGTGTTCCTATTTTCTCTACATCAAGTTATTGTGTGTACATCACCAATACAAATACATGTGATCTAGTTGTTCGTGTCAGAGCTGAAGCCATCCACGACATTCACGCTCATTATTTCATTTTGATATCCGTCGAATATATCAGTGTCATCTAATTATAATTCATACTGATGTGTCTACGCTTTACAGGTGTTTCTATTTAAAAACCTTCTGTTTTAGATAAAACTCAGCCGAAATATTTAACATACATATCTTATTTTTAAAGGACATCATCTTCGTCGTTCACTGCAGAAATTATTTCACAACTGCAATTTCGGCCTTGAGCCTACTATCAAGTGATAATTTTTCTTTAGATCGTGTCAAACTTTAAAATCCTCCGACATGTATATAGTTTAAGGTTTGGCATGTTCTAAAGCAAAATTACCACTTGATAATGGCCTCACGGCCGAATATGCAATTCTGGAATAAATAATTTATACAGTCAACGGCGAATATGATGCCCTTTAAAAAATTCTGCATGACTGAACCCCAACCACGAGAAATTAATAAATTTCTTGGTGCTTCGTTATCCTTATTGTTCGTTTGTGTTCTACCAAATTTCAGTAATTTTTACAAAAGGAATTCTCATTCCGACTTAGACATCAGAATCTTGCATGAGAAACAGGACAGTTATATAAAGGTGCTGAAGGATATTTTCTGTCGCCTATTCTTAGTTATGGAAATCGAGCAAAACCTAAATCCGTCTGGCCGAAGACGGATTTGATCCCGCTAAACATGAATACGAATCCAGTGTCTTACACAATAAAAGATCCTAACGAGAATTTTAACGTCTTCATCGTGGATTTTGTTGACTTCTGAGCCTTAATTTTTTATCATCGCGTTTCGTTTGTGCATAATTATTGGGAAGCGTAGTCTTCCAAATCAATGGCCATCGAGTGCATCACTCTCTTTGTTATCTGTCTTTCATGTTTTGCCTCATGTGTCCTACAGTTGTTGATTAAATATGTATTGGTAAGCTTACTCTTTTGATAACAGAGGAATGTATTTCTTTATTCAGTCTAGGGCATATTTATAACGGAGCAGTCTCCTTCTGAATTAGTGTAGATGTTTGATATTAGCAAAGAAATTTAGGAAAGTTAAGATAGAATAGTTTCACTCTAGTGTTTTTGTCGATAGTTGAGTAAGGGTACTTCCCGTTACACATGTATCAGGAAACTAATTTGATATGCCTTAAATCGGATAGGTGACAGTAGTAGTCTTTGGTCAAAGCGGAAAATGTTCCTAGTTTTTCACGTTAAGACTGGTCTGTTCCTTACATTCAAGAGATTTGTCCAAGGGATGTACCTGGAAACTTGCCGCAGGCGGATATAACATTAATGAAGCCAGAAGAAATCTTAATTTCTTTATACGAAAATAGTTATTTCATTTCGTAAATTAAACTTCACCTTGTCACTATCGCGTGAGCCACTAAGCAATATGTCGTCAAGAGTGTGTGATGTTTTCTACGGTTAGGATCGATAAAAATCTATATTTTGGACTCCCATTCAATGACGTCACTATTCCAACTTGCTGATTTCATCAGTAACATGCGATGAATTACACTGACTGCAGTCCATTCCAGGGTTCAACTTCTAGAGCTAACTTATGCTATGTCTTACGTAACTTGTATTCATATTACAGTATTTATTACATAAAAACAAGTCTTAAAAAGAATTTCACAGTAACAACAGACGTCGGTAATGTTGTCGTACTGTTGGCAACCTACACCAAGCCACTCTGAAGTACACTGACTGCAGTCCATTCCAGGGTTCAACTTCTAGAGCTAACTTATGCTATGTCTTACGTAACTTGTATTCATATTACAGTATTTATTACATAAAAACAAGTCTTAAAAAGAATTTCACAGTAACAACAGACGTCGGTAATGTTGTCGTACTGTTGGCAACCTACACCAAGCCACTCTGAAGTATTTTTGGCATCTCTCTACAATTTATTTATAGACATTCCTCTCCTCACCAGTTTAAGGGATGTGAAATCACAAAAACGAAGTATAAAATATGTGCTTCATATCAGAACTAACCTGTTTGGTAGCTAGTGCTACTTTGAATTTATTAATCGTAACACAACAGATATTTGCCAGAACGTATAACTATTAATGAGGTATCAGCCATACTTGCGTACACTGCACAACCCTTTCTACCATCTTAGCACAATAAAATAAATATTGTTTTAACTAAATTTAAAACGACGGCGAAACAATGTGTAAAATGTCTCGTCTTAGATGATTTCTTTATGCTGATTCCAAAACTCACCACTTAGTAGCTTAGTAATATCAATTCAGCTGCAGTGTTTGGGATACAGCTGAGGTTGTAAAATATCGTCTTTTGTCGCTTGAATGAAAGTTTCTTTTGAAAACAGGCGTTTAATATATTGAAGTTTAATATGCCACCAGAGATTAATTTATTAATACGTGATACAAGGTGCCCCAGGGAAATGTGAGAGGACCGCAGTTTATACGTAAATAATCTGGGGTACAGGGTGAGCAGACATCTGCGGTTGTTCGCTGATGACCCTGTAGTGTTTTGGAACGTGTGGTGGTTGAGGTGACTGAAGGAGCATACAAGATAACTCAGACAAAATTTCTAGTTAGTGTGCTGAATAGCAGCTAGCTCTAAAGGGAAAAAAATGTAATTTAACACAGTTGTTGTGGTCTTCAGTCCTGAGGCTGGTTTGATGCAGCTCTCCATGCTACTCTATCCTGTGCAAACTGCTTCATCTCCCAGTACGTACTGCAGTCTACATCCTTCTGAATCTGCTTAGTGTATTCATCTCTTGCTCTCTCTCTACGATTTTTACCCTCCACGCTGCCCTCCAATACTAAATTGGTGATCCCTTCATGCCTCAGAACATGTCCTACCAACCGATCCCTTCTTCTAGTCAAGTTGTGCCACAAACTCCTCTTCTCCCCAATTCTATTCAACACCTCCTCATTTGTTATGTGATATACCCATCTAATCTTCAGCATTCTTCTGTAGCACCATATTTCGAAAGCTTCTATTCTCTTCTTGTCCAAACTATTTATCGTCCATGTTTCACTTCCATACATGGCTACACTCCATACAAATACTTTCAGAAACGACTTCCTGACACTTAAATCTATACTCGATGTTAACAAATTTCTCTTCTTCAGAAACGCTTTCCTTGCCATTGCCAGCCTACATTTTATATCCTCTCTACTTCGATCATCATCAGTTATTTTGCTTCCCAAATAGCAAAACTCCTTTACTACTTAAGGCGTCTCAGTTCCTAATCTAATTCCCTCAGCATCACCCGACTTAATTCGACTACATTCAATGATCCTCGTTTTGCTTTTGTTGATGTTCAGCTTATATCCTCCTTTCAAGTCACTATCCATTCCGTTCAACTGCTCTTCCAAGTCCTTTGCTGTCTCTGACAGAATTACAATGTCATCGGCGAACCTCAAAATTTTTATTTCTTCTCCATGGATTTTAATACCTACTGTGAATTTTTCTTTTGTTTCCATTACTGCTTGCTCAATATACAGATTGAATAGCATCGGGGAGAGGCTACAACCTTGTCTCACTCCCTTCCCAACCACTACTTCCCTTTCGTGCCCCTCGACTCTTATAACTGCCATCTGGTTGCTGTACAAATTGTAAATAGTCTTTCGCTCCCTGTATTTTACCCCTGCCACTTTCAGAACCTGAAAGAGAGTATTCAAGTCAACAGATGAGTAGGAAAAACAAACCCGTAGTGCTAGAATAGAGGATTAGTGGTGTGCTGATGGCACAGTCGGGTCGATTAAATATCTGGGCGTAACGCTGCAGAGTGGCACGAAATGGAACGAGCATGTAAGGATTTAGTAGGGTAGGCGAGATCAACTTCGGTTTGTTGGGAGTATTTTAGGAAAGTGTGATTCATCTGTAAAAGAGAGCGTATGTAGGATACTAACGCGATCCATTCTTGAATACTGCTCGAGTGTTTGGAATCCGCACCTGATCAGACTGAAGGAAGAGAACGAAGCAATTCAAAGGCAGCCTGCTAAATGTTACTGGTAGGTTCGAACAACACGAAAGTATTACGGAGATTCTTTGGGAACCCAAATGGGAATCGCTGGAGAGAATGTGGCGTTCTTTTCGCGGAACTCTATAGCGAAAATTTTGAGAACCGGCATATAAAGCTACGGCAAAACGATTCTACTGCCACCAACGTACATTTCGAGTAAGAACCTCGAAGATTAGAGAAATTAGGCCTATACCGTGGCATATAGACAGTCGTTTCTCACTCTCTCTGTTTGTGAGTGGAGCATGAAAGGAAACGACTATTAGTGGTACAGCATATCCTCCGCCACGCACCCTACTGTGGCTTGCTTATTATGTGTGTAGAGGTACACGCAAAATTTTGGAATTAGTCAAATTAAGCTTATTATCCTATTACGGTCTGTCGTTACTCATGGTAGCATAATATGGGGCGATAATTTAACTGATTTCATAATTTGAAATATGAATGTCTTACAGGGACCCTGCAATACAATTTCAGAAGGGTTGTATGGTATCTATGGAATCAGCAAGCTATCAGGAATGTTCTGCTGATATTACAAACTTGTGTTACGTATAAAAATGGATGTAAAGTGATATAAATTTAGGTTCGAGTCAAAGAGTCCGTTGCTAGGGGTCTTCAACAATCGATAACCGATACTGAAATTATATCTCACGTGTAAGTACTTTGCCGTAATAGCCACTACAGCAAATCTGGAGGAGCAATGGATAGTGGAGGTATGTCATACGTGTACGCTTTTAGATGCACGCTGCTATTACGACTTGATACCCCTGGAAAACGCTGAGTGACCAGAAACATTTGCGATTTCTCCTTTGTAAGAGATCCTACCAAACAAAGCAAAAGATGTGGTCCCATTACTAACAAACTAATTTGCGTAGTGTATTCACGCGCGGCCTCCTTAATAAAGATGATAGAAGGAATGTTACTAACTACCGACTTGTTTCATTGTTGACTGCATTTTCCAAAAGTTTTGAGAACGTGATGTATTCTGGAATAGTATCTCACGTGAACGACAATAATATCCTCAGCAAACCACAATTTGGAATTCAGAAGAGTTGTTCTACTGAGAATGCCATTTACATATTCACTCACCAAAATTTATAAGCATTAAATAATAAAATAGCGCCGGTAGATATTTTCTGTAAGCTGTCTAAGGCATTTGTATGAATCACAATATTCTCCTAGATAAATTGAAGTTTTGTGGGATTCATGGTATAGCCAACCAATGGATAATGTCATATGTAACTAAAAGAATGCAGAAAGGTGTACTTAGTAATTCAACCACTGTAGTCTGGTACATTATTCTGACTGGGGAGAATTCACGTATCGGGTTCCCAAGGCTCAATATTAGATCCACCAATGCTCCTCATATACGCAAACTATATTCTTTCTAATGTACAATACGCAGAATTAGTTCTTTTTGCAGAATACACTAGTAGTGTAATCAATCCAGGTGTACATACAAAAACAGAAGAAATAGTAAAGAATGTTCTTAAAAGTATCATTGACTGGTTTTTTGCGAGTGGGCTCACCCTCAATTTTAGAAAGACATACATTCAGTTCTGCAGGTCTGAGGGTATTATACCAGTGATAATTGTAGTATATGGTAAGGAACAATAACCAGGTCAATAACTTCAAAATTCTTAGGTTTCCAGATTGATGAGAATTTTAACTCGAGAAAAGTACAATCTGAAATTCCTAAAACAACTTAGTTCAGCCACATTTGCACTTCGAATCATTGCAAATCTTCGGGGGAGACAAATCAGTAAGTTGACATATTTTACATATTTTCATTCAGTAATGCCATATGGAATGATGTTCCGGAGTAGCTTATCTCTAAGAAGGAATGTCTTGATTCCTCAAAAACGCACTGTAAGAGTAATGTGTGGTGCACACTCACGATGATCTTGTATGATGTGTTGGTAAATGTGCCAACACCTTGTAGATAGAGGAGGCCTAAATGCACGCTATCTAAGCAGACGGGCGTGAATTCTGGAACAGGATAAGTAGTGAATTCTCATAAGAAAAGTATGCAGCTCCTCGAATACTTAACTTTATTCTATCCTTGTGGTACATCGCTCTTGATAATACAAATAAGACTATCTTCAGATACGGTTAATGGCGCCTTGCTAGGTCGTAGCCATAGACTTAGCTGAAGGCTATTCTAACTGTCTCTCGGCAAATGAGAGAAAGGCTTCGTGAGTGTAGTCGCTAGCAATGTCGTCGTACAACTGGGGCGAGTGCTAGCCCGTATCTCGAGACCTGCCTTGTGGTGGCGCTCGGTCTGCGATCACACAGTGGCGACACGCGGGTCCGACATGTACTAAATGGACCGCGGCCGATTTAAGCTACCACCTAGCAAGTGTGGTGTCTGGCGGTGACACCACATTGTATACAGCTGTTTAAGGAGTTGGGCGTTCTAACTACTGCTTCACGTCAATTTATTCCCTCATGAAGTTTGCTGTCAATTGCAGCACAAAAGGGACAATGATCTCCATAATTACAGTACCAGAAGGAAAAATGACATTCAGTACTCCACGTTAAGGTTGTATATAGCTGCACAGTGCTGCAACAAAAATTTTTGATAGCTTACCCAGTAACATAAAATGTATGACAGATAGCAAAGTAAAATCTGGAAACTGACTGACAAAGTTTTTCTTATTCCAGAGAAGAATTCCCATTGCTGTACCGTGTAAAAGGTGGTGGATACGAATTTGTGTGTGTGTGTGTGTGTGTGTGTGAGTATGTCTTGAGGGTGTGGCCATATTTAAAAATCAATTTGCGATGTGTATGTAAAAATGACTCGTACCACATCATTACGACTTATCGTGCAAATGATCCACGGAACTTGACACTAATTGTATTCCTTGTAAATTGCACTCCCTTTGTGACAAGTTTTATTCGATTTTTTTTCTGTGTTCCCATGCAGGTGCAGTTTACTGTAGACGCGGTTTTGCAATCCATCAGAAAATGGTGTGTACCGAATTTTCTTAGTTGTCTGTTCATAATTAGCGAAAAAATGAGTCTCGAATGTGTTTATGAAGATGTCAGCTAAAGTTCCCGCCAAACAGTTGCCCATTGCGAGACCCTCCGATTTATAAATGGCGCTCTGGAATATGAAGTAATTCTGGGAAGTGACTAATTCGAATAAGTCAATAAGTTCGCAAATCTCGCCCACAGTCAATTTTTTATGCTTAATTAAATTATTCCTTATTATTTTTGTCGTCTCCTTACACATTTGAGTACATATTTGTGATGTCAAATGATACAAATATCCCGTCCCCTGGTATGGGCATAGACTTAATGTCATGTGCAACTTCATATGAGTTGCACACAGTGTACTATTTTTCGAATGTATAAAATTCTCTAAGCAAGACATCGAGGTTTTGGCTAACCTTATAGGCTGGGCTATCGATACAGTTACAAATTGGACGGATCGGGATCTGCTGTTTATGCACTTTAGGTTGCGCTCTCAATTTAGGAGCGCTAGGATTCATGTTAATACATTCCTTTATTTGTGCATCGGTAAAAAGGATGTTACACGAATTAAGCTTTTACTTTAAATTATCGTTGAATTTTTTAGTGAGGTCTTTATCTATCTTGGTAATTGCATTGGTATCAAAAAACTGTAAAACTTTGTCATGAGAATCAGATTCATCCATAATAACGACTGTATTCGTTTTATCGGCTTTTAAACAAATGGCATTTTGTGTCCTAAGTTTTCCGTTAATACTTCCAATAGTTAACTGGTCTTCACGTACTGAATGGCTAAAATGATCCTGATTACGTATTTGGTTCTGTATAATGTTGGCGATTTTACATGGATTAAATTTTGTTCATCTACTGGGAGTTTTGCCGTATCTAGCGCTAATTTAGTATTTGTTATGAGATTCTTAGAAAGCTGTATGATGTCGACATATGAAAATTTTTTACGACATAAAGCTTATAAGTTGTATCCTTGGTGTGCACTATCTTTGCTGCGTGCACAGGCAGTATCTTTAGTGAATGTGTTTTCGCGCCAACAGACTTAGCTCCACATGTTGTCAGTGCACCTGAGCTTTATTTGTGATAGATTATTAGAACGATGGTAACATTGACAATTCAACACATATTTAACAACATGTTACGATCTAATAAGTGTCGTACTCATCCGATCTAGTGGGACTCTCGCATTCAAAAGGCAGTACATGTCATATAGTCTTGTATTCTGACAGAATGTGAGTTATGTACATATCTCCCCAATTTTTATAATTACGCTACTATCTTAATGAAATGTTTGTTTAATTATGTATATACACTTTTGTATTTTTTGTGTTTAGGTAACTTTTGCAGTGTTACTTAAAATGGCCCTAAGGTCGGAATTGCAATCGTAATAATAAATAATTCATACAGTCAACGGCGACTATGATGTCTTTTAAGAAATATTATATGACTGTGAATCCCAACCAAGAGAAGTTAATCAATAATAAACCAACTGCTACAAATAAAATGGAAAAGATACCCACTGCTTGCATACCACTCTCAAGCAAACTCTCCTACAGAATAGGAAATAGCAGACCACACAACATTACCATTGCTTCTACAACACATAACAAACTGCGTGACACACTGAGACACAACATAAACGTACAGCTCAATAACCAAACACAATTAGGCATTTATAAAATAGTGTGTAGTACATGCAAAGCCTTCTCTTCTCGCCAAACTGGGAGAGACTTACAGAAAGGATGTAATGCACAAGTAAACGCTGCAGAGCGCCAGTAGGATATGTTGTTGTTGTGGTCTTCAGTCCTGAGACTGGTTTGATGCAGCTCTCCATGCTACTCTATCCTGTGCAAGCTTCTTCATCTCCCAGTACCTACTGCAGCCTACATCCTTCTGAATCTGCTTAGTGTATTCATCTCTTGGTCTCCCTCTACGATTTTTACCCTCCACGCTGCCCTCCAATACTAAATTGGTGATCCTTCGATGTCTCAGAACATGTCCTACCAACCGATCCCTTCTTCTAGTCAAGTTGTGCCCCAAGCTCCTCTTCTCCCCAATTCTATTGAATACCTCCTCATTAGTTATGTGATCTACCCATCTAATCTTCAGAATTCTTCTGTAGCACCACATTTCGAAAGCTTCTATTCTCTTCTTGTCTAAACTACTTATCGTCCACGTTTCACTTCCATACACGGATACACTCCAAACAAATACTTCCAGAAACGACTTCGTGACATTTAAATATACACCCGATGTTAACAAATTTTTCTTCTTCAGAAACGCTTTCCTTGCCATTGCCAGTCTACATTTTATATCCTCTCTGCTTCGACCATCATCAGTTATTTTGCTACCCAAATAGCAAAACTCCTCTACTACTTTACGTGTCTCATTTCCTAATCTAATTGCCTCAGTATCACCCGACTTAATTCGACTACATTCAATGATACTCGTTTTGCTTTTGTTGATGTTCATCTTATAACCTACTTTCAAGACACTGTCCATTCCGTTCAATTGCTCTTCCAAGTCCTTTGCTGTCTCTGACAGAATTACAATGTCATCGGCGAACCTCAAAGTTTTTATTTCTTCTCCATAGATTTCAATACCTATTCCGAACTTTTCTTTTGTTTCCTTTATTGCTTGCTCAATATACAGATTGAATAGCATCGGGGATAGGCTACAACCCTGTCTCACTCCCTTCCCAACCACTGCTTCCCTTTCATACCCCCCGACTCTTATAACTGCCATCTGGTTTCTGTACAAATTGTAAATAGCCTTTCGCTCCCTGTATTTAACCCCTGCCACCTTTAGAATTTGAAAGAGAGTATTCCAATCAACATTGTCAAAAGCTTTCTCTAAGTCTACAAATGCTAGAAATGTAGGTTTGCCTTTCCTTAATCTTTCTTCTAAGATAAGTCGTAGAGACAGTATTGCCTCACGTGCTCCAACATTTCTACGGAATCCAAACTGATCTTCCCCGAGGTCGGCTTCTATCAGTTTTTCCATTCGTCAGTAAAGAATTCGCGTTAGTATTTTGCAGCTGTGACTTATTAATTCGCGTTAGTATTTTGCAGCTGTGACTTATTAATCTGATAGTTCGGTAATTTTCACATCTGTCAACACCTGCTTTCTTTGGGATTGGAATTATTATATTCTTCTCGAAGTCTGAGGGTATTTCGCCTGTCTCATACATCTTGCTCACCAGATGGTAGAGTTTCGTCAGGACTGGCTCTCCCAAGGCTGTCAGTAGTTCCAATGGAATGTTGTCTACTCCGGGGGCCTTGTTCCGGCTTAGGTCTTTCGGTGCTGTGACAAACTCTTCACGCAGTATCGTATCTCCCATTTCATCTTCATCTACATCCTCTTCCATTTCCATAATATTGTCCTCAAGTACATCGCCCTTGTATAGACCCTCTATGTACTCCTTCCACCTTTCTGCTTTCCTTTCTTTGCTTAGAACTGGTTCTCCATCTGAGCTCTTGATATTCATGCAAGTGGTTCTCTTTTCTCCAAAGGTCTCTTTAATTTTCCTGTAGGCAGTATCTATCTTACCCCTAGTGAGATAAGCCTCTACATCCTTACATTTGTCCTCTAGCCATCCCTGCTTAGCCATTTTGCACTTCCTGTCGATCTCATTTTTGAGACGTTTGTATTCCTTTTTGCCTGCTTCATTTACTGCATTTTTGTATTTTCTCCTTTCATCAATTAAATTCAATATTTCTTCTGTTACCCAAGGGTTTCTACTAGCCTTTTCTACTAGTCTTTTTACCTATTTGATCCTCTGCTGCCTTCACTATTACATCTCTCAAAGCTACCCACTCTTCTTCTACTGTATTTCTTTCCCCCCATTCCTGTCAATTCTTCTCTTATGCTCTCCCTGAAACACTGTACAGCCTCTGGATCTTTCAGTTTATCCAGGTCCCATCTCCTTAAATTCCCACCCTTTTGCAGTTTCTTCAGTATTAATCTACAGTTCATAACCAATAGATTGTGGTCAGAGACCACATCTGCGCCTGGAAATGTCTTACAATTTAAAACCTGGTTCCTAAATCTCTGTCTTACCATTATATAATCTATCTGATACCTTTTAGTATCTCCAGGGTTCTTCTATGTATACAATCTTTTTTCATGATTCTTGAACCATGTATTAGCTATGATTAAGTTGTGCTCTGCGCAAAATTCTACCAGGCAGCTTCCTCTTTCATTTCTTAGCCCCAATCCATATTCACCTACTATGTTTCCTTCTCTCCCTTTTCCTACTCTCGAATTCCAGTCACCCATGACTATTAAATTTTCGTCTCCCTTCACTACCTGAATGATTTCTTTTACCTCATCATACATTTCATCAATTTCTTCGTCATCTGTAGAGCTAGTTGGCATATAAACTTGTACTACTGTAGTAGGTGTGGGCTTCGTGTCTATCTTGGCTACAATAATGCGTTCACTATGCTGTTTGTAGTAGCTTACCCGTACTCCTATTTTTTTTATTAATTATTAAACCTACTCCTGCATTACCCCTATTTGATTTGGTGTTTATAACCCTGTAGTCACCTGACCAGAGGTCTTGTTCCTCCTGCCACCGAACTTCACTAATTCCCACTATATCTAACTTTAACCTATCCATTTCCCTTTTTAAATTTTCTAACCTACCTGCCCGATTAAGGGATCTGACATTCCACGCTCCGATCCGTAGAACGCCAGTTTTCTTTCTCCTGATAACGACGTCCTCTTGAGTAGTCCCCGCCCGGAGATCCGAATGGGGGACTATTTTACCTCCGGAATATTTTACCCAACAGGACGCCATCATCATTTAATCATACAGTAAAGCTGCATGCCCTCGGAAAAAATTACGGCTGTAGTTTCCTCTTGCTTTCAGCCGTTCGCAGTACCAGAACAGCAAGGCCATTTTGGTTAGTGTTACAAGGCCAGATCAGTCAACCATCCAGACTGTTGCCCCTGCAACTACTGAAAAGGCTGCTGCCCCTCTTCAGGAACCACACGTTTGTCTGGCCTCTCAACAGATACCCCTCCGTTGTGGTTGCACCTACGGTACGCCTATCTGTATCGTCGAGGCACGCAAGCCTCCCCACCAGCGGCAAGGTCCATGGTTCGGTGGGGGGAGGCCAGTAGGATAAGGGGTACACTTACGAACGTGTGCTAATTGTGGATCTTCAGAAGGAAAGAACTAGAAAGGTTCTTACAAAATAGACCGAACGAACAAGAAATCGTGTCAACCGAATGATAATCGTGAAGCTGAAATGTTTGTGATGATTGCATCGGAAGTTAAGTGAATAAAGAGAAACTGAACCACAGAGAGTTAGAGCCGAAAGGTCACCACACAGTGACTGACTGATCAATCCGAATCAACGCACCTATCAACCAGTACGAATTTCTTATACCGTCGCTGTGGCACATCGTTTGTGCGAGACAAGGTTCAAAATGGCTCTGAGCACTATGGGACTCAACTACTGAGGTCATCGGTCCCCTAGAACTTAGAACTACTTAAACCTAACTAACCTAAGGACATCACACATATCCATGCCCGAGGCAGGATTCGAACCTGCGACCGTAGCGGTCGCGCGGTTACAGACTGGAGCGCCTAGAACCGCTCGGCCACTTCGGCCGGCGCGAGACAAGGCACGGTGAGGTTGCAGGGGTGGTCGGGTTCTAGAGCGGTGCGGCATGTCTGTTCATGAACTGCCTTCTCCTTTCGCAGCACTAAAGACCGTTGTCTGCGCCTCTTCTGTGGCTCCCAGCGAAGAAGTGTTTACTGTGGCTTCCAGCGGGGAAGGGTCTGATACGTTTCTCTCCTGATCCTTCACCGGTTGAGCCCACCGAAACTGCCCTTTTGACCACGCTGAGAACGCATATTTATTTCACCAATCCGAAACCTCGTAACAGAGTTCGGGAAGGTTCGCCATCGATTTCTTGGAAGATTCCGAATGTCGACCTATCCGAACTCCTCTATCCGGCAGCTTGCTAATGCCTCGCTAATGCACATCGCCGTTCCCAAAGATTACCAGTTCCAATATATATAACGGTGTGCCATCAAAAACTTTCCACCAACTTCGTCTTCTCGATGTTTACGCCCGACGTGTCAGCGGCCCGTCAGCACTAGACAAAAGACTCGTCTGTGGAGGCGGCCCACGGTCAGTGCGCAATATTGCGACGTTATCGCACGATATACGCTATTTGCATGGGTGATCTATCGTTCGAAGAAACATCTGAATTCATATTCGAGAACAGGCAGGGACAAGGCGAGTACACAGAACTCAGCACGCAAGTGCATTCTTTCCCGTGCGTGGCCGCCCTCTTCCGCGGTGAATGCTACAGCGGGCGGCCGCTGGTGGCCAGCGTTAAGGCCGGTATTACACTATCAAATTTCTTTGTCCAATATCTTTGTCAAAGATATTTGATAGTGTAATAGGGACTTTGTCAAATGTCGTCCAATATTTGATCAAATCTAGGGCCTCGCTGTATATTTGATCAAAGAAACCGCTTGTCTTCTGTTCACTGCAATGTGACATGTTACCACATGGAGCGCTAGCATCGCTGCAGCGTTCTGTCGTCTGTAGTGTTTTTATAACCGACAACTACAAAATTAATAGAGATGTCTGAAGCTGATGAGGCGCTTTACAACGTGAGGCACCCTGAATACAAAAATAGATTAAGAAGATTGGAGACCTAACATGACCTAACCTAACCTATCCTAACATAACCCTCTCCTGTAGCGAGGAATCGGAGTATTATAGTGAGCCTGTCTTCTGAAGATGTAGCAGTTCTTAAGTGAATATTGTGCTTTGTGATATGAGGATACACTTCATTGAGCACATACAGAAATGTATGCTCATCCATTCTTAAGTAATTGATGTACGACTTGACGTCTTCCATTGTAAGCTCACGTAACAAGTTTTGTTGAATGCTTTTATCGTGTCGTCGTAAAACCCACGGCTTCACCCAGATTAGATTAGTTTTTCGTTCCGTAGATCCGTTCTGAGGAGATCCTCGTGGATATGGAACATGTCGATTTTTTTTAAGCTGAAATAACAATACTAATAATATGAATAAATACGTCATTTGTTTCTATTAAAAATTTCGCCAATGGAGTAGAAGGAGTTGGCCAGTAGCAATTCTTTCAGGCTCCTTTTAAACTGATCTTTATTTCTAACTAAATTTTTTATGTTTCCTGGCAAATTATTGAAGATGAGTGTTCCTGAGTAGTGGACCCCTTTTTGAACTAAAGTAAGTGCTTTTAAGTCCTTGTGTAGATCATTTTTGTTCCTGGTATTGTATGTATGAACTGAGTTGTTTGTTGGAAAAAGAGATATATTATTTACGACAAATTTCATTAAGAAGTAAATATACTGAGAGGCAGTAGTTAGTATACCCATTTCTTTGAAGAGGTTTCTGCAGGAGGTCCGCGAATTTACTCCACAAATAATACGTATTACACGCTTTTGGACCTTGAAAACTTTTGTTTGACTTCAAGATTTACCCCGAAATATTATCCCATATGACATTATGGAATGAAAGTATGCAAGCTTTTTCATTTTTATGTTGCCTATGTCTGCTAACACTCGAATTGCAAATACAGATTTGTTAAGGCCTTTCTGCAGTTCTGTGGTGTGCTCCTCCCAACCGAATTTATTATCAAGTTGTAATCCCAGGACTTTTAAGACTGTCAACCTCGTATGTATGGTTCCATTTTTTCCTCCCACTTCTTTTCCGCATGTCCACACAATGCAATTGGAGTACGTAGAACTGCTGCGGTTAATAACAAGTTGTTGTCAGCCACCTTGAACTTTGACGAAAAATTTGATGACAGTGTAATACCCCTTCTAGCGCTACGTCAAAGATCTTTGTCAAATATATTGGACGGAATATTGGATCACATCTTTGATCAAATCTTTGACAAAGAAATTTGATAGTGTAATACCGGCCTAATCCCCAGTGCGCGTCCAGTCAACGGCCTCCTCCAGTGAAGGCAAGCGGGAATTCTAAGGGCCATGTTTTCATTCCTAGACTACCAGAATGAATTCAGCATGTACTTCAGAATTAAGAGAAGTTCAAGGAAATCTTCTATAGGGTAAATTCGGGATAGACGGCATACGGGAGAGATGGCCAGTGCATGTAGTTCTTCCGCGATCCGCCGTATACCGCTACCGGTCAATTCGTAGTTATTCAGTAACGTGGGTGATTGCTGCCGCTCCGCATGACTCTTCATTTTAACTAAAATTTCCATGATTTTACTTTTCAGTATACCATGAAATTACGTAGTATGTCATAACCTTTCGATGTAAACATAGCTTGGGCTTTGAGTAGCTACGAAAACCTTAGTTTCAGTGTTGTTTATGTCTAACTGCATACCGGTACGTAGGCTTTGTTTGAGTTTGCGTCCATCTCGTTTGATGATGAGCTATGGCCGCATATCTCGGCTGATCGGGAGAGACGGCCATACCATTATCTGGATAGATGGCCATCCCATAAACGTGTCATATATTAAATTTTGATGGCATCGTTATGTTTTTTATAGATGTCATATAAATACATTCGAAAGGTCGGCTCTTACAGGGGAAGATCGTGGAAAGAAGAAGACCTTAAAAATTCTGTTAGTAAAGAAAACAACCATGATTATTCTGGAGGATAAGCTTCCACAGAGTTTAATATTCTCAGGACAACACTTGAGAGGAAATTAAAGACCGGCTGTCATCCCAAAACTCCAGTGGGCCCTAATTCTTGTTTTGTTTCAGCTAATGAGTCAATACTTGTCCATCACATAAAAAAAAAATTAAGGCCGATGGTTTTCCCGTAACGAAGGACTGTGTACGAAGTCTAGCTTATGATTTTGTTGTGCATATTGGCCTAAAACATAAATTTAATAATGAAAAGGGAAAAATGTGGCCAAAAATCCTTTGAAAGAAGAGCAACGTCATAGGCCTATTTGGCCTGTGATTTCAAATGAAACGAACCATCTCACGCTTACAGAAATTCTGAACAATATTTCATCTTTGACAGCTACACCTGAACCTCAAACAAACACACGTCGGCCTGCAAAAATTAAATCTGCAAACTTGACGTCAAAACAAGATATTTAAAAATTTAATTGAAACTTGATGTAAAAGGGAAAAAAACTGGGCCTGTTGGAAAACACTAGTGAAAAACGTTCGGACCAGTAAAGCTAAAGATACTTCAGGCACTTCAGATTCGTCAAATGACGTTCACTACAAGGAATAATCAAGCAACGAACTTCTTGAAGAAGAGGGCGAGTACGCTGAATTTGGGGAAGAACTGATAAAACCTGTGATTGGCTTCTGTTTTGTCAGGTGTAAGCGTTGCTTACATGAATCCTGCACTTCATATGTTGATGTCTGCCATTGCTGTGGTAATGCAATTTCTAAAAAATATATTTAAGCCTATAATGTAAACATTCCTTTTCATAAAATTAAGCGTAGTTATAGAGTCAAGTAACTGCATATTTTAGACGATTTCTCATTTATTTTCTATATAAAACTAGTATGTTCCTACGAGTTAATAAAAATGTCAAAAAAATTCAAGAATTGTAAAATGCTTTTTACAAGTTAGGTTCTAGAATGAAATTTTTACTCTGCAGCGGAGTGTGCGCTGAGATGAAACTTCCTGGCAGATTAAAACTGTGTGCCGGACCGAGACCCGAACTCGGGACCTTTGCCTTTCGCAGGCAAGTACTCTACCATCTTTATTTTTTTTCTGTGTTGTAGGGATGTGAGAACGGTTCGTGGGCTGTGCTTGGGCACCCGTGTGGACGAGACAGAAGAAGTCTCAGGGAAAGAGAGACAGAACCAGGGACGGAAAAGTAGAGTGGGTCAGAGGCGAAGAGAGTTTGCTTTCGAGTTACATCACAGCCTGATTAAATAGGCATTTAATGGCCAAGGTTTATTTAGTCATTTGTAATACGCACCAATTAAAATATATTGCTTCTGCAACGAGAAGCACAGGAAAAAAATGACGCGACAATAAAACTCTCTCTTTCCTCTGCCTCTCTCTCTCTATCTGCCTCTCTCTCTCTCTCTCTCTCTCTCTCTCTCTCTCTCTCTCCCCCTCTCACACACACACACACACACACACACACACACAAACACACACACACATGTAAACACATACATCCGCAATTTTAATACCAGTGTACTAGTTGCACTCACAAATTAACCAATTTACACTAACAACAGGAATCAAGTAAATGTACTTTATAACTCTTTTAGTACGTTGGCCTTAATAGTGTAAATTATTGCAACGTTAAAACATCAGTCACAGCGATGTTGGTTGTTTGCGGGTGGACTAGAATCAAGCAGTTTTAGAAGAGGGTGCTAATGAAATTTCCACGAACATTAACAAATAGTTTATAGCGAATAAATGCTCATAAAACATTAAGAGTCTCGATATATACAGTTGATATTCTTTAAGAGCTTACCATTCAACATAAACGTAAAATACTTGCAGACAGGAGAGGTGGCCAGTGTTAAATGTTTGGTTCTACAACTTGATAATAAAATCAGGTGCCGTGAGCAATACACAAGACAGGTCACACAATTAAACAAATCATTAGCTGTGATGTGAATGTTGTGGAAAATGGGTCACAATAAAATTTTAAAAATCTGGCACAATTTACTTACTTTCACCCAATAAAGTTTTATAATATACACTGATGGTTCTTCAAGTGTAGGTACTGTCCCACACACATAGTGTAGAGTAAGAATTATTTAAGGTGCGAATAGAAGAACGTCGTATACAGGCTTTAAAGAAGTTTTCTTTCAAGAATTGAACTTAATGTTGTTTCATATTTCTAAAGAAATTTGTTGTAAAAAGTAAATCCTTTTTTTCCACCAATAGTTTAGTTAAAAGATCAGTACTAGGAACAAGAAGAAGCAATATAAAAATTTAAAGGCTCTAACTTAGTTTCAGTTCTTGCTAGAACCGATTTGCGCTGATATTATCATCACAAAACGAGACTGCTGCTTAATTTTCGACTTCTGCACACATAAACTTCAGTAATATCACTAGTACAACTGAATATTACAATTTCTTTTCCAGTTCAATATACCTGACTTCAGAATTCTGGTATTTATTTTCAATATTTGCAATTATTGACAATGATTAATAATAATAATAATAATAATAATAAAGAGAAGTATAGTTTTGTAGCTGTTATTGTGAATTTGAATTTGGAGCGAATTTTCTAATAATAATAATAATAATAATAAATAATAATAAATTATAATAAATAATAATAAATGATAATGAATGTTAATAAATAATAATCAATAATAATGAATAATAATAAAGACAAGTACAGTTTTGCATGCATTATCTTGTTGGAATTTGAATTTGGCGCCAATTTTTTTTTTCTGGAGGGTTAGGTTAGTGGACGTAGCCCATTTGGTCTATTTTCGCGCCAAAATTCAAAATTCCCGCCATTTTTTCTGGGGTTAGGTTAGTGGACATAGCCCAATTGACCTATCTTCCCACCAAAAGCCGCCATTTGGATGATGTCATGCATTGTTGCCAAGTCTACATGCCGCCATCTTGGATGACGTCATCGCCGCCATCTTGAAAACAATTTGGCAACAATGCAGAGTGGCGTGGCACCCCTGTAGCCCCACTACTCCCATTAACACGAAATTTCACCACACTGTCCTAAGGATACGTCCGTCGTACGTCCCACATTGATTTCTGCGGTTATTTCAAGCAGTATTGCTTGTCTATTAACACTGACAGCTCTACGCAAAGGCCATTGCTCTGGGTCGTTAAACGAAGGCCGCTGCATTGTCCGTGGTGGAAGATGATGCCGGAAATGTGGCATGCTCGATACACTTTTGAAATGTGGATCTCGGAATACTGAATTGCGTATCGATTACCAAAGTGGAATGTCCCAAGCATCTAGGTCCAACGACCATTCCACGTAGAAAGTCTGTTAATTCCAGTCGTGCTGCCATAATCAGTTTGGAAACCTTTTCACATGAATCACCTGAGTACACCGAGCGAAGTGGTGCAGTTGTTAGCTCACTGGACTCGCTTTCGGGAGGACGATGGTTTGAACCCGCGTCCGGCCATCCTGTTTTAGGTTTTCCATGATTTACCTGAATCGCTTCAGGCAAATGCCAGGATGGTTACTTCCAAAGCGCACACCAACTTCCTTCCCCATCCTTCCCTAACCCAATAGGACCGATGATCTCGTTCCCTCCATACCAACCAACCAACCTGAGTACAAATAACGGCTCCACCAATGCACTGCCCTTTGATACACTACTGGCCATTAAAATTGTTACACCAAGAAGAAATGCAGATGATTAACGGGTATTCATTGGACAAATACATTATACTAGAACTGACATGTGATTACATTTTCACGCTATTTGGGTGCATAGATCCTGAGAAATCAGTACCCAGAACAACCACCTCTGGCCGTAATAACGTCCTTGATACGCCTGGGTGTTGAGTCAAACAGAGCCTGGATGGCGTGTACATGTACAGCTGCCCATGCGGCTTCAACACGATACCACAGTTCATCAAGAGTAGTGACTGGCGTATTGTGACGAGCCAGTTGCTCGGCCACCATTGACCAGACGTTTTCAGTTGGTGAGAGATCTGGAGAATGTGCTGGCCAGGGCAGCAGTCGAACATTTTCTGTATCCAGAAAGGCCTGTACAGGACTTGCAACATGCGGTCGTGCATTATTCTGCTGAAATGTAGGGTTTCGCAGGGATCGAATGAAGGGTAGAGCCACGGGTCGTAAAACATCTGAAATGTAACGTCCACTGTTCAAAGTGCCGTCAGTGCGAACAAGAGGTGACCGAGACGTGTAACCAGTGGTACCTCATACCATCACACCAGGTGATACGCCAGTATGGCGATGACGAATACACGCTTCCAAAGTGCGTTCACCGCGATGTCGCCAAACACGGATGCGACCATCATGATACTGTAAACAGAACCTGGATTCATCCGAAAAAATGACGTTTTGCCATCCGCGCACCCAGGTTCGTCGTTGAGTACAGCATCGCAGGCGCCATACGGATAAGATGCCTGTCATCTCGACTGCTAGTGATATGAGGCCGTTGGGATCCAGCACGGCGTTCCGTATTACTACTCCTGAACCCACCGATTCGATATTTTGGCAACAGACATTGGATCTCGACCAACGCGAGCAGCAGTGTCGCGATACGATAAACCGCAATCGCGATAGGCTACAATCCGACCTTTATCAAAGTCGGAAACGTGATGGTACGCATTTCTCCTCCTTACACGAGGCATCACAGCAACGTTTAACCAGGCAACGCCTGTCAACCGCTGTTTGTGTATGAGTAATCGGTTGGACTTTCCTCGTGTGAGCACGATGTAGGTGTCGCCACCGGCGCCTGCCTTGTGTGAATACTCTGAAAAGCTAATCATTTACATATCACAGCATCTTGTTCCTGTCGGTTAAATTTCGCGTCTGTAGAACGTCATCTTCGTGGTCTAGCAATTTTAATGGCCAGTAGTGTATCTTGAGAGTTCGATGCTACCGTCTTCCACATATGTGCATATATCATTATCCCAAGGATTTTGTCACCTCATTGTACCTGCTCTTGTAGCGTGAGGTGCGTTAACACCTGCACGCCTTGGAGCTAGCTGGCGTGCGGGTGTAACTTGCCCCCACACGCAGGTAGAGGCACGCTTGTAGGTTCATGCTTCTCTCTCAACATCTGCGTGGGAGTGACTACATTTACACCTATATTCACACTGGGCGTCTCTAGTTCCTAATAGGACTAGCCACAGCCGCACGGCCACCAGCCGCAAGGCGCACAAGTGTAAACGCACGTCAAGCGCAGCGCCCTAGCTTGCGACACATGGAGGTAAGGCGAGCCAGAACTGAATCTGCGCGGCGGACTGACAACCATGGTTGGTGAGTTGGCCAGCCTGAATGTGCTTTTCAGGCCGTTTCGCACTCTCGTTTAGGCAAATGAGGAGTTCTCCCTAAATTCTGTCTCTTAAAATACGATAACAAACAGTTAAAATATGCTAACGTAGATAAAAAGTTTATGTGATTCACAGGCTGCGAGAACGCGTGTCCTGACAACTGTGTCCACAGGAAAGGGATCCAATCGCAAAGTTAAATAAAACTAAATTTGCCAAATCTTGAATACAGGAGATCCCGAAGTAGACGGTTTAACGCTAAGGAGAAGAAGATGATGACAATGATAGATTTAATTTGTAAATTAAAATGAGTTTTAAGTTTGTTCATTGGAATGAACATTAAATAACGCCCCCCCCCCTTTTATGCTTCAGTAATTTGTCGTCTACCTGTGCGGAGATACACGGTCCAGTCACATTAATGTGACCACCACCTACGTTCGACGTCAACGTGCAATAACCACTCACACACGGCAGATGGCAGAATTAGCAGTAGAGGATTTATAAAGCTTGTCTAAGGGACGTCGGAAACAGTGCAGTCGTTGTCATAATGCGGAAGTGGAGCGATATATTTGACATCCAAAAGGACATGATCATTTGTTTTCGGGCTAAGGATGGAAGCATATCCGAAACGGTGAAGTTTGTAAACTTTCGTGTGTCGCCGTGGTTGAAGTACACCGTGCGTGGCAAAAGGGCGCTATTCAAAACCACTGCCGCGGCAACTATGGCATACCACGAACCATAGATGAGGGGTGAGCGACGGCTGAAGAGATGTCTACGGCAGAAGAGACATGCAACTGCTGACCAGCTGACTCCCCAGGTGAACCAAGGAGCTACCAACAGTATCTCCTCAACGATCGTTCAGCGTTCCCGCGTATGGGCCTCTGCAAAGGTGCCTGTCTTCTGTTTATAGGCGTTAAAGACTGTAATTAGCACGCCAATACGCAACTGGGCGTCCACTGACGAGGATAATGTGGCAAATGCCGTAACTCAATTCTCCAGAAACATCGTTCAGTGGAAGAGGCGTCAAAATAAGCGAATTTATATCTCGGCTTATCCGTTTCTGAGAAAACGACAGTCAAAGTTTTCGAGGTACTTTATGTGGCTTTTAGCGAGTACATAATTCAACAAAAGCCTTGGAACAGTGGCTAGCGTCGTAGCTTCACTTTCGCGCCCCGGGTTCGAAACCCGACTATTATTATTTTTCATTCATTTGCCCATGTCCGTAGAAGATTATGATGTGTCAGCATGGAATTCAACTTTTGCACAACGACACAAGCTCAGCACAATAGGCTGTAGAGTGATAGGGCTGGACCAAGTGACACATCAGGCAATCACCATCGACAGTTGCACTGAACAGTTATTTGGCACATTTAAACAAGACAAATAACAAATAAAACCATCAACACATTTTTAAAATTACCACACATCTTTAAATTTGCCATTTAGATCAGAGCAAGTTACTTCAAAATTTAAACATTCATAAACCACGGCACTTATGGCCTACTTACACATTTAGTGAAATGAGTTAAAAATTATTTACTCAAAAACTATGATTAACCTGAACAAGAATTTACTAAAATTTAACGAGAAAGTATAGTCTTTCGTTACTACAGTGATTGGTATTACCAAAGTAATTCAGAGTACAGGCAACAACAAATCAGATACCATGGCACACAACCACATTACTTAAATGGCAGCACCCTGCAATGTAGGATATAAAAGATAAAATTTCATGTGACGAAGCAACCTCGTGGGACTCAGCAAACTACGCCCAGAAGCGAACGCCCGCTCACTCAGTTGTTTCCAATACAGGCTCGGTATGGACACCCGAACGGGAGAAGCAACGGTCACAAATAGGCACGAAAAATCCCAGAACTAGTGGGTATCTACAACCGACTGACATCTGTCTTAAGTAACAAGAAACACAATAATTCATTACAGAACATCATCTGTAGAATTAATCAACCTATTAATGAACATCAGCTAAGCAGTACAAATCTGTTATCTTATGCGCGTAAGGCCAATTATACATTAAGCGAACTAGATACACGGCCAGCCGGCACGCGCGGGCCAAGGGGAGCGGAAAATACACAACAGCACGAGGAGGACACAATCCAGGACCCCGCAACCGCTACCAAGACAAACAGCAGAAGTCCCGATAAAACGAAATCAAAATGCAAATAACTAGCGTGCAGGCTAACGGTATATCGAGTGCCCCCCCCCTCCCCCCCCCCCCCCCCCCCGAAGCAAAACACAAAGCGACTTACAGCAAATAGCCACACTTAAATTTGTGATTAAATCAGAATTAATTACAATATCCACATACTGTCATTGAAGGAATTCTTGTACTTTCATTAATAGAATCAGTTTCAAACTATTTAAACACAATAACAGCTGGCCTCTCAGTAACTCATAAGAATTTATGAAACTACTCATTTAGAATTAGATATGTGTCTCAGACACACTATCACTTCAGATAGAAACGTAACGGTAATGTTATTGCAATTCACGGCAAAATACATCCAGGGAAAATTTTATCCATATATATCTATAGCAACTGGCCAGCTTAACTCCATTGTGTGATATAAATACAATAACCAGGCGGCACTTAGACAAGGACCAGCCAAACAGAATGTTTCAGCACTCCAGGCTCTAGTAAATGTTAATCATCACATCACATACAACACAAGCAAGGCTCTTACTCTCTTGCTTGTTCAACGAAGCCAGCCGCCGCAGATTCCGGTAAGCGAAATACACCAACGGCTTCCCAGTAACGTGACTACTTCGACGCCGGCGATATTTGCTACGGCGCCGTCACCAGGGTAAACAGCCCCTTTTAGCTATGCTCTTCCTGCTGCCTCGCACGGCACCTGTACTGTCCGCCAGACTTCGGAAACGACATTATTGCGCGGCGTCGCAAAGCAAAATTCGCCGCTACTTGCTAGAGCTTACCCCTCGCTCACCGATCGGCCCGGTAGGTGGGGCCACCGCGCGCTCTCCACACACCAACGGGAAGATGACCATACCGGCGGCGGGAATATCGCTGATCCAGCCACACGGCTCAGATTACTCCAAGAAGGTTCTGGTGAATGATTTTTAAAAAATAACAAAAAAACAGTAACTGATTGAGAAAATTGTTTGTAGTTGCTTTCGGAAATTCCTGTAGTGTAACTTGAATCACAATTAATTGCAACCCCATTTTTCGGGAAAGTGATCCGTTTTGCGTCGTTTGCCGCGAAATTATTTCCAATGCATGAAATCTTCAGCAATGTTAACGACGTTTCCTTCCCAATTGGAATTCGTACGAAGAAATGCCACTTTGACAAATTTGTCATCGCACGATGCTCGTGGTGCTCGGAAATTCCGTGTTTCGAATGTTTCACGCTCAGTATTCCAAAGGAATGCACAAACCATTCTGCAGAATAAACATAAGAACAAAATATAAAAATTTATATAAGAATGAAATAAAAGAATACGAGAATTTAAAAAGATTATTACCCTTGAAAATACCGTACATACATATCTATATTCTTACTTCCATACAAATACACTAAACAGATTCAGAAGGGTGTAGGTTGCAGTAGGTACTGGGAGGTGAAGAGGCTTGCACAGGATAGAGTAGCATGGAGAGCTGCATCAAACCAGTCTCTGGACTGAAGACCACAACAATAACATCCATACAAATTATAAAAATGGATATACGAATGTATGTATGTTCCACATCTATTGCTAAACCACTGGCCGGATGTCAATCAAACTTGGCACACTTATTGCATACTGTCTGGTGGGAGCCACCCATCTATCAAAGCGGTGGGGTTTGAGGTAAAAAGCAGTGATGCCCACGACGCGAGAATACCCATATTTGCGTTATCCAGAGTTTGAGAATGAGAGCACTAAGAGATTAGCAACAAATTTTACGCATAATTTCAAACCTTTACTAAACTTTTTCTCGCTGACGACCGCCACCAAATGATAAAAGGAAAAAAGTTTGTCGCTTGACACACTTCTGCTGTTCATGCAGTAAAACTGCCACAAGAAGCATGGAGTTTTAAATTATTACTCCTTTACTACTAACTGCATTCGTGACGTATTTTGCCGACAGTATCCACACATAGCACAGAATGTACCATAAATATTAGATCATTGTACGACACTTAATTAAGGAGATACGACGTCGTAAACAAAGAATGCTTGAAAAACTACCGCATCATACAAGACGTTTAAATTTATTAGTTCGTTGCTACTGACTCTATTCGCAACACTTTTCGGAGGGCAGTATCCTCATTTGCCCTGAATGTACCTACAAAGATATATTGTTGTACTACAAATAGTTCAGGAGACATAACGTCATATACTAAGATGTTTGAAGAACTGCCACACCATACATGATCTACTAATTTATTACTCCTTGCTACTAACACTGTTTGCAACAAATTTTACCGAAAGCATGCACATATGCCGCGGAATTTATCTACACTCCTGGAATTGGAAAAAAGAACACATTGACACCGGTGTGTCAGACCCACCATACTTGCTCCGGACACTGCGAGAGGGCTGTACAAGCAATGATCACACGCACGGCACAGCGGACACACCAGGAACCGCGGTGTTGGCCGTCGAATGGCGCTAGCTGCGCAGCATTTGTGCACCGCCGCCGTCAGTGTCAGCCAGTTTGCCGTGGCATACGGAGCTCCATCGCAGTCTTTAACACTGGTAGCATGCCGCGACAGCGTGAACGTGAACCGTATGTGCAGTTGACGGACTTTGAGCGAGGGCGTATAGTGGGCATGCGGGAGGCCGGGTGGACGTACCGCCGAATTGCTCAACACGCGGGGCGTGAGGTCTCCACAGTACATCGATGTCGTCGCCAGTGGTCGGCGGAAGGTGCACGTGCCCGTCGACCCGGGACCGGACCGCAACGACGCACGGATGCACGCCAAGACCGTAGGATCCTACGCAGTGCCGTAGGGGACCGCACCGCCACTTCCCAGCAAATTAGGGACACTGTTGCTCCTGGGGTATCGGCGAGGACCATTCCCAACCGTCTCCATGATGCTGGGCTACGGTCCCGCACACCGTTAGGCCGTCTGCCGCTCACGTCCCAACATCGTGCAGCCCGCCTCCAGTGGTGTCGCGACAGGCGTGAATGGAGGGACGAATGGAGACGTGTCGTCTTCAGCGATGAGAGTCGCTTCTGCCTTGGTGCCAATGATGGTCGTATGCGTGTTTGGCGCCGTGCAGGTGAGCGCCACAATCAGGACTGCATACGACCGAGGCACACAGGGCCAGCACCCGGCATCATGGTGTGGGGAGCGATCTCCTACACTGGCCGTACACCACTGGTGATCGTCGAGGGGACACTGAATAGTGCACGGTACATCCAAACCGTCATCGAACCCATCGTTCTACCATTCCTAGACCGGCAAGGGAACTTGCTGTTCCAACAGGACAATGCACGTCCGCATGAATCCCGTGCCACCCAACGTGCTCTAGAAGGTGTAAGTCAACTACCCTGGCCAGCAAGATCTCCGGATCTGTCCCCCATTGAGCATATTTGGTACTGGATGAAGCGTCGTCTCACGCGGTCTGCTCGTCCAGCACGAACGCTGGTCCAACTGAGGCGCCAGGTGGAAATGGCATGGCAAGCCGTTCCACAGGACTACATCCAGCATCTCTACGATCGTCTCCATGGGAGAATAGCAGCCTGCATTGCTGCGAAAGGTGGATATACACTGTACTAGTGCCGACATTGTGCATGCTCTGTTGCCTGTGTCTATGTGCCTGTGGTTCTGTCAGTGTGATCATGTGATGTATCTGACCCCAGGAATGTGTCAATAAAGTTTCCCCTTCCTGGGACAATGAATTCACGGTGTTCTTATTTCAATTTCCAGGAGTGTAGAATAATACATCATGTTACGGCACATACTTCAGAAGATATGACGTCATAAACACGAAGTTACGTGAGGAACTGTCGCGTCATGCATATCGTTTGAATTTGTTAGTTCTATGCTCTAACTTCATTCACAACACATTTCTCAAACAGTAAGCACATATATCATTGGATATACGTGCAAACTTATGTCATTATACAGCATTTAGTACAAGTGATGCGACATAATGAACATTAAGCTGCGTGAAAAGGAAATTACGGGTCGAAATTCGCTAGACATACAATGAAATATGTGTACAAATACACGTGAAATATGTTAAATATGTGTAAAATATATTTGACATGTGCAAGAAAATCCATGGGTAAAAAGCTTATTCTAAATCCATGGACCGATATCGATCAATTTTGGTACATGTAGTAGTTACAATCTGGAAAGAAATACTGTACGGATATGAACCACCATCCTGCTGTTAGGGTGAGTGTCATATCGTGAAGAGAGAAGGGACCACTAGGAGGTGGGCTGACAGCGAGGAGAAAGGAGGACTCGTGCACAGATAGCAGGAAATGGGCAGAGATAGGGGAATGGGAAATGTATAGAGAGAGGGGAATTAAGGTGAGAGACAGAAAAAGGTGAGAGGAGGAGATGGACAGAGTCAGAGGGAGGGACAGATAAGCAGAGAGGTGAGAAAGAAGGATAGCAGACAGAGAGGGAGGATGAAATGGGCAGAGAAATGGAAGAGGAAAAAATGGAATGGAATGGAAAGGGGAGGAGACAAACAATGAGAGGGGAGGAGGCAGTGTACAGAGGGGGGAGGAGGAGATGCAGAGGAGGAGGAAGAGGAGACTGACAAAGAAAGAGAGAGAGCGAGATGGAATAACTGAGGGAGAGGAGGAGCAGATGGACATTGGGGACAGGAGCAGACTGACAGAGAGGGGGTGGGGAGAAGGAGGAGATCAACAAAGAGAAGGGCAGGAGGAGATGGTCAGAGACTAGGGGTGGAGGAGGTGGACAGAGAGAAGGAGGGGTGGTGGTGATGGGGACAGGGGGGATAGATAGAGGGAGGAGGGAAGAGAGGTGGATAAAGAGAGAGAAGATGGGTAGAGAGAGGTGGGAGAAAGAGATGGATAGGAGAGAGGGAAGCAGGGATAGGAGAGAGGGAAGCAGGAGAAGGAGAGAGAGAAAGAGCAAGAAGAAATGGAGAGAGAGGGGGAAAGGAGGGGATGAACAGAGAGAGGAGGGAGGAGAAGAGGAATTAATAAAAGACTGGAATAAATAAATACTCATGCAGCACCGAGTTTCTCAGCTAGTTGTATATCTGCATAGCAATTATTGTGAAACCCAGCTGTAATTTTACAGTTATTATAACGCTCTTGTATGCTCTAATATTCCTGTAGAACCTTCTATGGACATAGATAGATAAATGAAAAAATAAAATAAATAGAAACAATAATCGAGTTTCGGACACATGGCGCGAAAGTGAGAGACCGCAACGCTAACCACTGTGCTACCATTTTGGCTGACATTATTGTGCTCTAAATGGCATCTAAATTACATAGAAAAATTTGATGTCATTTCCTCAAAACTATTCGAGTATCTACAGACAAGTTGTGATAAGTGATCCCTTCCTTTGACTCCTCTCCAACTGTGCAAAGTTTCTGGGAAATGAGGCTATTGCATTTGCCATGTTATCTTAGTGAATGACCACAGTCGGCCTATTTAGATGAATTGCTTTTGTTCCATCAGACAGATGGCCATTGGCCTGCATGGCGTGATACGTCAGAAACCAAACACCCTGAAACAACAGTCTGAGGAGTCCAGGCCGGAGGAAGGCACAATGGAACAACAAAAGTATGTATCTATTCTTGGGGACCATATTCACCCCTACATGCAGTTTCTTTTTCCTCGGTACAATGGCATCTACCAGCAGGACAATGCAACTTGTCACACAGCTCACAGTGAATGTGCCTGGTTCGAAGAACACCAGGATGAGTTTACCATACTCCCCTGGTACCAAACCCCTCGGATTTAAACCCAATCCAGAATCTGTGAGACCACTTGATCTAGCTGTTCCGCGCCATGGATCCTCAGCCGAGGTACGTAGCGCAGATGGCCACGAAACTAGATTTGTCATGACTCCACAACCCTGTCGCTAACTTCCAGAACCTTACTGATTCTGTCCCTACATGTCTCCCGTCTGGGCTGCAAAAGGTAGTTTTTCAGGCTTCGGACAAGTGGTCGCATTAATGTGAATGGACACTGTATAAAAGCGTATAATATTCATGCAAAAATGTATTCTGTGTTGTGGCCCAGTCAGCTAGAATATTTTACTCTCATTGACTACGACCACGAAAGGATGCACACTTATATTTTGCAAAATATTTAAATTAGTAGTCATGGCTGACACCGCTAAGGTATTAATGGAGTTACTTCTCCATGAAAAGAAATTTGCTTTTATGGTGGGAAGCACGATTTTATTATAAAGTACGAGGGTTTTTCAGAATTGTGCAGAAACGCGTCATTGTAATTTACAATAGTATTGCTGCTATATTAAAGATAATAACGGCAGTCCAGTTTTTATGAGAACTTGGTCCTATTATTATCCACGCCCATGCGTTTTTAAGTTTCATACTTCCTTCTGACCCCCCCCCCCCCCCTCCCCCAAGAACCATGGACCTTGCCGTTGGTGGGGAGGCTTGCGTGCCTCAGCGATACAGATAGCCGTACACAACGGAGGGGTATCTGTTGAGAGGTCTGACAAACGTGTGATTCCTGAAGAAGGGCAGCAGCCTTTTCAGTAGTTGCAGGGGCAACAGTCTGACTGATCTGGCCTTGTAACACTAACCAAAACGGCCTTGCAGTGCTGGTACTGCGAACGGCTGAAAGCAAGGGGAAACTACAGCCGTAATTTTTCCTGTGGGCATGCAGCTTTACTGTATGGTTTAATGAAGTGTCAGGAAGTCGTTTCTGAAAGTATTTGTATGGAGTGTAGCCATTTATGGAAGTGAAACATGGACGATGAATAGTTTGGACAAGAAGAGAATAGAAGCTCTCGAAATGTGGTGCTACAGAAGAATGCTGAAGATTAGATGGGTAGATCACATAACTAATGAGGAGGTACTGAATAGAATTGGGAAGAAGAGAAGTTTGTGGCACAACTTGACTAGAAGAAGGGATCGGTTGGTAGGACATTGAAAGGTGGCTACACTGTGCCACTGCGCCAGAGATTGCGCTAAAGAGTACTATTAAGCCGCCTCCACAGTGGTTGTTGAGAGTTCATAGCAGTCAGTGCTAGTAGAGAGATCGTAGAAGTCAGTGCTTGTTATGAGATCGTAGTAGTCAGTGGTTGTTGAGAGTTCGTAGAGGACAGTGTGTGTTAAGAGCTGGTGGTTGTCGTGAAGTTGGAGTAAGATGTTGTAGTAAAGAGTGTTGTTCCATGTTTTATGCAGTTATTTGATGGGAGAGATAGCAGATGTTATTGTGTGCATTTCGTCAATATATATGAAGGTAAAACTTACAATGCTCTTTTATTAATTGTGTATCTGAAATAATGCGTCACTACAGGTTCAGTCAACAAAGCATCTGGCTTGTGTTCTTGTATTAGAGTGAATTCTGGTTTTCTTACGCAATTACAGTTTTTCTAAATTTCTTTTGTCACGTCAGCATAGTTGGTATTTAAAAAAATTCTTGTCTTGTTGGAAAAGAACCGTGCCAGATGTGGACGTTGAGTCACACTCCCACATACAGAACAGTTACATTTGTGCTTGGATTTTGTAGGTTTTATAGTTGCTGGGGACTTAATTAATTAACTGTATTTACGAAAATTTTCTTACATTGTTTGTTGCAGTCAGATAGCGTAATAATACTAGTCAGGGCCAACCGATTACGAAACAGCGTAATCGGACTTACAGCTACTAAAAACTAAAAGTATTTTCAATCATATTTAATTAAGCCCCCATGCACGTGGCGACCCTGCCAGGATCGTCCCTTGGATTCTTCTGATTGTGAAAATTGTAGACTGTAGTATTGTTGTAGTAATTTGTAGTTAGTAATTGTAGTCTATTTTGCATGTGTAGATTTGGTAATTGTCATTCTTCTAATGGTATTTTTTTTTCTCTCAGAATTAAATTTGTTGTCTTGTCAACGGTTTGACAATTTAGTGCAATTATTTCAATTGTTCGATTGATCGTGTTTGAGGGAAACATCTAGTGTGAATAGTGTTGTTGGAGATAAAGAGTCACGGTGTGTAATTTTCGTACAGTGACGAATCTTTCGTATATTTTGTAAATGATTACGCGATCGATGAAAAAGACAAAAATGATGAATAGTGAGAACGAAATTGTTGACGTGGCGAACTCGCCAACACAGGATAACTGTATGATGAATAATGGAGTTGAAAATAATTTAATAAGTCGGGAAGACAGTCCGGAACCATTTCAAAATTTTTCTCAATCGGAAAATTCAGAGAATCTGAGATTAACGACAGAAGATTCTGAAATAGTATCGAACACAGATAGCCTTACAGCTGTGACGAAGGAAGTTAGTTTTGCGGGAGATGTTAGGGGCGAAAAGAATTCTGAACAATTTAATATGGAGCAGTTGATGAGTGTACTATTAAATTTTCAATCTGAATTAAAAACTGATATGGGAACAAAGTTAGACTCACTGGAATCACAGAACTTGGGATCAGTATCTTCATATTTTTCAAAACATTCTGAATGAACTTCCTAATGACTCAACTTCTTTACCGCCTCTATTGATATTAAAAAATAAAGCACCGACAAATCGCATTTCTGAAATAGTTCCTTTTCCGCCTTCACGGAAACTGCGGCATTCTGAAGTTGTCAACCTGGCTCTACGAAATATTGCATCTGCGGCTGCTAGAAGAGAGAAATCAGCTAAGCGTCCTGGTCGTTCAAAATTCTTGTCAGTTGGTCAGAAGGTATTAATTAAGTCCCACCGTTTGTCTCACAAAGGAAAAGGCTTGTGTCGCAAATTTTTTCTGCTTTATAACGGTCCATATAGAATTCGTAAAATTATACATGATAACACTGTCGAAGTAGAAACTCTTAAATCTCGACGCTCTAAAGGAATACATCATATATCAAACGTTAAAATTTTTGTAGAGTGACATACTTTAGAGAAACTAACAACTACATGTAAACACGCAGAGAGCACAAGGATACCGCGCTGTGTTTTGGCGGCGGCACATACTCAAAGCAACAGTCAAGTCTGCGCGCCGCACAAGGCAGTCGTTGACCGCAAACAATTGCTTCCTACGTCACGCGCCTACAGCTGATCGAGCGCTCAGTGCGAATGCACTGACAGACATAAACAAATACACAGTCTAATTTCTCCGACTAAATTCTGTATAAAGCTATAAGAACTTGTTGAATTGTATTATTAACATTCAGTATTTTGCAGGATACGGTTGTATAAAATATTTAAGAACTTCAGGTAAATTCTGTGCGTGTCCGACGTTAAGACGACTTGCTATCGAGAAAATTTCAGAAAGAATGTAATTTCCAAGAAGAAACTAATAAACTAAAAAGGTAACTATTAATTGAGTTTATTTTTCAGGTAACAAATTTCCACTTAGGTACGTACTTTAGACGTAATTTGCTGCTCGCGATTACGTGATTCATACTTTGTGCTAATTTCATGTTCTATGAATTTACTTGTGAAGCGACGTGCTTGTGTACATTTACTGATTTTGACAATTATTGATTAATGAACAGGGTTGTTATTTGTATATACTATGCATCGTTTGGCTGCACTGCTTTTTCACTGATGTCATTTTTTTTTTAATTATGTGCCTGCTGTGCTTATTTATTTAAATTATAATTGTAACCTGATTTATTGTGCTGACTGTGATTATGTATGTAAGTTATACTTTGTGATTTATCTGCTTGCGCCTTCATGTTTACTTATTAAGATTACATATGAACATTTATTTGCGTCTGCTGATATGATGATAATGACTTGTTTATTACGTAAGATATATGTTTGCTGCTTTTTGTATGGATTACATATTTACACATTTCTGTTTTGTTGCCATAACTGCTCTTTAATTTAGAATATAGAAATGCTGATATACTCTGTATAAACATAGAGTTTAGGTCACACTATTGGATTAATTATAGATTGTTCGCTTGGCAGAGCCTCGTTGTAGGAATTGTGCTGCATCCACTTGTTGACATTCTGTTCTCTACTGGTATATTTACTCGCTATTGCATGTTTTGCTTACGCTCAGTGCCTTATATTTTTAAGATAAAAAAATTAACTGCTATTATTCGACGAACGACATTAGTACAAGAAAGTCATAGAAGTCACATGAGCTGAGGTTTTATGGAAGCTGTATAAATTTATGCAAATAGGAAGGAGGCTAACGACATGACAGACCGAAACTAGGTTTAGACCATTAACAATTATTAGACTGCATTTTTCGTAAGCAATTGAAATAGGAAGTGACACTTGACACAAAAATACTCCACATGTTTGCTTCTGTTTGCCATAATTCTTGAAGTGGTGTACACACTGTGAAATATTATGATCATTCACACTCCGTAATCGTACTTAATTACTGAGAGTTATTCGAACTAAGTCTGTTAGAGGTCAGGTATGCATTTCTTTTATTTAATGATGGACAAGGAACCAAAATGTATCTTATAATTTATAATGAGTAGAAAATTTGGGTCAGATGGATTACACAGAGGTTGTGTGTGGACACTGTGTCTTCGGATTGTATGGGATGCTGAATTGAAGTTGCACTAGGATTTTATCTGTACTTGTTCGAGGAGACTGACTAGAGGAAAGAGTTGTGTTGGAAGTGAAATGATGTTGGTGCTGATGTTTATATTTATCGACGTATTATTGAGGTATAGAGATTATATGAAGTTGATGATTATTGGAGTTTTTGTGGACGAGAGGTAAGGTAAATGATGTTGATGATAAGAGTTATATGTATCGATGTATTGAAGAAGTATTAGTGACGTATTGAGATTATGTGAAGCTGATGATTATTGGAGTTTTGGTGGATAAGAGGTAAAGTAAGTGAGGAGCATATTCTTTTTTTGTTGGTCTTATGGAACAAGGAGGATGAAGATAGCAGACTAGAACACTAAAATAGAAGGAAGATAGTCTATACACACACTTTGTTAAATAACTAAGCAGTATATACTTTTTTTTGAAGAGAGGAAGTAATTGCATATCTTGGCTCACTGACAGTTGTTCAACAACAGTACATTTTGATCTGGCTTGGCAAACATTGGTCTTGACATGATGACTATGACGTTGACTAACTATTATTGACTATTATACATTGCTGCCAGTACTACTTGATACACATGATGAACATCAGATTTTGACAGAATTACATTTACACAGTTAACACTATTCAGTTACACAGTAGTACTTAATGTGGATGAGAGATGAGTGAGTGTGTTCTGTGTGTTTTCCTTTACTAATCCTAACCACCTATCTTCTAAATATTATTTTATTGGTTTGTAGTGGCTTGCACTGACACCCATGAATATTATAGGTTTACTGGTATTTGTGTATTGTAATAGTTAATAGGACAATTATCTGATATCATTTGTGTGTTTGTTATGATTTGTATGTTACTGTAAAAGCTTTTGTATGTGCATTCAAACTATTGTTCATGCCTGAACTGTCTGATTAGTGAAGATAAATATTCTGAACTGTTACCTGCACTTTTCAATATGATGTGTGACACTAGGACATGTTTAATTTGTGCTCATAAACTCTGATGAACTGTGTGATCAGTGCTAGTGAATTTTATGGAACTGCTTCTGCTGAGAGATGTGACTTGTTGCTGTCTGCACCTACTCAATATTGCTGGGTGCCACTGATGGACTGCTTCTACTGAAAAGATGTCCCCTGTTGCTGTGTGCACCTGATCAACATTGCTGATGCCACTAATGGACTGCTTCTACTGAAATGGTGTCACTTGTTGGTGTCTGCACCTACTCAACATTGCTGGGTGCCACTGTTAGAACTGTTTCTACTGAAATGATGTTACTTCTTGCTGTCTGCACCTGCTCAACATTGCTGGGTGGAACTGATGGACTGCTTCTACTGAAAAGATGTCCCCTGTTGCTGTGTGCACCTGATCAACATTGCTGATGCCACTAATGGACTGCTTCTACTGAAATGGTGTCACTTGTTGGTGTCTGCACCTACTCAACATTGCTGGGTGCCACTGTTAGAACTGTTTCTACTGAAATGATGTTACTTCTTGCTGTCTGCACCTGCTCAACATTGCTGGGTGCAACTGATGGACTGCTTCTACTGAAATGATGTCACTTGTTGGTGTCTGCACCTGCTCAACATTGCTGGGTGCAACTGATGAACTGCTTCTACTGAAATGATGTCACTTGTTGGTGTCTGCACCTGCTCAACATTGCTGGGTGCAACTGATGAACTGTTTCTACTGAAATGAAGTCACTTGTTGCTGTCTGCACCTACTCAACATTGCTGGGTGCCACTGATGAACTGCTTCTACTGAACTAATGTGACTTGTTGCTGGGTGTACCTGCTAAACTTTGCTGGGTGCAACTGATGGACTGCTTCTACTGAAATGGTGTCACTTGTTGGTGTCTGCACCTGCTCTCAACATTGCTGGGTGCAACTGGTGAACTGCTTTTACTGAAATGAAGTCACTTGTTGGCGTCTGCACCTGCTTAACATTGCTGGGTGCATCTGATGGATTGCTTCTACTGAACTAATGTGACTTGTTGCTGGGTGTACCTGCTAAACTTTACTGGGTGCAACTGATGGACTGCTTTTACTGAAAAGATGTTACCTGTTGGTGTTCTTTTTTGTATAAACTAATCATTGAAAGCATTTTATGTGAACATTTGTATAAACTGATTTTTTGTATATTGTGTAAACTATTATGTAAAGTCACATGTATGAAAAGAAGTTGTATTGCTTACTGTATTTCATATATTAGGTTAGTAAAAGGTCAGTGCAAAGCCAAAATTTTTAACTAATTATGTGATATTTAGGTAGTAATATTATCTTTTATTTTTGTCTGTATTTTTCTGGACGAATTTGGTGGTATTTTCACCACCAATGCTGGCAAAAATACCATCAAATTCTGGCCTGTGGAGGAGGGGCATATGAAAGGTGGCTACACTGTGCCACTGCGCCAGAGATTGCGCTAAAGAGTACTATTAAGCCGCCTCCACAGTGGTTGTTGAGAGTTCATAGCAGTCAGTGCTAGTAGAGAGATCGTAGAAGTCAGTGCTTGTTATGAGATCGTAGTAGTCAGTGGTTGTTGAGAGTTCGTAGAGGACAGTGTGTGTTAAGAGCTGGTGGTTGTCGTGAAGTTGGAGTAAGATGTTGTAGTAAAGAGTGTTGTTCCATGTTTTATGCAGTTATTTGATGGGAGAGATAGCAGATGTTATTGTGTGCATTTCGTCAATATATATGAAGGTAAAACTTACAATGCTCTTTTATTAATTGTGTATCTGAAATAATGCGTCACTACAGGTTCAGTCAACAAAGCATCTGGCTTGTGTTCTTGTATTAGAGTGAATTCTGGTTTTCTTACGCAATTACAGTTTTTCTAAATTTCTTTTGTCACGTCAGCATAGTTGGTATTTAAAAAAATTCTTGTCTTGTTGGAAAAGAACCGTGCCAGATGTGGACGTTGAGTCACACTCCCACATACAGAACAGTTACATTTGTGCTTGGATTTTGTAGGTTTTATAGTTGCTGGGGACTTAATTAATTAACTGTATTTACGAAAATTTTCTTACATTGTTTGTTGCAGTCAGATAGCGTAATAATACTAGTCAGGGCCAACCGATTACGAAACAGCGTAATCGGACTTACAGCTACTAAAAACTAAAAGTATTTTCAATCATATTTAATTAAGCCCCCATGCAACATGTTCTGAGGCATCAAGGGATCACCAATTTAGTATTGGAGGGCAGCGTAGAGGGTAAAAATCGTAGACTGAGACCAAGAGATGAATACACTAAGCAGATTCAGAAGGATGTAGGTTGCAGTAGGTACTGGGAGATGAAGAAGCTTGCACAGGATAGAGTAGCATGGAGAGGTGCTGATGCAGTCTCAGGACTGAAGACCACAACAACAACTTCCTTCTGTTAGTTCTCCATTTTATATTTTAGGATAGGGATGAACATAACGTTCTGTTGTCATACTGATTGCAGGGCCTTGTATCTGGTTACCACCGTTAGTTCACGAATTTTTGTGGCTACTTGTCGGAAACGGTTGGCTGAGAATGTGGCCATTGATGCTTTTTCGATATTGCACCTCACTTAGGTTGTGAGTCCATAATCTCGGAGAAACTTTTATTTATTTATTTACTTTGGCCCATCTTTCAGCATATTTATGCAACCGATGGCCTCACAGGGAGTTTACATATACTGTACAAACACATTTTATTGACATAGTTATAGTATACATACTAATAATAATACAAGGTACATAAAATATATTCTAGAGAACAATTTACTAATTTTACAGTACACAGAAAATAATATACAGAAGTATCAAATAAACTATCGACATACTAAGGTAAATACAGTTAGAAATACACTGAAGCGCCAAATAAAGAGGCATAGGCATTTTTATTCAAATACAGATATATTTAAACAGGCAGAATACGGCACTTCAATCAGCAACTCCTACATAAGACAACAAGGATCTGGCGCAGCTGTTAGATCGGTTTAAGTGAGTTTGGTTGGTTAGTTTGTTGGTTGGTTGGTTTCGGGGAAGGAGACCAGACAGCGAGGTCATCGGTCTCATCGGATTAGGGAAGGATGGGGAAGGAAGTCGGCCGTGCCCTTTCAGAGGAACCATCCCGGCATTTGCCTGGAGTGATTTAGGGAAATCACGGAAAACCTAAATCAGGATGGCCGGACGCGGGATTGAACCGTCGTCCTCCCGAATGCGAGTAAGTGAGTTTGAACGTGGTGTTATAGTCAGCGCACGAGCATCTCCGAGGTAGCGAAGAAGTGGGGATCAACAAGTGTCAGCGTGCAAACCATTCAACGAAACATCAGCGATATGGGCTTTCGAAGCCGAAGGCCCACTTGTGTACCCTTGATTACTGCACGACACAAACCTCTGCGCCTCGCCTGGGCCCGTCAACACCGACATTGGACTGTTGATGACTGGAAACATGTTGACGGTCGGACAAGTCTCTTTCAAATTGTGTCGAGTGGATGGACGTGTACGGGTATGGAGACAGCCTCATGAATCCATGGACCCTGCATGTCAGCAGGGGACTGTTCAAGCTGGTGGAGTCTTTGTAATGGTGTGGAGCGTGTGCAGTTGGAGTGATATGGGACCCCTGATGCGTCTAGATACAACTCTGACAGGTGACACGTACTTAAGCATCCTGTCTGATCACCTGCATCCATTCATGTCCATTGTGCATTCCGACGGGATTGGGCAATTCCATAAGGGCAATGCGACACCCCACACGTCCAGAATTGCTACAGAGTGGCTCCAGGAACACTCTTCTGAGCTTAAACACTTCCGCTGGCCACCAAACTCCCCAAACATGAACATCATTGAGCATATCTGGGATGCCTTGCAACGTGCTGTTCAGAATAGATCTCCACCCCCTCGTACTCTTACGTATATACGGACAGCCCTGCAGGATTCATGATGTCAATTCCCTCCAGTACTACTTCAGTCAAGTCCATGCCACGTCGTGTTGCAACACTTCTGCATGCTTGCGGGGGTCCTAGACGATATTAGGCAGGTGCACCAGTTTCTTCGGCTCTTCATCGTAGTTCAGTATCTCAGGTCATCCTTCGAACAGTTTTGAAATTCTGAAATATTGTAGAAAGCCTTTTCTTTCAAGCATTTTTCAGTTTCTCTTTTAAAGCCATTAAGTGAGTCATGATGGGCCTGTAAAGGTAAAGTATTAAATAATTTTATGCACAGGTTTTCATAACTGGACTGTGCTTTCTTTAATCTATCTGTTTCATTTGTCTAGTTTATGTCGGTGCACAGCGTCCCTAAAGACGTAGTTGTTTAAGTTTTCTTTCATATTTAATAGGCAACATTATATAAAAAGTTATTGGACTGTCAATACTTTTAAAATGTGGTCTGCAGGAGGTTTTAGAGTTTGTAACTCCAGAAATAGACTTGATAGCCTTTTTTGCCAGACGAAAACTTTTTGGCCGATGAAGAATTACCCAATAAAAGGATACCATATTGCAGGTGGCAGTGAAAAAAGGCATTGTAGGAGCTGAGTAACAGAGATGTTGTTACACATGTCTGTAGTTTAGTCAATAAGAAGGTAACGCATGTTAGCTTTCTCTCTACGTGGTCTGTGTGTTTGTCCCAAGTTCATTTGGAATCAAGATATACATCAAGTAGCTTAACAGTTGGGAACTCAATTTCACTGCTCGATAAACTGAAAAAACTTTTCATTGTTTATCGACAGCTCATTGGCTTTGACCATGTATTAGGCAGGTTAAAGTAGTCTTTGTTTTCCAGTTTCAATTGGTTTACGCTTTCCCAGAGCTAATGAATGTTGTGTCACTAGCATAAAGTACAGATTTACGGAGCATGTTACTGGGATGATCACTCACAACTATTACAAACAATAAAGAGCCAGGCACGGAACCCTGAGGAATGCCTCGAGCTACATCTAAGTATTGGGACTTTTGGTTGCAGTAGACGACAGTTTGTTTCCTGTCACTGAGATAGGAGCTCTAAGTATCTGACTCCATAACACCAAAGTTTCTCCAGTAGTATTGTACGGTTCACCGAATCAAATGCCTTGCTTAGGTTGACTAGAATGGCTTAGGCAGATAAATTTGATTCGAGGTTTGTACAAAAGAAGTGAGTCGTCAACCACTTTCACTGTTGATAATTTGGACGTTGAGATTGAATCAGAATATTGCTTTCAGATAGATTGCAAATATCCTGTTGTAAGCAGTATTCTATTATTTTGGAGAGAATAACTACCAGTGAAATAGGATGGTAATTATTTGTGCTTAGTTTGTTACTCTTTTAGGGATAACAACTGTTCTTTTTAGACACTCTAGAAAATGGCCACTAGCATACGTCTACTTCATTAGTGTAGAAAGAGCGTTTGATATGAGATTCACTATTTCTTAATCACAAAATCTGATAAGCCATAAATATGCTCAGATGTTGAATTTCCTGCTTTTGTTACGATTTAACCACGTCACATGCTTCTATTTGTGCCCACTTGAAAGTTGGCACAGTGTTTGCACCATTTCGAAGAAACTGATTGCCAGAAATGGGGTATACATTAGGAGCATACGTTGAATTGTAAATATGCTGACCAGAAATTGGGGTGGTAGTGAGGTTTGCTGCTTTGAGAAAAAATTGATTAAATTCATTTGCTGTTATGTTGACAGCATTTGTGGTTTCTTTGCAATTTATAATTGTATCCAACTCTGCTTTTAGAATCCTCCATGCTGCCTTACATCTATTATTTGAGTTTTCAATGCAATGTTCATTTGCCCTACATTTGGCTACCCTAATTTGTGCTCCATAATGTCCTTTGAGGTTGTTACTTTTTCATAGCAAATAATTACCAAGCTCCTTAGTTTCTATAAATCAGGCGTAAGCCATTTGTTTTGCGTCAGGTGCCTGGGTCTTCTGACTTCATTACTATTTTTTTTATCTTTGGGCAACAGGCGTTAAAAGTTTTGTAGATAATGTTCATGAACCTGTTGAAGGCTTTCTGTACATTGTTGGAAGAAAGTAAGACAACATTCCAGGCTGCTAGTTTTAATGCACAGCTCCCAACGATTATAGCTACGGATCATGTCTCTGGACTTACGTTGCTCTTCATTTTCGATGTGCATTTCCTGAAGCATTGCTACGTCAGCTTTATTTTCTATTAAACTTTTTGAAAGAAGCTGACTCTTGGAGCCATTATTCCCCTCTACATTTAGTTTGCAGATCTGATTAATGCTGCCCAGGTCTCACATCAGCACAGACTCAGAAGTGTTATGCTTCTTCAGCTTCTTCAAATTAGTTTTAATCAGCCAAAGTGTTTCAATTTAGTTGAAAGCCTGGGCAGTGAGGATTCTTTGAATCTTCGCTTCCATACGTATCTGACCAAGTCTCACGAGCGGTTTGGCCACCGTGACTTCTGGCTCTAGGTTTGTGGCTCGAAGTGACTGTTCTTTTGTGCCATCAAGGGGACATGTCTAGCTTAAGGAGTCGCATAGTCGTTGCGGTCCTGGAAGCACTCATTGGTCTTAAACAGGGCAGCTAATAGACACAGACTTCATCATCAACGTGCTGTGGCGCACAGATTGGAGCATCAATATTTTTTGACGACTCACTGTCCCACTTCTGACAGCACACAAAGACCTACTGGGTTCAAATTTCCCCGCCGATAATGGAAGACTTAATAGGGTCATAAATCACATAGAGTTTCGCAAGACCTTCTGAGAAAATAGGGCAAAACCTCTAGTCCTTGTGTGGCTGTAGTTGTCTGCACCATGCAGAGGACCGTATTGTGAGTGAATGTAGCATCAGACCATACCCAGGACCAAACCCCAATCTATGTCAACTGAAGGAGGCTGCAATTTGCTGGTTGGGCGCCTTAGACATTAACATTTAAGGATTGTGTTTGCAGTCCATCTGTCTTAATTCACTGTCAACTTCGTAGTGTAAGCTTATCGTTCATTTTGTTTTTCTTACTATTCATTTTTTTGTTCATTTTCATGTTCTTTTTATTGCTGATTTTAATGCTCATTCAGTTACTCTTCGTACTGCTCACATACTTGTTCATTTTTCTGCTTCACTCCATCGAACTGCATGTTTTGATGTTCAATTCACTGGATATTTTATGTCTTTTTTACAGCTAATATGCATAAACTCGAAGTAATTGTCTTCTCACATTCGCAGTTGGAGTAATTTAGATGCCCAGCTTACCATATACGCCCAGGTTTTCGTGCCAGACGATAAATAAATTCTATTAGTTTTTGGATGTGAACTTTCGGGAGTCGATTTTCTGTGTGGAGTATTTGCCTGTGAATCAACAGCAACTTCCTTCAGATGCTTCTGGATATCGTCTAGCGGTCCTGCTTTGGTTTCTCAGGTCCTGCTTATGATGTGGTGGATTTTCTTGGTTAATCATGAGTCGTCCACTAGTGGTATACATCTACAAAATTTCTGGCTTCTTCTCTGTCCAAAGAAACTGAATCGTTCTGACAGGGAATACGATAATTAATCCGAACTATTTCACGTCCTTTTGCCGTATTAGATTTTAGGTTAGAATATTTTCCCTAGAATCTGCCGTTCCATGTTCTCAAAGATATTGATATTCACAGTTAATAATAACATTATATAATGGCTTAGTTTGGCTGGGGTGGAGAGAGATTTCTTGTTATGGATGTTGCAGATGATTGTGTAGGCTATACGCAGTTTTCTGCAAGAGTTTTATTGTTCACTTTGTCACTGTGAATATTCCCAAGAATTTCATCTAGGTACTTGAAGTGATGTACCTGAATGATTTTACCATATATGGTCATGAGGTATCTCAAGACCGTGTGTTTGGAATCCACGTACTGTATCCTCTCATAGGAGATCTGGAAGCCACTATTGAAAGCTTTCCAAGGATTTGTCTGGCTTTACTGGTATTATTGGTAATCATTGCTTGGCCATCGGCAAAGACAAGACGTCTTGTTTGGTTTCTTTACTTTTTGTTCTCAAATTTATTCCAAGTACTTTTCTCTGTCATTTTTGACGATTTTATTTAGTACCAGAGTAAAAATGAACTTATGTATTTATTATTTGTGTTATAATTATTTGTTATATTTATTTTTCAGTATTTAATTAATTGTGGATAGTTACACCTTTTGAATCTCAAACTAAATAATATCTTCTTATACTGTTTCGCGACGCAAGCACCATTGTTCCCATTTACAATTAAAGCGGTTCAGTACAGCGCTTGTGTACATCACTTCCTTGCTGGCTTAAGCATAAAGAGGTTGTGCATTCCAGATGCTGTGCAAGATCCAACAACTCTTCGTAGATTATTTTCAGCACCAACATAAATACATTTAAAGCGATTACACTCAGGAAATAAGATTAGTGTTCTTGAAGTTTCCCTCAGCAATGGAAGCCCTCAGCTCCAAGCTGCACAGTTCTACATCCAACACAGAGCAGAGACTTCCCAGCCCGATCAACAAACTCATCTGAATAGCAACTAATATTGGACAAGGGATTTCAGATATATATGGAGCAAAAACAGATAAAGAGCAGGCAGGTTTAGATCAGATTGGCTTCAGCTTCCGTTCCATAGACCCAAAAATTAAGTCATTCTCATGGGAGTGGAACAAGTCAGAAAGTATAACATAAAACATTTGAATATAATACTCACGTGTCAGCACCCTGATTATTTGTCAGGAGATTGTCAAAATATGTGAATACATTGCAGTAAACTGGAACTGCTAATATTTACAGAATCAGTACACTGTCAGAATGAAACTCAATTATGCACTTTTAATAAATTTATCATACATAAAATATCCAATTTTGACCGTTCTGACCAAGTGGTGTCAGAACTGAAATCGAATAGACATTTTTACTTACGCTGGTCTAAAAGTCCCTGTTAAGATACTTATCTACAGAGTAGGAGTTGCCTATCAGAAAGTATCTCAAACTCTGTTTAAACTGCGCTTTGTCTGAAACCAAGTTTTTAATGGTTGCTGGCAATTTATTGAAACTGTTTGTCCGGAATATTGGACACTTTTTTGTACTAAGGTAAGTGCTTTTAGGTCTTTATGTAGATTGTTCTTGTTCCTAGTATTTATACTATGTTTTGAGCTATTGGTTGGAAGTAGATACATATTACTTGCAACAAATTTCATTAAGGAACAAATATATTGAGAAGCATTGGTTAGAATACCAAGTTTCTTGAAAAGATTTCTACATTATGCTCTTGAAATTACACCACAAATGTGTCTTGTTACACGCTTTTGCATGTTAAAAACTTTTGCTTGGTTTGACTAGCTACCCCAGAATAGGATCACATACGACATAATTGGATGAAAGTAGGTAAACAATGTAAGTTTTTTATGTTTATATCTCCTACATCTGACTTCATTCTCACTGCAAACACAGACTTGTTTAGGTGCTTCAGCAATTCTGTGTTATGCCCTTTGAAACTGAATTTATTATCGAGTTGTAATCCCAGAAATTTAACACTCTCAACCTCTTTATTCTACGTTTCTTTACATGTCATACACACGCTGGAAGAAAATCTCTTATGGGTTCTAAACTGCTTATAGAGCGTCTTTTCAAAGTTTAATGTCAGTGAAAATTCGATTAGCAGCCATATCTAAATCTGTCCTTGACTTGCTATTTGTTGCGATGTTTGTATCATTTGCAAACAAAACAAACTTAACATCTGGCAATGTAACAGAAGAGAGGTCATTAACGTACACAAGAAAAAGCAACAGATCCAAGACAGGACCTTGAGGCACATGTAATTAATACCCAATCAGATGAAGACTGATTGCTTACTCCACAGGTATTTTGCAGTAATATCCTTTGTTTCCTGTTAGTTAGGTATAACTCGGACCATTTCATAGCACTACCGGTGACGCCATAATATTCTAATTTACTTAAGAGAATGCTGTGATTCACACAGTCAATGGCTTTTGAGAGGTCACAGAAAATGCCAGTAGCCTCTGATGTGTTACATAATGAATTAAGTACATCCTAAGTGAATGCGTAAATAGACTTCTCCCTTTGTCAAAACCCTTAAGGAATCCAAACTATCACTTGGACAATATATTATTTGCGCTCAATGCTTAAGAAGACGCTTAAGCACAACCTTTCAAATATTTTTGAAAAAGCCAGCAAAAGTGAAACGGATACGTAGTTTGACATTACCTTATTATCCGCCTTCTTGTAAACTTCAGCATATTTTAGCCAATCTGGAAATATTCCGTTGATAAGAGACTGATTACGTAAATAACTTAAGACAGAACTCAACTCACATGAGCACTCTTTGATACGTTCATTGATATGTTATCATAACCACTAGATTACTTTGATTTTAAGGATTTTATGATGGATACTACCTCTCTGGGAGACGTGAGTGTCATTTCCATTTTATTGAAGTTATTTGTAAAGGCTGGTCTCAGATATTCCATTGCACTGTTTACTGAACATGATAACCCCAAGTTGTCACTAACAGAAAAAACGTACTTGTTCGAGAGGTTTGCAACACTACGTTGTCACACAGGTGCATTACCAAGCGAGGTGGCACAGCTGCAGGACAATGGTCTCGCACCCAGGAAGATGGCAGTTCAAATTCCCGTCCAGCCATCGAGCTGTACGTTTGCTTGGTTCCCCATAATCGGTTAAGAAACCCCAGGATGGTTCTATTGTGAAGGACAAGATCGATTTCTTTCCCTGTCCGAGCTTGTATCCCATCTCTAACGACCCCAATCTTGCATCCTTCCCTCTAAATGCTACGCGCATAAAGATACACTACCGACCATTAAAATTTCTACACCACGAAGATGACGTGCTACAGACGTGAAATTTAACCGACAGGAACAAGATGCTGTGATACGCAAATGATTAGCTTTTCAGAGCATTCACACAAGGATGGCGCCGGTGCCGACACCTACAACGTGCTGACATGAGGAAAGAATCCAACCGATTTCTCACACACAAACAGCAGTTGACCGGCGTTGCCTGGTGAAACATTGTTGTGATGCCTCGTGTAAGGAGGAGAAATGCGTACCATCACGTTTCTGACTTTGATAAAGGTCGGATTGTAGCCTATCGCGATTGCGGTTTATCGTATCGCGACATTGCTGCTCGCGTTGGTCGAGATCCAATGACTGTTAGCAGAATATGGAATCGGTGGGTTCAGGAGGGTAGTACGGAACGCCGTGCTGGATCCCAACGGCCTCGTATCACTAGCAGTCGAGATGACAGGCATCTTATCCACATGGCTGTAACGGATCGTGCAGCCACGTCTCGATCCCTGAGTCAACAGATGGGGACGTTTGCAAGACAACAACCATCTGCACGAACAGTTCGACGACGTTTGCAGCAGCATGGACTATCGGCTCGGAGACCATGGCTGCGGTTACCCTTGACGCTGCATCACAGACAGGAGCGCCTGCGATGGTGTACTCAATGACGAACCTGGGTGCACGAATGGCAACACGTCATTTTTTCGGATGAATCCAGGTACTGTTTACAGCATCATGATGGTCGCATCCGTGTTTGGCGACATCGCGGTGAACACACATTGGAAGCGTGTATTCGTCATCGCCATACTGGCGTATCACCCGGCGTGATGGTATGGGGTGCCATTGGGTACACGTCTCGGTCACCTCTTGTTCACATTGACGGCACTTTGAATAGTGGACGTTACATTTCAGATGTGCTACAACCCGTGGCTCTACCCTTCATTCGATCCCTGCGAAACCCTACATTTCTGGATAAAGAAAATGTTCGACTGCTGCCCTGGCCAGCGCATTCTCCAGATCTCTCACCAATTGAAAACGTCTGGTCAATGGTGGCCGAGCAACTGGCTCGTCACAATACGTCAGTCACTATTCTTGGTGAACTGTGGTATCGTGTTGAAGCTGCATGGGCAGCTGTACCTGTACACGCCATCCAAGTTCTGTCTGACTCAAAGTCCAGGCGTATCAAGGCCGTTATTACGGCCAGAGGTGGTTGTTCTGGGTACTGTTTTCTCAGGATGTATGCACCCAAATTGCGTGAGAATGTAATCACATGTCAGTTCTAGTATAATATATTTGTCCAATGAACACCCGTTTATCATCTGCCTTTCTTCTTGGTGTAGCAATTTTAATGGCCAGTAGTGTAAAAAAATTTGGCGTAAAATAAAGAGGTAAATGCAAGACGGGCTTGAACAAGTAGTCAGACCAGAGGTCTGAGCATATGTAATTCACAGTACCAATTCTTTTGTGTAATTCTTAGAGCATCTCCTTCGCTGCATATTATGAGCTGCTTACTACATTACAGGATGAGGCATAATTCTCCATTAGTGGTAACTTCACACTCCCTCGGTGTTTGTCGTATCATACACACTAATAATGCTATAGGACACCTTCAAGTTCAGTGTCTGCAGTTGCCTCACACTATTCTGATACGTTTTTACTGAGTGCTTGTCAATAACCGTGTCTGGCAGATTATAAAGATCTACAAATTTATACTTTGCAAATTTTGTCAATCATGTCAGGTGAAAGTTTAGTTCAGGGTAGTAGCACTAACAGGCAACCTTGGTGACTGACTAGTTGGCTAAAGGATATCATGTACAACGAAGTGGGAATAAAATGTTAGAAATAATCACAATCGAGCTCCAGCTGCCCATTACAAACTGTGCAATAAGATGCTTAAAATGTTGTTAGGAAGGCAAAGAAGCATATGTTACGCAAATTGAATAGCTAATTCTCAGGATAAAATTAAAACCATATGCTTTGTCTTGAAGGAAGTATCTGGGCAGCAGGGCAAGGTAGAGGATATAAATACAATACATAGTAAAAATGTTTTTGTTACTGACAGGTCTGATATACGTGCAGTATTTAACACCACTTTCTCAATATGAAAGGTGAATTAAAAAAAAAAAACTTAACTTCTAAAGGGAAACTGCACTATGAAAAGAACAAAAGGATAAGACAGACAATTTTACAACTATTTCTGATCCATCGATATTTGCTAACGTTACTGAAAATGCTGTATATCAAGTTACTGAAAATGCTGTATATCTATAAAGGCAGTTGGTCATTTCAGTTCACATAATTTGCTGTCAAACGTGCAGTTTGATTTCAGAAGTGATTTAACAACTGAAAATTCTGTATTTTCTTTTCTCTGTGAGGCACTGGACAGATTAAACAAAATGTTGCCAACATAAGGCATCTTATTTGTTTTAAATAAGGCTTTTGCTGTGTTGATCACAAAAATTGCTACAGAAATTGGATCATTATGAAATAAGAGGAGGAGCTCACAATTCGTTCATATCATACTTTAAGAACAGAAAGCAAAGAGAGCGGTTATGACATTGAGTCTGGTTGGGGCACATTTAAGTAAGAGGTGCCTCAGAGGTGAGTACTCAGACCACTGCTTTCCGTTATATAATACCTCCGAAAATGACAGGTAATTCTCTTTGCTGATGACCTAGCTTCGTAGAAAAGGATGTTGATTGCAGCAAAGGCAATGTATCGAATAGACAATAAACTGGTGCGAAATCACATCAAGACTCAGTTTTCACATTTTCTAAAATACAAGTCAACTCAGACTGACATTTTGATTGCACAGAATGGGCATATGATTAGTGAGCCTAGGCAGTCGAAATTTCTAGGTATTCAGATAGATGATAAGGTGTCATGGAAAGCCTGTGTACAGGATCTTGTTAAAAAAGAATGCTTCTGTATTTACCATCAGAACACCATCTGCAGTAAGTCGTAGTCCAACACGGAAATTAGCGTACTTTGCTTATTTTCATTAATTTATGACGTTCGGCATTATATCATGCGATGACTCTTCCCATTGGGAGAGGGTATTTTCGGCTCAGAAGCAGGCAGTTCGAGAAATGTGTGGTGTAACTTCGCGGAACTGTTGTCGACTCTATTTGGGAGTCGGGGAATTCTGACATTGGCCTCTCAACATCTATTTTCTTTAATGTCGTCTGTTGTTAACAATATGAACTTATCCCCAAGAATTAGCGACTTTCGTTCAATCAATACTCGACGGTATTGCCAGTCTGCATTCGGATCGCATCATCCTGACTCTTGTGCAGAAAGCGGTGCAAAATTCTGCTGCATACTTTTTCTATAAGCTATCACTAGAATAAAAAAGTCGGCAGAAAAATTTCATATGGCTCATCCTCCTCTTCTTTTAGGGAGTTCCTGGAAAAATAAGCAAAATCCTGTGCTACTTCGTTGATTACCCTAGTATATACTTAACAGCATGTCTCTGCGTAGGATTCGTAAAAATTTTATTTTATCTATATTAACTACTCTGGTGTTAACTGAATGTACTGACTCGTTCCATGACCACGGACATTTGCTTATCAGTTGGGTCCTACGGGAGTAGAGGTGTAAAACAAAAATCACATAGATATATCAAGTGTTTCTCTTTAATATGTAAAGTGTTTTCACAAAGTAGTGATGAAGATCCAGAAAATTCATTCTAATCACACGTATAAAAAAAATCACTTTATTAGAAAAACGTTCTGAAATGAGGCACTCGTAGCATTTTAAATAAGTATTATATTTTTCAATACTAATACAAAGACGTAAGTCAAAAGTGGCTCTTCTTTTCTTCCTCAAAACCCCGTTTCGAAATTTTTCTTTCGGTCACTGTCTGAGGACACTTCCTCTGCAGCATCCAGCGTTAGTCAGTTATCATGCTGACATCTCTTCGGCCTCGATACCCTCATTGTATTTCTTTAATTCCTTGACGGAACCTTTCTCCCTGTTTCTCACTCACATAACCCAGTTTTTCTGGAGAATAGCTAATATATGAGCACAGGAAGTGCAGCTTCAAGCTCACTGAGGCATCCAAGCATGTGATCTTACAATACTCCAGTTTTTCTGGAGAATAGCTAATATATGAGCACAGGAAGTGCAGCTTCAAGCTCACTGAGGCATCCAAGCATGTGATCTTACAATACTCTTGTAATCAGGACCTTTTTAGTTACCGGGAAACTTTTGATAACTTCGTTAAAGATATTCAAGCTTATCATTCAATGTTTTTAATTTTATCTTGAAATGTTTCGTCTTTCATTAGCTTCCGAATGTCAGGGTCGACGAATAATCCTGTTTTTTATAACTTAGTTTCTGATAGCCTTGGAAAACTACCTGTCACGTATTTAGAAGCTCACCATCTTTTGTTATGGCTTTAATAAATTGTTTCTTATTTCCATGTGTTATGTGAAATGGAGACGGGAGCTTTTTTTTAGGGGGGGGGGGGGGCACTAAAAAGTCTAGTGGTAAGATTTTCTCTCACACTTTAGGCACTTTACTTGGTGAGATTTACTCGGTTCAGTACTTGTCTTTTTTGCACGCCCGTCACAGTGGGAGGTAGCTGTATTATAATTAGGAAATGAAACAACTTTTTGTGATGGGTGACACTGCAAAAAAATACTGGCTTTTTTATGATGATTACATAACTACGTTTTGCGTACCTCACAGAAATTATCAATTTGTATCGAAACCGTATGATTGAATGCTTTACGTATTTAAGCTGAAATCAACACTCAAAAATACAACAGAATAGTCTTTAGATTTAATAGAAAGACTTCGTTCTTAATCAGAGTCTGTCATGTTACACAGAAAATCGAATGTCTCCCTGATTCGTGCCTATACTAAAGCAGTTTTTCTCTTTCCTCCGTTACTCTAAAATCTTCATGAAAACTCCGGCTGAGTATAGGTCAAGAACAATTTCAAATTTATTTTTCCACCAACGTCCGGGCGTCTCTAGCTGCATAGCTGTCATTCTAGCTCTCCTCCTTGTTGCTTAGTTACTCCAATATACAAAATTGCTGTAACAACATGAAGAAATATACAGAAGGCAGTGACTTTGCTGCGTGAAATTATCAATAGTGGATTGAACTATTCACTTATAGACATACTAGTTGTTTCCTACACGTCATGTTCATAGCACTTCTTTGATTTGATAATGACTTACTGCTGCTCGTAGTGGAGCAAACAAATATAAGTCCTTTAGGTACAATGTATAAAACTTTAAGCGTTTATTTTTTCACTAGTAGTCATGTATAACAAAAAATATTCTTCTTTGATGATACCTGCAGGGTGATTTTTTAAATTTTCTTGCCCAGTTTTATTCAAAAGGATAATAACTTTTTACCAGAAACGTTCAATACATAAAAGATTTGAAAGCACCTCACTATCTCTACAATAAGGACTCTTGCTGCAATGTTCATCTTTAAAACAAATTTGACTGATTTCCTCCACACTACTGACTTGATCACTGCAATGGCCCTTGTGTGGTGGCGCAGTGGTTAGCACACTGGACTTGCATTCGGGAGGACGACGGTTCAAACCCGGGTCCAGCCATCCTGATTTAGGTTTCCTCCCCCCCCCCCCCCCCTCCATCTTAATGTCAGTATGTTCATAAATTGCTTGCTACCATATGTCATATTATTACGGTGAGCACTGTGCTCAAAGAATTATCAATGCAACATGCATTTCAAGACACTGAGCTGTCATATACGACAGTGTTATCTGTTTTACGAAAACGTTTACTTTCGCAGATATACAGAGTTGTCAGAAACAGTCTCGAAAAATTGTTGCAGACTAGGGTGCACTGAGAAATAACTGTTAAGAAAAAAATTCGATACGTTACGACAAGTTAATTACCATTGAAGTTAGCCAATCAGGTCATTGCGCGCTCAAGTTCAAGCTGCTCTCCAGAGACAGTGTCGCCAAACATGTCCTTCATTTGATGTCAAAACCAAACAAGAGGGTGAAACAAAAATTGGACACGGGGTGGTAGTAAGGATCGAACCCGACCAAAAGGCTGAGCAGTCAAGTGCTCTGTCGTCTACGCTATGAGAGCAACTGACGCTAATTGTATAAGCTGGGCTGCTTGAATTTATACACGCAGTGGCATTATTGCCCAATTTCAACGATTATTCACTCGGAAACAGCGCAACGTATCGAATTTTGTTCCTAACATTTATTTCTCGGACCAATCTACCGTGCAAGACCCTTACTAGCTTTTCAGACTGTTTCTGACGACCCTGTACATGTCGACCAAATCTTGGGAAGGTTCAACGTAGCGGCCCATTTTTCATTTTGGCTTCAGGGGACGCACGTCTCCATCGACAAGCAAACACTTTGCATGACTAGGACATACTTAAGGGGAGTTAGAAAGGAAAAAGAATTTTTTGACATTTGCGGACTTTTACCTCATTATAAAATTTGCAATTTTCCGAATAAAATGACATATATATCACATAATAAACTCACATGTTAAGTGTTTTACTTGATTTTTTTATATAAAATCTACACCGTTTGAAAACGTTGCAATTTTTACATGCATTACTTCAAGATCTAATAAAATCGGTGATTTATTATATAGAAGGCTGTGGATTGCTGTGTTATAAAGGTTAAATTACGTGTTTGTATTGGTAGCACTGTCAAAAACAGTATCGTATCGTTTCATAGTATAAACACGCGTTGTACGTCGAAGTGCTAACGTTTTTCCGAGGAAAAGTGACGAATAGATTGGTAAATCTCTCAAAAAGTAAAGTATGACGCCAAAATTAAGTGTTTTTAAGAAACGTGGGTTTCACGGTAATAGATTTTCGAAAAAAGGGAAACATTGTGTTCAACATGTGCTTACAGTCAATGGAATACAGGCAAACTCGTCAATATCTAGAGAAACACCCATTAGTGCTTCGAAGATTAAAATAAAACGTTGTTATACACAGTTTTCTCAAAACGATAGTGATGTAAATGGTAGGTTATGTTATATTCTGATAGATTTACACATCCTAACAAGGGTGATGAATGTGTGTATTGTAAAATATGTGAAGGGCCAGTTAGTTTGCATGAAGACATGAGGTACCAAATGGACTAGCCAGGAAACTTATCGTTAATTGTGCCAGTTGTAAATATACTCATTCATTTTGGGATTCTGATGAGTGTAAAGATAATTATTTTGAAGTAAATGTTAGGTGGTTTTATGGATTGAGAGCAATTGGCAAAGGACACACTGCAGCAGAAACAATGTGTGCCGTGATGAATATGCCACGCCCACCTTGTAAAATCGACAAGTATGCAGGATTTATTGGAGCTGCTGTGGAATCTGTTGCATGTTTGTCAATAAAGGGTGCTGCAAACGAAATTGTTGAAATAAATGATGGTATGACTGTCATACCAGTAGCTTGTAATGGCACTTGGCAGAAGTGTGGTTACTGTTCTAAGAATTCTGTTGCTACGGTGACCAGTGTGGATACTGGAACGGTAATAGATTTCCAGATTTTAACCAAACATTTTTATAAGTGTTAATCAGGAAACGAAGAAGGGGATATCTGTGACAGAAATTATGAAGGAACAAGTGGTGGTATGGAGGCATCTGCAGAAACTGAAATTTTTAGTCGATCTATGAACGAAAGGGGAGTTAGTTTGTTACACTAAGGTCTTGGAGACTCAAAAGCATATAACAGTGTAGTAGCCGCTCAGCCTTATGGTGAGAAGATTATCACAAAACTGGAATGTGTTGGTCATGTCCAGAAGAGGATGGGCATCAGGTTGAGGAAGTTGAAACAAAGTTTGAGAGACAAGAAACTTTCTGATGGTAAAACCATAAGATGCAGGCTGACAGACAAAATGATTGATGAACTGCAGCAGTATTATGAGATGGCCATTAGAAATAATACTGAGGGTTTGTTGAAAATGAAGCAGGCAGTATGGGCTACTTTCTTCCACAGACTGTCAACTGGTGAAAAACCAGTACACCACCTTTGCCCTCTAAATCCTGTATCATTTCTGTGACACTCTCTCCCATATTTCGCGATTATACGAAACGTGCTGCCTTTCTTTGAACTTTTTCGATGTACTCCGTCGGTCCTATCTGGTAAGGATCCCACACCGCGCAGCAATATTCTAAAAGAGGATGGACTACGTAGGCAGTCTCCTTAGTAGATCTGTTACATTTTCTAAGTGTCCCGCCAATAAAACACAGTCTTCGGTTAGCCTTCCCCATAACATTTTCTATGTGTTCCTTCGAATTTAAGTTGTTCGTAATTGTAATACCTAGGTATTTAGTTGAATTTACGGCGTTTAGATTAAACTGATTTATCGGGTAACCGAAGTTTAACGAATTCCTTTTAGCACTTATGTGGACGACCTCACACTTTGCGTTATTTAGAGTCAACTGCCAATTTCACACCATTCAGATATCTTTTCTAAATCGTTTTGCAATTTGTTTTGATCTTCTGATGACTTTATTAGTCGATAAACGACAGTGTCATCTGCAAACAACATAAGACGGCTGCTCAGATTGTTTCCCAAATCATTTGTACATATAAGAAACAGCAAAGAGCCTATAACACTACCTTGTGGAACGCCAGAAATCACTTCTCTTTTACTCGATGACTTTCCGTTAATTACTACGAACTGTGACCCTCTGACAGGAAATCAGAAATCCAGTCATATAACTGAGACGATATTCCATAAGCACGCGATTTCACTAGAAGCCGCTTGTGTGGTACAGTGTCAAAAGCCTTCCGGAAATCCAGAAATACGGAATCGATCTGAAATCCCTTGTCAATAGCACTCAACACCTCATCTGAATAAAGAGCTAGTTGTGTTTCACAGGATCGATGTTTTCTAAACCCATGTTGACTGTGTGTCAATACATAGTTTTCTTCGAGCTACTTCATAATGTTTGAACACACAATGTGTTCCAAAATCCTGCTGCATATCGACGTTAACGATATGGGCATGTAATTTAGTGGATTACTCCTACTACCTATCTTGAATATTAGTGTGACTTGTGCAACTTTCCAGTCCTTGAGTACGGATCTTTCGTCGAGCCAACGGTTGTATATGATTGCTAAGTATGAGCTAATGCATCAGCATACTCCGAAAGGAACCTAATTGTTATACAGTCTGGACCCGTGGCAGAAGCATAAATTAGCTCCCGTATGTGAGCGCCATCCAGACGACGACTGCTCGTCGCTTTGAAGCGCGTGACATGAAGAGTGTTTATTTGGTGGCGCCCCCGCGCGATATTGTTGTGTATCCTATGGCTACGTATACAGCATGAAGCATTGGCCCCTAAATTTAGAGGTGTGAATATGATTCCTCCTGAATTAGCGTTCACTCTGTTGTATGCGACACTACCAGTCCCAACAACCATGAAGGGGGTGGATACGCTCTACCGCGCCCATACTGTGTTGTTGGCACGACAAACGAGAGGCGCAGGCACCAACCAGGGATAAAACAGACATGAAGAGCCAGCGAAAGTTTAAATGTCTGGATTTTTAATATTGGCTTACAATGTGAAAGAAGGTAGGAAGGTATTTTTTGCTTAGCAAGAGTGGCTGGATACAAACTGCGCAATACCCGAGTAGTTAGAATCGGTGATGAGAACGAAGATGTGGAGCACAAATGGAAAAAAATTCGAAAGCATCGTTCAAAGCGCCTTAGACAAGTACGTTCCGAGCTAGGTCTGAAGGAATGGGAAAGATCCGCCATGGTTTAAAAGCCGTGTTAGAAACTGTTCCGTAAACAGAGAACGCTTCACCTCATATTCGAGAAAAGTCGAAACCTAGTTGGCAAACAAAAGCTGAACGAAGAGAAAATGAGCGTAAGAAGGGCAATGAGAGAGGCGTTCAATGACTTTCAAAGTAACATTTTGTCAACTGATCTGAGTAAAAACCCTAAGAGGTTTTGGTCTCATGTAAAATCGGTATGAGGTTCGAAATCATCTACTCATTCAGTCAGAGTCCATACTGAACCGAAACGGAAGGTAACAGAGAGAAGGCTGAAGTTGTGAATTTGATCTACCGAAATTGTTTCACCGCGGTAAATCGTAACACAGTCCCTCCCTTCAGCCATCGTACGAACACCGACATAACAGATATTGGGATAACCGATCGCGGAATAGAAAAGCAACTACAATCGCTTAGTAGTAGAAGGTCACGCGGATCACATGAGATACCTACAAGACTCTATAAAGATTATGTGAAAGAACGTTCTCCCCTTACAGCAGCAATTTATAGCAGATCGGTGGGGTAACAAAGGGTACCAGCTCATTCCCGTTTTCGGAAAGGTCCGCAGGACAGGTGCACAAAATTATAGACGTTTTCGTTGACGCCACTCTGCTCTAGATTTGTGGAACACGTTTTATGCTCAAGAATTATGATGCTTTTGTAGAAAGAAACTCTCCGTTATAAGAATCAACATGGATTTTGCGAACAGAGGTCTTTCGAAACTCAGCTGGCTCTGTTCCTCCCTGAGACCCACAGCGCTGCAGACAACGGCGATCAGATGATGCCGTGTTCATTGACTTCAGGAAGTTCAGGTGGTTCAAATGGCTCTACGCACTGTGGGACTTAACATCTGAGGTTATCAGTCTCCTAGACTTAGAACTACTTAAACCTAACTGACCTACAGACATCACACACATCCATGCCCGAGGCAGGATTCGAACGTGCGACTGTAGCAGCAGCGCGGTTCCGCCTTGCGGAGTTTGATGTAGATATAGATGAGCATAATGATATGCGTTTCTAAATTATGAACATCAGTTCATACACCAGCACCAAGGTAATCAAAGGCTAATCTGTAAGGCAGGAAATGATAACTTTACGCACAATTCACCTGGTTAGTTGTATATATAACTATCGAGGCCATTACCGCCCTTAACAAAAACAATTTGAGACGACTATGAGAAAATGTTTAAGATTGAATTTTAACAAAAATAAAATTATGAAATGGAAAAAAAAATCACAAGACTCGCTCTGCAGTTATTTTGTAAATCACATTGTTAAAATACACAATCTATAACTAAACTGTAGGGAAAATTATTTACCAGGGGTATCTCACTGGCTGCTTACTGGGAAAATAGCAGGATAAGTCAGCTATCTTGAAAACACATTAATATCTTGTACTTAGCAATGTTATGCAGAAAGTCGGACACTGCAGAATCTTTAAAACACATATCGTTTCGTCTCCTAAATTAGAGGACAGATCAAATGGTAAGTAAGCTACAGCTGTTACGTCTTGATATGGACATATTCTACTAACGTGTAGTGTTCTGATAAATGCAGATCACAAACATTCCACACTGGTGGCTTCTCTCACGGAGGAGGAATCCATAGGACAGTGCCTTATCCAGAAATAAGATAAATTTACATATTTCCGCCCCAGAGGCTGGAAACAGGAATGTGACGGCTGTAACGTTTGTTTCACCGAGCACTGCTTCTTGTCCCTCAGCCCTATACACAGACGCATTGTCCTGTGTCTCTTTTTCCCCTACTTTGTATGTCATACCTAGACCTGCCTCTGCAACTTTTTTCCACTATCCTCCCTTCAACGCCAGGTGCCAGCAATGTCTCATGTCGTAATATGCCCAATCATTCCATCGCTTCGATTCTGTTACGTTCTTTATTGAGAATTTTCCTTTGTTGGCTTAATCAATCCATCTGACCTTCAACAGTCTCCTGTAACAAACCACTCCAAACGCTTTTATTGTTTCGCATCTGCCTTGCTCATTACCAATATTTTGCATCCATTCAGAGCTATGCTCCAACTATAGCTTTTCATGAATCTTTTCCTGGTTAAAGGTTTATATTTGTGGATGTTAGCAGCTGTTTATTTGTACAGAAAGTTCTTTTGCTTTGTGAAATCTTTGCTAAAATGCTTTCCTGCATCTTCTTTTTTTTCTTTTTCTACTTCCAATATGGCAAAATTCACAACCTTTTCAAGAGTCTCTAGCCCAGTTTTAAGAACCAGTGATCCAGAATGTCCAGCTTATACATACACTATTACCTCAGTTTTCATCTTTTTTGTATGCATATTACTACCATTAGCTAGCACTCGACTCAATTCCTCTTCCTAAGTTATCAACGAACCCTATTGTGCCGCTTATCTGTCTGCAGTAACTCCTGCTTCTTTCATTCCCCCTTCCATATGCAAATCAAGTATCATAGGTGACAATGGGAAATCCTGCCCTACGCCATTCTTGATTTTAGTCTCTGGGAAGAGAATGCATTAGCTTTATGATTCATATAACACTGGAGAAAATATCAGTCCAATCCAAATTATCAAAAGCTTTCTCCAAATCGACGAATGCAATTCACTTTTCCTTGTTTCTCTTAAGTCTACCTTTTCTTATTAACCGCAGAGCTAAAATTCCTTTCTGAAATCCCTGTTTCTCCTAAAACTAAATAGTTCTCTCATAATCTCTTTATATTTTCTCTCCCTTTTTTGATATAGTATTCTTACATTTTCGAAGCATGTGATAGTAGGATCACTGTGCGGTTAATTACGTATCTATCTTCCTGTCTTGCTTTCTTCATAAATATAGTAATTATTTTTTTTCAAAACCTGATAGAACTTCCCCAGTTTCCTAAATTTCATTGAATACCTTGTATAATCCTCACTGGGCTCGTTGGGGTGGTGTTGGTAAGGATTCTATGGTATGTTATTGATACTTGGACGTTTGTTTCTTTCGACTTCATTTGAAACTGTTTCAAATTCGTAAAAAGAGAATTGCAACTTCACTACCATTTGCTTGCATAGTGTATTCGTGTTAAATAGCTTAACGTTTCATTGCAAATTATAAAATTTCTCCAAGTATTTGTTCACCTTCTTATTTTACACTTCCAGTAACCAATTACTTTTATATTTATAATCATTGTGTACATTATTCTGTGCTCCTTAAAATGATTGTTTATTAGTCTACGTGCGAATCTACGTTACCCTGTTTCAATCTTCTGTTTTATTCCACCCATTTTTCTTGGATTCCTCTCTATTTCCGGATAATTTAGTTTCTGACTCACACCAATACTAATTGTTTTCAACACGTTTACATTTTCGTTGTTTCCTTATTCATTAAAGTATCCATGAGTGATTCGTACAATCCTAGTATATTTCTGCTGCATTTACAGCACTTCTTTTAATGCTATCGCGTAGTTTTTCATATCAGTAACTCCTTGAAGCGTCGTTATTTCTCTTGCCGCGTGTTCTTCCAAAGTAGTGTGAATCAGTAACTGGACATTTTCATCTTTCTAGTTCATGCAAGGATTTTTGATATTCAGAGATGAGGAATGAAACTCTCCCATAATTTTCTTGCACAGCATCTTCATTTTAATTAGATCTAATTTCTTTTGAGCAAAATAACCCTTCTCGAAGTATTGTTTGTAATAAAAAGCAAAGGGTTTTGGTGAAGAATTGATTTAAATAAGTATGGATCCAGGAGGCGGATAGCTATCGATCTAATTTCATAGATGAAACTTAAGAATTCGGAATTCACTTAAATGTTGTTATAGTGCGGCTATGTTCAATCTGTATATTGAGCAAGCAGTAAATGAAACAAAAGAAAAATTCGCAGTAGGTATTAAAACCCATGGAGAAGAAATAAAAACTTTGAGGTTCGCCGATGACATTGTAATTCCGTCGGAGACAGCAAAGGACTTGGAAGAGCAGTTGAACGGAATGAACAGTGTCTTGAAAGAAGGATATAAGATGAACATCAACAAAAGTAAAACGAGGATAATGGAATGTAGTCGAATTAAGTCGGGTGATGCTGAGGGAATTAGATTAGGAAATGAGACACTTAAAGTAGTAAAGGAGTTTTGCTATTTGGGGAGCAAAATAACTGATGATGGTCGAAGTAGAGAGGATATAAAATGTAGACTGGCAATAGCAAGGAAAGCGTTTGTGAAGAAGAGAAATTTGTTAACATCGAGTATAGATTTAAGTGTCAGGAAGTCGTTTCTGAAAGTATTTGTATGGAGTGTAGCCATGTATGCAAGTGAAACGTGGACGATAAATAATTTGGACAAGAAGAGAATAGAAGCTTTCGAAATGTGGTGCTACAGAAGAATGCTGAAGATTAGATGGGTAGATCACGTAACTAATGATGAAGTATTGAATAGAATTGGGGAGAAGAGGTGTATGTGGCACAACTTGACAAAAAGAAGGGACCGATTAGTAGGACATGTTCTGAGGCATCAAAGGATCACAAACTTAGCGTTGGAGGGTAGCGTGGAGGGTAAAAATCGTAGAGGGACACCAAGAGAGGAATACACCAAGCATATTCAGAAGGATGTGGGTTGCAGTAAGTACTGGGAGATGAAGAAGCTTGCACAGGATAGGGTAGCATGGAGAGCTGCATCAAACCAGTCTCAGGACTGAAGACCACAACAACAACAATGTTCACTATGATAAAACTCCTTAGTTACATTTCCAAATACGGTAAACTATGGACGATAAATTCTACAGTCCTTTTCCGTTTTTAAAAATTGATTTCAGTGATTCGATGAGTTGTAATCATGTACATATTTCAATACCTCTGACACATTAACGTCAAATACACAATATTGAATTGAAGACTATGATCAACTGTGATATCAGATTTGTTCGCCAAGTGGTTGGCAATTACTCCTTTTATTTTAATTTTTTCAGTGCTATTCCGTATAACAGTTCAAATGGTTCAAATGGCTCTGACCACTATGGGACTTAACATCGATGGTCATCAGTCCCCTAGAACTTAGAACTACTTAAACCTAACTAACCTAAGAACATCAGACAACACCCAGTCATCACGAGGCAGCGTATAACAGTGTTTATATTTCTTCGCAGAAACTATTGGTGTCTTCTTTTCTCCAGTCATCATTCCGTTCTACGAAAGACCATCTTACATGAAGGGATCAAGGAGCTATGGTGAAATGATCACAGTGGATGGATTTTCAAGTGGCAAACTGTACTTGTGCTTATGAAATGCAACATCACGAACGATACGTCTATCAAGCAGTAGACGACATACTAGCAATATAAACAAATTATTTAAATTGTTACTACCTATAAAGTGATTTCTCTGGTTCTGTAACCAGACCATTGTCATTCAGATGCTCGTTGACGTTACGTCCCGCACTGATTTCCCGAACGACATGTCAGCTAAAGGGAGAAGCCATTACGGAAGTTCTGTGCGCCTTGACAATAATGGGCAGTAGTGCCAGCGAAATACTGGTAGATGTAGCTCGCACCGGCCTAAAATCTAGGAAAACCGCTGCGTTGTTCTTCTTGTTCTTGTGCCTTTGTTCCGCATCGGTGCTGTGTCGACATGGTTGTTAATGGATTTGGCATGGTTAAATTAAGGGATGCTCAGATGCCCTTCTTGTCGCCACCCCTCAACCCCCGAGACGGAATATGTGTGCCCCAGCTGTTTGTGTGTGGTGTTATTGATGTGAAAGTGAGCGAAAGTGTTTTAAATGTCTGCGAATAGTGTAAATGAGGTGAGAGTTGGGTACCAGCTCGGTATTCACCTAGTGGGATGTGGGATAACGCTTAAAAACCACGTGTAAGCTGGTCAGTACACGGACCCTCGATGTTAATCTGCCGGACGGATTCGATTCGGGGATTCCTAGAGGGAATAATGGTGGCTAACATAAAATAAGTGGAATACAAGCAAGTTATTCAAATTTTTCTTACCTGTAAGGAAAACCTGGAACAACTCGGCGACACAAGTAGCAATATTGCTTCGAAGAAAGCTGTCAACAACAGTAAACATGTCCTTGTATGAAAGAAAGAAGTTGCGGAAACTTTACAGCTAAAACAAAGTGTTGTGTATAAGTTAAATCTGGGCAGAGGGGAATCAGAAAAGATGAAACTGGCAGGGTTTGAAACGTGGTTAGAAGGATGTTGAAAATTAAGTGAAGAGATAGTAAAATAGTGGACAAAGAAAAGAAGTTATGAAAAACCTTGCTAGTGGAGAGGACAGATCTACTGAGACAAATTCTAAGGCATTCAGTAGGTTTATTTATTTATTTCATTACCAGTACAGAGTAACCCACCGCCTTGAAATGTAAGGTGGTGCTTACCAGTTTTATCGTCCCTACATGGGGCAATATAAATTGAAAATCGTAAAGAAATTTTATTTTTTTAAATGGCTCTAAGCACTATGGGACTTAACATCTGAGGTCATCAGTCCCCTAGACTTAGAACTACTTAAACCTAACTAACGCTAAGGACATCACACATATCTATGCCCGAGGCAGGATTCGAACCTGCGACCGTCGCAGCAGCGTGGTTCCGGTCTGAAGCGCCTAGAACCGCACGGCCACAACGGCCGGCCGTAAAGGAATGTTTGAATAGATATGAACAATTTTATAACTATTTGTGAAGGCCGTATTCATGACTAGTCAACGGTCTCGCCGCAGTGGTGACACCGGTTCCCATCAGATCACCGAATTTAAGCGCTGAAGGCCTGGGCTAGCACTTGGGTGGGTGACCACCCGGTCTGCCGAGAGCTGTTGGCAAGCGGGGTGCACTCAGCCCTTGTGAGGCAAACTGAGGAGCTACTTGATTGAGAAGTAGCGGCTCCGGTCTCGTTAACTGACATGCAGCCGGGAGAGCAGTGTGCTGACCACACGCCCCTCCATATCCGCATCCAGTGGCACCTGTGGGATAGGGATGACACGGCGGCCAGTCGATACATTTGGGCCTTCCCAGGCCTGTTCGGACGGAGTGTTCATGACTGTGTGCTTCACTATTAAAATACTAAACAGCCACTCACAGTACGAAATCAGATGTTTTGCTGTGTGGAATACTAAAACCATATTTAAATTTACATATATTAAATATGACGGTTTCAGAGAATTAGCACCATCTTCAGGCATCCATCTTGGACTTCTGCCTGTCAACACAGCTCTTATTTACAAAACCGTTAGATGTTCTGCAACTTTGTCCTATTTATGCTGTGTATTATCTGGCGAACTCTGCATATGAAAGCTCTACATACGAATTTTACATCATTTTTAATTTACTGCTTCAAGATGGATCTACGTGACAACTAAATAAAATTTTAGATACTGCTTACAGGATGATTTGTTGTTTTAACATACGACTGTTTACTGAGTATGTAAATCATGACAGATGAGATAAGCTCACAGGACAAAAACTTAATCACCCGAGCGCACACGCACAGATGAATCATTAAGCCTTTACAGATGGTGCAGCGATAGAGTCACGTACTCAACCGATAGCGCACTGCCTCTACGTGAGCATAAGGCAGTAGAGATCAGAGAGACATTTATGTTTCATGCGGATGCTGTACGTGAACATGGGTAAATGTAAGGACATGACAGAGTGGCAGAAAGGAGCAGTCGTGTTTGGTCGTGCCCATGGCCACACTCTGTAAGTAGTTGCTAGATCTGTTAGTGTTTCGTGGTGGACTGTTTAACTTGTCTGCGATCAGTGGTGTAACAAATGTGGTCACGAAACACAGCGTCAGAATTGTGGTCGGAACAAGAGCCTGTGTGGGATGGACTGGAGACGCGTTTCATGCCTTGTGAATCAAAATAGTTTCCACACACGACAGAAATCGTTGCAGGCAGTGAACGAAGGTCCATCCCCTCCTGTTAGCGGGAGAATATTGCGACGAGAACTGCGTGCGATAAACAATTGGCGTCGGTCAACTCGCGAGATGCCATCGCTAACGGAGACACATAAAGACGACAACAGCAAATTTCATTGGGCTGGAAGAATACGTGACTGGTTTCCTGAACATTCTCCCAACCTGTTACATCTCGATTGGCCTGAAAAAAATCAACTGACTAGAGCCCCATAGAAAATGAGTTTGATATGTTGGATCAGTAGGTAAAACGCCGACAACAGCATCCCAGCAATTTGACAGAATTGTGCAATCAAATCCTCAGTGAGTGTCTTAACCTGATGTGACGTACGTGTACTGGACTCGCTTCTTAAACGAATCCAGGCCGTTTTTCAGTCCAAAGGCGGAATAATGGAAAGGTCGTATGGTTAGGGCGTCCCGTCGGGTAGATCGTTCGCCTGGTTCAAGTCTTTCGAGTTGACGCCACTTTGGCGACTTGCGTGACGATGGGATGAAATGATGATGATAAGGACAACACAACACCCAGTCCCTGAGCGGAAAAAATCTACGACCCAGCCGGGAATCGAACCCGGGCCCTTAGGTATGACATTCCGTCGTGCTCACCACTCAGCTGCCAGGGGCGGACAGAGGCGGAATTACACGGTCTTAAATGGTGTGTTAGACGACCCATGGATTATCACCTGCAAAGAGTGAAACAAGACGTCAGGACAACAGTAGATTTGTTTAAATAACTTATTTATTTCGGCCCTTGGGCTTAGTACATCAGGAACAGCTTGGTGGAGGCGTCCAGTTGCCTCTCATGCGAAGCAATATACGTCCGGCATTGCTGACAGTGCAGAGAGCAGGGTCGATCATGGCATCACTTGAATGCCACTGTCAGCAACGTCTCCAGCTGATGACAGCATGGCAGCGCAGCTGAAATTCTGTGGCGGGGGGGGGGGGGGGGACGACCTCCCTCCAACGAGCAAGGAAGCTCTCTGATCCGGCAGCTGCTGCTTTTGTGACTCAAGGCAGGTTGCCCTATCCTGTGGTCGAAGAGCAGACCCCATACTGCATTCCAGGATGTCGCTCTGGGCATCACAGACTCATGGTGTAGGCTGTGATACAGAGATGAGAATATTTTAGTACACAAATGGTTGAGTACTTAGATGCTCCAGACTATGTTCATTTAGAGCTTAAGGTATATACTCGAAACACTTCCATAGTGGCAAGTGAGAAAAGGATTCCGTCCTTCCACTAGCATACTGCGGAGTCTGCTGTCGTTATACTGCACCCAACTGGCTCTGCTTCGCAACAGATGTAGGCCATGTCTTACTTTGCAACACATAACGCGCAGGCCCGCCTGTGGCTGGCTCTGTTGCAACTCACTTCCGCTCTGGCCTACTTTTTGAACAAATATGGTCGATACGCTACAGATGCTGTAATGATTTCTCTACGGGTGACTAATTTCTTTCTTTGCATGTCCCACAAATCACATTCAGATATCTCACTATGAAATGGAATGAATCAAGGACTTTTCATCGAATATTCTGGAAAAACATTCAGGACACAACTCCACATAACTGTACTGTAGCGGCACCACCGTTTGAGATGGGAAAAGGTTAGCTTCAGTGCAATATTTCTGCACGCACGAGTTACAGCCAGGTGCGGGCCTGTTGACAGTAAGTTACACTACCAGCGGTTGCTAAGTAGAATGGAGGCCACAGGGCCTTAGAACCACTGAGAAGAGTTAACACAGCGGTTTGCATGGCGGAAGTTACAGGCAGAAGGGGCACACTGGCCCAATCCAGGTGTTATGAGTACATGACTCAGAGTGGCGCATTAGTAAAACAGGGGCACACAGTGGCATATAAATAGGCGCCGGTTCACTAACAAGGCATTGAAGTGTGACAGCTCTCCTGGACAGCTGGGCTTGTCACATCACCAGCTACATGCAGCAGCAGATGGGGGGCCAGCATTCCAGTCCACGGTGGGTCACTGGTTCGACCCTCTGAAGCCAATGCGGCGTCCACAGCCAGCCAGCGGTGGGCCACACCATGGCTTGCTACTGCGGGCAATCTTGTTGCCTCCCAAAACATGCCGGAGGTATCCCGAGGCAAGGGCCACAGATTCGGATGCTGGATCGCGGGCGCTTGTTGTCGCTGCAATCTTAGCCACGCTGGCAAAGAAACACGTAGCGGGCCACCCTGCGAGCAGCGCTGAGGCAACTGGGGTAGTGACCACTGAGTTGACTGCCAGCGCAGCCTGACATCGACACAACTCCACAGCTGTACAAGGCTGACACAGAGCTGAGCATTGCATGGATCACTAGGCAGCCATTCCGTGCCGTTTTGCAGACAGCAGAGTGGTGTCCTCAGCATTGTGGGACCCAGTGATGCAGAGTGAGAGGAACGGGGGCACTGTAGCTGGAAATAATAAATCACTTTGGAAACTCTGACGAGTTTTAATACGGCGCATCCTGACAGTTTCCATCCAAGTCCAACATACCCTCTACAGTATAGTGGCATTTAAACAGGTTTGGACATAGTGATAAAATGGTGAAGCACACTCTTCTACAAGACGAATGTTAAAAATTTGTCAGTGACGTTCTCCTAGAAGAATAGACAAGTAGCTATAGTAACTTTCAATACAATTTCCAATAAATTAAATAAATTATGCATTTCCCCACTTCCAAAAGTAAATTGATGACATATCTCTTGGAATAGCAGTAGCTTGGTTTTTCCTTCCCATGAAGCTCCAATGCACCACTCATTGTTCTTGTAATACAAAGTGATAATAAACTATGATATATCGCCACCATCAACTGTAGTGCTAAAAAGGGGTCAAATGTGGATGTTTTGGCATGAAAGGGGCAGTGTTCGTACAACAAGACAAACAACACCTGCTGACATATTCATCAAAACATTCGAACAAGCAGAGCCAAGTTCCACACCAAAGTGAACACATTGTTGGCTGAGGTATATGGATGATATATTCGTCTTATGGCCACACAGCCACACAACAGTAAGGTGCCGTGGGCTACAGTGTAGTGCGGCAACTGTCATTGTAGGAAAGAGGGACAGAAGCAGAAATAATAAGTGAACAAGTTAACACAACAAACAAAAGATTTACTTAGCTTGCATTTCTCCAAGCATGCAAAGACTTGTTACAAATAATGCAGCAAGCAATAGAGCCTAATTCTTGCAATAGCAACAACGATGAGGATCTGTGAACTAAGCACAATCGATGGTGCTGGAGCCGTAACTAAATGGTCTCTGTGTAGCATCATGTGCCAAAGAGGCTGCAAGCATGAATGGGCCGAGTGGCTGCCACCAGCTATCCTATGTTGCGGCAGCAGAGGGCGGTCGTAGTCCAGAGCTGCTGGAGGTGTGGCACTGCAGGCATGCACCATTGAGTCCACCCGATCCCATACAAATGCCATCAGCATTTGACAGAAACTTGCAGTTCCATTGCCTGTGGGTCGGTACCAATACATGACACCACAATTTCTTTTCTTGATGTAGAAGTGTACAGAACATATACTGGCAAACTGGGACACACTGTGTACCATAGACTGACGCACAACAACAGATATCTGCATGCAGATTCACACCACCATCCAGCATACAATAATGATGTGGCACGTACGTTGATAGGTCGAGCTCACCAGATTACCAATGGTGACAACCTTCAACATGAACTGAACGAGCTCTGGACGATATTCCATGTGAATGGATATAGCAACAAGAACATACAATGACCTATGAAATACAGTGAAGATAATACAGACGAATGAACAGAGTGATCTCTTCCGGTTGCTCGCTTTCCTTATCTGGGAGATATTGGCGATCTTGTAGGCAAGGTCCTTCACCATGGAGGAATTAAACAAATATTGCAGAGCGGCCGCAAGATCCGAGACCTGACGAGGCCCACGAACGATTCCTCAGAGGCTCTCCACACTGCAGGCGTCTACAAACTTCGATGTGAATGTGGCGAACTCTGCCTTGGTGAAAGCGGAATTCCTATCAGCAGTTTCATGTCGGAGCATGGAAGCTGCATGCCACTGAGATAACAGAAGTCAGCTATACCTGAACACCACCAGGACTGTGGTCGATATGTCAATTTTGAATAACCTCCTGTACATTGCCTATCGATCACCTGCTAGAGTAACATAGGCAATAGCCTACCCTAGCCACCCCTCCATAGCAGTCTTTACTTCGAATTGTCCAATGGTATCGCATAGTGGTGAGGTCGGTAGCCACCTGACAACCGAAATAAGACAGAACATTTGGAAAGACCATTAGAATCCAGCAGCTAGCCGTGCTTAACTGTTTTAATGTTTCATAATGAGGACGCCTACACCCAAACTGATTTTATTCAAATTCGCATTCGCCATGGAAGCATACTAACGTTATATCTTATTTCTTCTGTCACAATGGGGCATAATTTACGTAACTGCACGTTGGGAACAGACGAATTCAGTTGTTGTTCTGATGGAATCCGGTAATAAGGGCTCCTGTTTTTTTAATAAACAACTAGACAAGATCTTCTGGCATCTTCTGTCGCAGTAGAACAGAATTTACACAACTGCACGTTGCAAACAGACCATTTTAGCTGTAGGGCTGATGGAATCCGATAATAAGGGGCTTTTTAACTACACAAGCAACTAAGGATAAGAAAGATTGAATATTAACGAAAATTCTCAGTTATGTAACTTGTGAGGCATATCCAGTGTCATTGATACATAGATGGATGCTGAAAAACATACCATCCAAAATTCCGTTGTTGGTATCAAAAATATATGATTTCTTCATTACTTTATTATAAACGTACATAACGAGCGCATTTACTGACCGACAAGAAAGAAGCAGCAGTGGCAGCACGCATTATACAGAATAGTCAGAAACAGTCCAAAAAAGCCTGTAAGGTTGTTGCAGGAAAGGTTGTTCTGAGGAGGAAATCTGTTCTAAAACGGATTTCCGGAAAGTGTGAGATAGAGTCAACGGCAACAGATTAGGTTATTTAATTATATTTCACTCTAATTTACGGGTATAGCTACTGATAATAACATTCAAAATAAAAGAATCAAATGTACAAAATTGTTCATGTAAAAGAACAAGCACGTCATAGCTGACTTTCAGCTTTATGTAACATGTCAGATTTTGCTGTCCTGGAAAGACACTAAAGCAAACTCTGATTACAATTTCACTACTCGTTAGGACACACGCCACTCGTTCGACAATATGACGAATGAACATTCAACGTACTTTCGAGCCTGTGACAAATACTAGTTGAATATTGTTTTCTCATGCGACTACACAGTTTTACCTGCATGGTCTCAGTAAGTGTTCAGAGGGCCAAAAATTTTCATCACCTGCAAATTTCGCTGGCGTTTGGTAAGCATGAAGGCTCTGGCGTACGGTACAGAGTGTATTTTCGTTATGATGTTACCACTAAGTGTTTTTTTAATTGTGCTGTCTGAACCTTTGCTGTTAAAATCAGTATAAAAAATAATGAACCTATAATCTGAGGCGGATAATGCTAGAAGATTATTCATTCTAACATAATGTCCCGCTGTACTAAAATGAATAGCGTAAGTGTTCTCACTTTTCCTGGTTTTCTGTTGTCATTTTTCCGCAAGGCACTTTCTTGTCAGGTTGCTTTTACATATGCTTTTTTTTTTTAAAGGTTTGTTAGCCGTGACTGTTACCGACTGGTCGTGAATGTTCTGTCTATGCTGACAAAATAACACGTCGTTTCCAATAATTTGAAATGAAAATAAGTATTGATACAATGGTAACCCTGTGTAGTTCCTATTGACTTTCATAAGCCGCATACAAATAAAAAAACGCAAGGCCCATCTGTTAGCTCTGCATAGAACGCAGCGTTAGTCCAGCACTAGGCCGCAGGGTGTAGGGTATGGCGCGTTGTAACCTGTAGCCGACAACCGGCAACTAATTTGACCTATTTACTCTTGATTGTACGAGGTATGGCGTAGATCCAATCATTAATCGCATCACTCGCCAATTTATTTTCTGTATAGCTGCTAGAAACAGTGACACTCCGTAAGTACTTCACTTGCATGTTGCACCTTACATCCATTTCGAACAATTCACTATGTTCGAAGTTCGAACACGAATTCTTCGTCTGGTACCATAGTGTGTTCATAAATTATCTTTACAAATTAATACTTTAGTACCTTCAAAACTATACCAGATATTAACAAATGGTTTTCAACGTGTGATAACTCTTAAAAGTTTTGTTTTCTCATTCATACACATCCATATGTGCACCCTTAGTGGCATGGATAATATCTGGCCAGCGTTCCATTCCTCTCCACATATGATTAAAGATCTCTGCAGTAAAATGTTCAAATGCATTGCTAATGCGTGCCTTCAAGTCCTGAAGGTCTCTAACCTATGTTAGGTACACCAGATCCTTTACAGAACTCCACAGGTAGAAGTCTAGTGGTGTGAGGTGAGAGGATCGTGACGGCCACACAATGAGTTTTCTACTGTGGCGTCAATATTTTACTGTATCAGGTTTTCAAGTTCTGTACTGCATCAAAATTGCTTCACCTGGATGGTAAAAAAAATTCATGAATTATCTTATCTCATGTCGGAAACCATTTGTTAATGTCTAGTATAGTTTTGAAGTTATTAAAGTCTTAATTTGAAGCAGCAGCAGCAGCCCATTACAAACAGTATTGTAAGGTGCTTAAAAAAGTTATTAGCAAGGCAAAAACTATGTGGTATGCAGATATAATAGCTAAGTCTCAGGATAAAATTAAAACCATATGGTCAGTCGTAAAGGAAGTGGCAGGTCTGCAGAGACAGGTCGAGGATATAGAATCAGTGCGTAGTGGGAATATCCGTGTTACTGATAAGTCGCATATATGTACAGTATTTAATAATCACTTTCTGAATATAGCAGGTGAACTAAATAGAAACCTAGTCCCAACAGGGAATCATATAGCGCTCGTAGAAAAAAGTGTTCCAAGACTGTTACCTGAAATGCTCCTCCATGATACTGACAAAAGGGAGATTGAGTTGATAATTAAATCACTAAAGACCAAGAACTCTCATGGATATGACGGGGTATCTAGCAGAATACTGAAGTATTTTTCCATGTATGTTAGCCCAGTACTTAGCCATATCTGTAACTTTTCCTTTAGGAGTGGTCAGTTTCCTGACCGATTAAAGTACTCGGTAGTGAAGCCACTTTATAAAAAGGGAGACATGGATAATATTGACAATTATAGACCTATTTCCATGCCATTGGTGTTTGCTAAAGTTATCGAGAGGGTTGTATATACAAGGTTGCTCGAGCATTTAAATTCACATAATTTGCTGTCAAATGTACAATTTGGTTTTAGAAATGGCTTAACAACTGAAAATGCTATAGTCTCTTTTCTCTGTGAGGTTTTGAATGGATTAAATAAAAGGTTGCGAACGCTAGGTGTTTTCTTTGATTTAACGAAGGCTTTTGACTGTGTTGACCACATAATATTACTGCAAAAGTTGGACCATTATGGAGTAAGGGGAGTAGCTTACAATTGGTTCGCCTCTTACTTTAAGAACAGAAAGCAGAAGGTAATTCTCCGCAATATTGAGAGTGGTAGTGATGTTCAGTCCCAATGGGGCACTGTTAAATGGGGCGTTCCCCAAGGGTTGGTGCTGGGGCCACTGCTGTTTCTTATTTATATAAATGATATGCCTCCTAGTATTACAGGTGATTCAAAAATATTTCTGTTTGCTGATGACACCAGCTTGGTAGTGAAGGATCTCGTGTGTAATATTGAAACATTATCAAATAATGTAGTTCATGAAATAAGTTCGTGGCTTGTGGAAAATAATTTGATGCTAAATCACAGTAAGACTCAGTTTTTACAGTTTCTAACTCACAATTCAACAAGAACTGATATTTTAATCAGACAGAATGGGTATATTATAAGCGAGACGGAACAGTTCAAGTTCCTAGGCTTTCGGATAGATAGTAAGCTGTTGTGCAAAGCCCATGTTCAGGATCTTGTTCAGAAACTAAATGCCGCTTTATTTACCATTAGAACAGTATCTGAAATAAGTGACATTTCAACACGAAAAGTAGTTTACTTCGCATATTTTCATACGCTTATGTCATATGGTATTATTTTTTAGGGTAATTCTTCTGATTCAAAATGGGTATTTTTGGCTCAAAAATGGGCTGTTCGAGCTTTGTGTGGTGTAAGTTCGAAAACCTCTTGTCGACCCCTATTCAATAGTCTGGGAATTTTGACATTGCCCTCACAGTATTTTCTTTAATGTCGTTTGTTGTTAGCAATATTAGCTTATTCCCAAGAGTTAGCAGCTTTCACTCAGTTAATACTAGGCAGAAATCAAATCTGCATGTGGAATGCACTTCCTTGACTCTTGTGCAGAAAGGAGTGCAGTATTCTGCTGCATCCATTTTCAATAAGCTACCACAAGAACTCAAAAATCTCAGCAGTAGCCCAAACACATTTAAGTCTAAACTGAAGAGTTTCCTCATGGCTCACTCCTTCTATTCTGTCGAGGAGCTCCTGGAAGAGCTAAAAAATTAAGCAAATTCCAGTGTTACATTCTTGATTTTCTTTATTTAAACTAACGACTCGTCGCCTGAATATGTTTCTTATATTTCATTTTATCTGTTTCTACAATCTACAACTGAATATGTTTCTTATATTTCATTTTATCTGTTTCTATAATCGTGTTATAATTTCATGTATTGACTCGTTCCATGACCATGGAGACTTCTCCTTAATGTGGTCCCACGGAACAATAAATAAAAAATAAATAAAATAAAGATAATTTATGGACACCCTGTATGTTTTATTTATACTGTAACGTGTCTCCTACGCTTGGCTGACTTTTATCATTCGATTCATTGAGCTATAGTTACTTCAGTGGTTCTTTGAAGATGACCGAAACGATAATGTAACCGAAGGTGGATGCATGACGCTGGAAAACATACGGGACCAACATGGATGCAAACAGCTGAAGACCGTAATTTACGAAAACATCTAAAGTAGGCCTTCATTCGATAAAGAATGTCAAATAGTTTATGATGATGATTTTCCTGTGATTCGTGGAAATTAGTTACCCCATGATTTAACTGCACTGTTCACAGGAAAAAAATTAGGATAGAGTTAATACGTACATGGGTTGGACAAAATTAAGAATTCCTATATCATCATAGCATAGATCCATCGAGTTCATGACATTTTGCTCTGCAAAACTGAAGGATGAGATAGATAAAATAATATAACATATTAACTACTTGGTGGAAATGAATGTAAGTGCGGGAGCAAGTTGCCAGAGGTCTCCCAGTCTGGACGACGCGTGGCGTGAGGTTAACATGGCTATAGCACCAAATGAGGTTGGCGCCGCAATACGAGGCAGTTCAAGGAACGGCAAAAGACACTGTGTAACATTTATCGAGCAGTTAGGCGGTTTGCACACAAGGCGGTATTTTCCGTCGCCGTCAATTGACCGTCGCCGCTGTAACGACAATAGAACACTGAAGTAAACTAGAGCTTACGCATAAGCGGCAAATGATACGCGCGGCAAATTCGCATTTGGCATTAACTATGTCGCCGCCGGCTGCCCTAGGTGCCGGCGGTAGTTTAACCGTCACCACCCAAGAAGTGGCGTACGTTACCAAATGCGCGTTTACACACACATCGGTTTTTCTACCGTCGAGAGCTGTTTTGTTCAGTGTGAGTTGAGCCTTCGTTAGTGTACACCGTTTTTAAGTAGTTTTTATATTGCCATCATGAGTAATCTAGATATAGCCAATGAAATTTTAATTTAATTATTTGAAGGAAGACCTGTTTTGTGGAATAAAACCCACGACATATTCAAGGACCGAGGCGCTACGACATACGCTTGGCATGAAGTTTATCTGGGACTTAGTACCAAGTTTCAAATGTTCGACGAAAGAGGGAGAAAAGATCTTGGTAAGTACATACTTTTTCACATTCATGTAGTTGCTAGAAGAAATTAGATCCATAAGTTGTAGACGTGCTATAGCCCACACTCTGCAGTGACACAGAATCTTTACATCACACAAGTTCCCTGATTTAATTATTTATTTGGTTTTTATTATTGTTGTGACCATCCTGGTGGCATATTATTAACAAATGTTTGATGTGTAGAATTATAAACATTATTGGAAAATCAGTAGCAATACACGTATTTTTAACGTATTATTATGCTTGTTTGAGTGCATGGTCTCGCAACGATTTGGTTTTTATTATTATTGCGACAAACATGGTGCCCTATTATCAACAAATGTTTTATGTGTAGCAATATAAACATTATTGGAAAATCAGGTTCAATGTCGTGTTTTTTTTTAAGTTTTATTATGCCTGTAGGGCAGAGGGTGTGTTACTATGAACAGTTCAGTGACCGGGTTGTTCTAAGCAGAATCGACAGCAGACCAACACCGACAACGATAGGTCAGGTATACATGCCGACGTCGCAAGCTGAAGATGAACAGATAGCGAAAGTGTATGAGGATATTGAAAGGGTAATGCAGTATGTAAAGGGGGACGAAAATCTGATAGGCATGGGCGACTGGAATGCAGTTGTAGGGGAAGGAGTAGAAGAAAAGGTTACAGGAGAATATGGGCTTGGGACAAGGAATCAAAGAGGAGAAAGACTAATTGAGTTCTGTAACAAGTTTCAGCTAGTAATAGCGAATACCCTGTTCAAGAATCACAAGAGGAGGAGGTATACTTGGAAAAGGCCGGGAGATACGGGAAGATTTCAATTAGATTACATCATGGTCAGACAGAGATTCCGAAATCAGATACTGGATTGTAAGGCGTACCCAGGAGCAGATATAGACTCAGATCACAATATAGTAGTGATGAAGAGTAGGCTGAAGTTCAAGACATTAGTCAGGAAGAATCAATACGCAAAGAAGTGGGATACGGAAGTACTAAGGAATGACGAGATACGTTTGAATTTCACTAACGCTATAGATACAGCAATAAGGAATAGCGCAGTAGGCAGTACAGTTGAAGAGGAATGGACATCTCTAAAAAGGGCGATCACAGAAGTTGGGAAGGAAAACATAGGTACAAAGAAGGTAGCTGCGGAGAAACCATGGGTAACAGAAGAAATACTTCAGTTGATTGAAGAAAGGAGGAAGTACAAACATGTTCCGGGAAAATCAGTAATACAGAAATACAAGTCGCTGAGGAATGAAATAAATAGGAAGTGCAGGGAAGCTAAGACGAAAAAACTATGTGGCAGGAAAAATGTGAAGATATCGAAAAAGATATGATTGTCGGAAGGACAGACTCAGCGTACAGGAAAGTCAAAACATCCTTTGGTGACATTAAAAGCAACGGTGGTAACATTAAGAGTGCAACGGGAATTCCACTGTTAAATGCAGAGGAGAGAGCAGATAGGTGGAAAGAATACATTGAAAGCCTCTATGAGGGTGAAGATTTGTCTGATGTGATAGAAGAAGAAACAGGAATCGATTTAGAAGAGATAGGGGATCCAGTATTAGAATCGGAATTTAAAAGAGCTTTGGAGGACTTACGGTCAAATAAGGCAGAAGGGATAGATAACATTCCATCAGAATTTCTAAAATCATTGGGGGAAGTGGCAACACAACGACTATTCACGTTGGTGTGTAGAATATAGGAGTCTGGCGATATACCATCTGACTTTCGGAAAAGCATCATCCACACAATTCCGAAGACGGCAAGAGCTGACAAGTGCGAGAATTATTGCACAATCAGCTTAACAGCTCATGCATCGAAGCTGCTTACAAGAATAATATACAGAAGAATAGAAAAGAAAATTGAGAATGCGCTATGTGACGATCAGTTTGGCTTTAGGAAAAGTAAAGGGACGAGAGAGGCAATTCTGACGTTACGGCTAGTAATGGAAGCAGGACTAAAGAAAAATCAAGACACTTTCATAGGATTTGTCGACCTGGAAAAAGCGTTCGACAATATAAAATGGTGCAAGCTGTTCGAGATTCTGAAAAAAGTAGAGGTAAGCTATAGGGAGAGACGGGTCATATACAATATGTACAACAACCAAGAGGGAATAATAAGAGTGGACGATCAAGAACGAAGTGCTAGTATTAAGAAGGGTGTAAGACAAGGCTGTAGCCTTTCGCCCCTACTCTTCAATCTGTACATCGAGGAAGCAATGATGGAAATAAAAGAAAGGTTCAGGAGTGGAATTAAAATACAAGGTGAAAGGATATCAATGATACGATTCGCTGATGACATTGCTATCCTGACTGAAAGTGAAGAAGAATTAAACGATCTGCTGAACGGAGTGAACAGTCTGATGAGTACACAGTATGGTTTGAGAGTAAATCGGAGAAAGACGAAGGTAATGAGAAGTAGTAGAAATGAGAACAGCGAGAAACTTAACATCAGGATTGAAGTTCACGAAGTCAATGAAGTTAAGGAATTCTGCTACCTAGGCAGTAAAATAACCAATGACGGACGGAGCAAGGAGGACATCAAAAGCAGACTCGCTATGGCAAAAAAGGCATTTCTGGCCAAGAGAAGTCTACTAATATCAAATACCGGCCTTAATTTGAGGAAGAAATTTCTGAGGATGTACGTCTGGAGTACAGCATTGTATGGTAGTGAAACATGGACTGTGGGAAAACCGGAACAGAAGAGAATCGAAGCATTTGAGATGTGGTGCTATAGACGAATGTTGAAAATTAGGTGGACTGATAAGGTAAGGAATGAGGAGGTTCTACGCAGAATCGGAGAGGAAAGGAACATGTGGAAAACACTGATAAGGAGAAGGAACAGGATGATAGGACATCTGCTAAGACATGAGGGAATGACGTCCATGGTACTAGAGGGAACTGTAGAGGGCAAAAACCGTAGAGGAAGACAGAGATTGGAATACGTCGAGCAAATAATTGAGGACGTAGGTTGCAAGTGCTACTCTGAGATGAAGAGGTGCATGGGGGCTTAATTAAATATAATGAAAATAATTTTTTAAATTTTTAGTAGCTGTATGTCCGATTACGAAGTCTCGTAAACGGTTGGCCCTGACTAGTTTTAGTACGCAATCTGACTGCATAGAATAACAACAAAGAATGGAATGAAATTTTCCGTTAACACAATTAATTAATTAAGTCCCCAGCAGCTATAAAACCAACGCAACAACAAAGCACAAGTGTAACTGTTCTGTGTGTGGAAGTGTGATTCAACGTAGACATCTGGCACGGTTCTTCTTCAATAAGACAAGAAATTTTAAATATCATTTATACTGAAGTAATTAAAAAAAATAGAAATACTGTAATTGCGCAAGAAAACCAGAATTACACTCTAATACAAGAACACAAGCCAGATGCTTTGTTGACTGAACCTGTAATGACGCATTATTTAAGATATGGAAATAATGAAAAAAAGGGAATATTTTACCTTCATATATATTGACGAAAAGCACTCTGATCATTACAATATCTCCATTCGAACAACATCTGCTGTCTAGCCCATCAAACAACTGCATAAAACATGGAACAAGCACTCTCCACTACGACTTCTCGACAAGAACTTTTCACTACGACATCTCAGCAAGCACTCTACTACGAGTTCTCGACAAGCACTGCCAGTGGAGGCGGCGGAATAATACTCTTTGGCGCAATCTCTGGCGCTGTGGCTCATTGTAGCCACCTTTCATATGCCCTTCCTCCACGGGCCAGAATTTGATGGTATTTTTGCCAGCATTGGTGGTGAAAATACCAACAAATTCGTCCACAAAAATACAGACAAAAATAAAAGATAATATTAATACGTAAATATCACATAATTAGATAAAATTTTGGCTTTGCTCTGACCTTTCAATAATCTAATATATGAAATACAGTAAGCAATACAACATCTTTCATACATGTGACTTTACATAATAGTTCAAACAATACACAATAAATCAGTTTATACAAATGTTCACATAAAATGCTTTCAATGATTAGTTCCAGCAGTAGCACCCAGCAATGGTCAACAGGTGCAGACACCAACAAGTGACATCATTCAGCAGAAGCAGTTCCATTAGTGGCACTCAGCAATGTTGAGCAAGTACAGACACCAACAGGTGACATCTTTTCAGTAGAAGCAGTCCATCAGTAGCACCCAGCATTGTTGAACAGGTGCAGACAGCAAGAAGTAACATCATTTCAGTAGAAGCAGTTCCAAAATTGGCACCCAGCAATGTTGAACAAGTGCAGACACCAACAAGTGACATCATCTCAGTAGAAGCAGTCCATCAGTGGCACCCAGTAATGTTGACAGGTGCAGACACCAACAAGTGACATCATTTCAGTAGAAGCAGTTCCATCAGTGGCATCCAGTAATGTTGAACAGGTGCAGACACCAACAAGTGACATCATTTCAGTAGAAGCAGTTCCATTAGTGACACCCAGTAATGTTGACAGGTGCAGATAGCAACAAGTGACATCATTTCAGTAGAAGCAGTTCCATTAGTGGCACCCAGCAATGTTGAACAGTTGCAGACACCAACAAGTGACATTATTTCAATAGATGCAGTCCATCAGTGACACCCAGTAATGTTGAACAGGTGCAGACACCAACAAGTGACATCATTTCAGTAGAAGCAGTTCCATTAGTGGCAGCCAGCAATGTTGAACAGGTGCAGACACCAACAAGTGACATTATTTCAGTAGAAGCAGTTCATCAGTGGCACCATAATATTCCCCTTCACTAATCAGACAGTTCAGGCATGAACAATAGTTTGAATGCACACACAATTGCTTTTACAAAATTATTCTCAATGCTCTTACACTAAACATACAAATTATAGCAAACACACAAATCATATCAGATAATTGTCATATTACTATTACAAATACACAAATATCAGTAAACCTATAATATTTATGGGTGCCAGTGCAAGCCACAACAAGCAAGTAAAATAATATTTAGGAGATAAGTCGGTACCACTTATCTGGGATTAGGAAGGGAAAACACACAAAACATACTCACTCATCTTTCATCCACATTAAGTACTACTGTGTAATTGAATAGTGTTAACTGTGTAAATGCAATTCTGTCAAAATTTGATGTTCATCATGTGTATCAAGTAGTAGTGGCAGCAATGTATAACAGTCAATAATAGTTAGTCAATGTCATAGTCATCATGTCAAGACCAATGTTTGCCAAGCCAGATCAAAATGTACGGTTGCTGAACAACTGTCAGTGAGCCAAGATATGCAATTACTTCCTCTCTCCAAAAAAAAAATATGTACTGCTTATTGATTTAACAAAGTGTGTGTAGCCAATCTTCCTTCCACTTTAGTGTTCTAGTCTGCTATCTTCATCCTCCTTGTTCCATAAAACTAACAAAAAAAAAATATGCTCCTCACTTACTTTACCTCTTATCCACCAAAACTCCAATAATCATTAGCATCACATAATCTTAATACTTCAATAATACCTCTTACGTCGATACATATAAACCTTATCATCAATATCGTTTACCTTACCTCTTGTCCACCAAAACTCCAATAATCATCAACTTCACACAATCTCAATACCTCAATAATACCTCTTCAATATGTCGATACATATAAACCTTATCACCAATATCATTTCACCTCCATAACAACTCTTTCCTGTAGTCAGTCTCCTCGAACAAGTACAGATAAAATCCTAGTGCAAACTTCAATTCATCGTCCCATACAATCCGAAGAAACAATGTCCACACACAACCTCTGCGTAGTCCACCTAACCCAAATCTTCTACTCATTATGAATCATAAAATACATTTTGGTTACCTTGTCTATCATTAAATAAAAGAAATGCATACATGACCTCTAACAGCCTTTAGTTCGAATAACTCTCAGTAATTAAGTACGATTACGGAGTGTGAATGATCATAATATTTCACAGTGTGTACACCACTTCAAGAATCATGGCAGAAGCAAACATGTGGAGTATTTTTTTGTGTCAAGTGTCACTTGCTATTTCAATTGCTCACGAAGAATGCAGTGTAATAACTGTCAATGGTCTAACCCTAGTGTTGGTATGTCATGCCGTTAGTTTCTTTCCTACTAGCATAAATTTGTACAGCTTCCATAAAACCTCACCTCATGTGACTTCTATGAAGTTTCTTGTACTAATGTCGTTCGTCGAATTATAGCAGTTCATTTTCTTATCTTAAAAATATAAGGCACTGAGCGTAAGCAAAACATGCAATAGCGAGTAAATATACCAGTGGAGAACAGAATGTCAACAAGTGGATGCAGCACAATTCTTACAACGAGGCTCTGCCAAGCGAACAATCTATAATTAATACAATAGTGTGACCTACACTCTATGTTCGTACACAGTACATCAGCATTTCTATATACCAAATTAAAGAGTAGTTATGACAACAAAATAGAAATGTGTATATATGCAATCTATACGCAAGGCAGCAAATATGTCATCTAACATAATAAACAGGTCATTAGCATCATATCAGCATAAGCAAATAAATGTTCATATGTAATCTTAATAAGTAAACATGAAGGCGCAAGTAGATAAATCACAAAGTATAACTTACACACATAACCATAGTCAGCACAATTAATCAGGTGACAATTATAATTTAAATAAATAAGCACAGCAGGCACATAAAAAAAATAATGTGACATCAGTGAAAAAGCATAGCAGCCAAGCGATGCATAATATACATAATTAACAACCCTGTTCATTAATCAATCATTGTCAAAATCAGTTAATGTACGCAAGCACGTCGCTTCACACGTAAATTCATAGAACATGAAATTTAGCACAAAGTCTGAATCACGTAATCACGAGCAGCAAATTACGTCTAAAGTACGTACCTAAGTGGAAATATGTTACCTGAAAAATAAACTCAATTAATAGTTACCTTTTTAGTATATTAGTTTCTTCTTCGAAATTACATTCTTCCTGAAATTTTCTCGATAGCATGTCGTCTAAACGTCGGACACGCACAGAATTTACCTGAAGTTCTTAAATATTTTATACAACCGTATCCTGAAAAATACTGAACGTTAATAACATAATTCATCAAGTCACTATAGCTTATACTGAATTTAGTCGGAGAAATTAGACTGTGTATTTGTTTACGGCTGTCAGTGCATTCGCACTGAGCGCTCGATCAGCTGTAGGCGCGTGACGTAGGAAGTGATTGTTTGCGGTCCACGACCGCCTTGTGCGGCGCGCAGACTTCACTGTTGCTTTGAGTATCTGCCGCCGCCGGAACACGGCGCGGTATCCTTGTATTCTCTGCATGTTTACGTATAACTGTTGGTTTCTCTAAAGTATGTCATTCCACAAAAATTTTAACGTTCGATATGTGATGTATTCCCTTAGAGCGCCGAGATTTAAGAGTTTCTACTTCAACAGTGTTATCATGAATAATTTTGCGAATCCTATATGGACCGTTATAAAGCAGAAAAAATTTGCGACACAAGCCTTTTCCTTTGTGAGACAAACGATGAGACTTAATTAACACCTTCTGACCAACTGACAAGATTTTTAAACGACCAGGACGCTTAGCTGATTTCTCTCTTCTAGCAGCCGCAGACGCAATATTTTGTAGAGCCAGGTTGACAACTTCAGAATGCCGCAGTTTCCGTGTAGGCGGAAAAGGAACGATTTCAGAAATGCGATTTGTCGGTGCTTTATTTTTTAATATCAATATAGGCGATAAAGAAGTTGAATCATTAGGGAGTTCATTCAGAATGTTTTGAAAAATATGAAGATACTTATCCCACATTCTGTGATTCTGATGACAATAAAGACGGCACAATTTATTGATTTCCTTCATCCATCTCTCTGAAGCGTTAGATTGAGGGTGAAAAAGTGAAATGAAAATTGGTTTAATCTTACGACGCCGTAGAGTACGAAGCCAAATTTTAGAACGAAACTGTGATCAATTATCTGATATAACCCTATCAACATGACCCACTTCTTTAAGAAAATGTTTGATGAAAGCGTTAGATACTGAACGAGCTGTTGCTTTGCGTAAAGGTGTAAAACACACATATTTTGATGTCAATTCCACTGCTACGAAAATGTACGCAAAACCATTAGTAGAACGAACCACTGGACCGAACAAATCGACTGCAGCCATCTCCTTTAATTTTGCTGGAATGATAGGAAACAACGGTGCTCTGTGAGAAATAGTTGGCGGCTTAGCCTTTTGACATAATTTGCATTTGGCAAGAACAGATCGGCAATAGTTTTCTGCGCTACAACGCCATTTTCTTCTATCTCTTCAAATAAGTGTGCACCTAGGCCTTTGTATGATGAGTCCGTCACCAAACAAAAATCTTCAGATAAATCCGGATGTGAAAGAAGTGGAGCAGCAACTAAAGCATCACGAAGTTGTTCAAATTCTGAGTGAGCTTCCTCATCCCAACACCAATTAGATTTCTTTCCAGATAGTTCACATAAACGAGGTATGGTCAAATCGTCCAATTTAACAAAGCGTCTAAGAAAATTACAGACACCAAAGAAACTACGAACATCACGTTTCGTGGAAGGAACAGCATAATTACGAATAGCGTCTAGTTTTTCTGGATCAGGGAGAATACCTTCTGTAGAAATAATATGACCGAGAAATTTCACCTGAGAACGACCAAATTCAGATTTTTCCAAGTTCACAGTAATGCCAACTCTTGCAAAGATACGTAATAATGAATCCAAAATTTTGTTGTGCTCACTCCAAGAACGTTTAGCAATAAGAATATCGTCAACATATGAAGTAATATTGTCACGAAGATAAACAGGTAAGATTTCGTTTAAACTACGAATGAATGCTGCTGAAGATACAGAAAGTCCAAACGGTAATTTCCAAAATCACTTTTGGGTAAAATAGTCATATCCGGTTATTCTCTACCTACTGTCTAGATAGATTGATAGTCGAAGAGTAGTTTTGACAGATGCAAAGAATAGTAAAAGAGTAGGCAGCGGTGCAGAAAACGAAAAGGGAAATAGCACCACTACAGCTCGGGGCCCTATGCACGCTACGGCACATATTCACTTAGTGTAGTGAATCCCCTGAGGACATTAATAGCCGCACATAATTTCCAGTTTGTGACTTAGTGGCCAATTTGGTGGAAGTGCGTACGTAAATTGATCCAACCATGCACATGGATATAAGTCATTCTTAGAATTTCTGAACAGTCAAGAAGTGTTTATAGTCAAAGTTTTCTCCTCGTGGCGACAAAGACCTACCGCGACCGTTCCAGTCCGAATGTCGATTATTGTCAAGTTCGCGCACCTGGCGCTCTCTTGTTGCATCCCGTAAATGAAACAAATTATTTTCTTCAAAGCCCTCTGCTATCTGTGATTCTAAATTTCTTCTGCTGTCTTTTCCTACGATTTCGCCTTCAATTTGTTTAACTTGCTTTTGTAAGGCCTCAAATTCTCTTTTAACGCGTTCATTAAATTTTCCCTGTTTTTCAACATGCTTATTTATGTTCTGGTACTCTTCGGTTTCTGCAAATGGTAATGGAGCTGTATCATCCGAATCTCTGTCCCCATTTAAACTAAGACTTGTCAGTTTATCTGAAATCTCCTCTACTCTTTCCGATGAGCAATCTATTTTTTCTTTCTGTTTATTTACGTCTTCTGTAAATGTCGCGACTCGGGTTTCGGTATTGTCACATTTAGTAGTTAACTGTTCATACTGTTGCGTTAAGTTATTTGTCCTGTCATTTGGTACTGATTCCTCGATTCTTTCAAATATTTCTTCCTTATCGTGTGCACGTTGTAAATTTAACTCTGAAAATTTCTGTACTCTCACGCGATCTTTTTTTTCCTGTTCTCTGTCCTGTTCCTCTTGTCTAATTTCTGTTGAAATTAAACTATTATTGTGAGCATTCAAAATCGGTTATACTTCTTCTCTAATTTCTTTCTTTGATTCATCTTTCATGTTTTTGAAACATGTCCCCATTCGTGAGCCTAACTGTGTTTCCATTGTTTCCATCTCGGTTTTAATTGTTCCTATTTGTGAGCCTAACCGTATTGTCAAAGTTTCCATCTTCGTGTTAATTCTTCCTATCTCTGTTTTTAATTCAGATCCAAAATTTAATATTGCATTCATCAACTGCTCCATATCTTCTGTCGTTAACCACGTATTCTGAAAATTTTTCGATTGTGAAAAATTTTGAACTGTTTCCGGACTATTTTCCCGACTTATTATATTGTTTTCCACTTCATTACTCATCATCCTGTTCTCCTGTGTTGGCGAGTTCGCCATGTCAACAATTTCGTTATTCTGACTATTCATCATTTTTGCCTTTTTCATCGATCGCGTAATCATTTACAAAACATACAAAATTCGTCACAATACGAAAATTACAGAGAATATAACACGTTATCACCAACAATACCATTCACACGAAATGCTTCCCTCAAACACGATTAACGAACAATTGAAATAATTGCACTAAATTATCAAACGCGTATACCAGACATCAAAAATTAAATTTTGCAAAATACCATTAGAAGAATGACAATTACCAAATCTACACATGCAATATAGACTACAATTACTAAACTACAAATTACTACAACAATACTACTGTCTACTATTTTTACAATCAGAAGAATTCCAAGGGACGATCCGAAGCAGCGGTCGCCACGTGCATGGGGGCTTAATTATATATTATGAAAATAATTTTTTAAATTTTTAGTAGCTGTATGTCCGATTACGAAGTCTCGTAAACGGTTGGCCCTGACTAGTTTTAGTACGCAATCTGACTGCATAGAATAACAACAAAGAATGGAATGAAATTTTCCGTTAACACAATTAATTAATTAAGTCCCCAGCAGCTATAAAACCAACGCAACAACAAAGCACAAGTGTAACTGTGCTGTGTGTGGAAGTGTGATTCAACGTACACATCTGGCACGGTTCTTCTTCAATAAGACAAGAAATTTTAAATATCATTTATACTGAAGTAATTAAAAAAAATAGAAATACTATAAATGCGCAAGAAAACCAGAATTACACTCTAATACAAGAACACAAGCCAGATGCTTTGTTGACTGAACCTGTAATGACGCATTATTTAAGATATGGAAATAATGAAAAAAAAGGGAATATTTTTCCTTCATATATATTGACGAAAAGCACTCTGATCATTACAATATCTCCATTCGAACAACATCTGCAGTCTAGCCCATCAAACAACTGCATAAAACATGGAACAAGCACTCTCCACTACGACTTCTCGACAAGAACTTTTCACTACGACATCTCAGCAAGCACTCTACTACGAGTTCTCGACAAGCACTGCCAGTGGAGGCGGCGGAATAATACTCTTTGGCGCAATCTCTGGCGCTGTGGCTCAGTGCAGCCACCTTTCAGAGGTTAGCACAGGAAAGGTATTCGTGGCGGGCCGCATCAAACCAGTCAGTAGACTGATGACCAAAAAAAAAAAAAAAAAAAAAAAAAAAAAAAAAAAAAAAAAAAAAAAAGCATGGTCTCGGAAGCAATAAAATAGATTTCCTCTCCCAGTTATTCGGTAATATACCTGTGTGATTACTTAAGTACACTGTGACATCATTGTATTTCCAACTAGGTATCTAATGTCTCACTCTCTTGAGGTAAGGCTCAAGCCACGTCAATGGGCAAGTTTCTACTGGATGGATCTGAATGAAACGCTGTTTTGTTACCTGTATAAATATTTAAAGGTTTAGCCCTCTGGCAAATAGTACCAAGGGAGATGATCTCGGTAGACAGGCGGAATGCGCGCACACGTAAATCTGAGTCAGTAGTTCGTTGATGAAACAATACATGATTGCGAATTTTGTAATATGGTACCATCTTGTAACCTTTCCAAATGCTTACACATTTCCCAGCAGTAACGTCCGTGTGTCAGAGCCTTCATTAATAATACGTTATAATCGGACATTTGATCAACTAACTCTGAAAATTCAGGAATATCTTGTGGTAACCTTGAAAGAATGTCAGTCATTACAACTATACAATTTCAGAGTCACAGTCTTTTAGAAAAAGATACTATTTAACTAAACTCGGGTGCAATAGTTTACAGGTCTACACGAAGTTTCTCTTGTCATAGCTACAGTAATAGTACTTTTCAGACAGACCACATGATTAGTGCTTTTAGTTCTGTTGTTGAGTAAGCTCTTTCTTACCGTGATAATATCTTACTAGCGAAACTGATAATATTCACTTCAGTTTTTCCATCATTCTCTACACAGTGGAACCTTGCTTAACGAGCACCTCCCATAACGCACAATTCGCATAACGAGCAAAAGGCGCTAATGACCATAGAAGTTTTGCGCCCTAAAAAACCCAAACAAAAAAAACGAGCAAAACAAACTGAAAAAATGACTCTCTTAAAGCGAGCGATGTTTCTCATAACGAGTGACGACGATTTAGTGTGACGTTACCAGCCGTTCGCGCGCGGCGGGGGAAACGCTCAACTATTTGAATACCTTTCATTATCGGCAGCGGCATATGAACAATGCCTTTAGTACGTACTGCAGTCTGGGTTTAGCACTCTCTCTGTTACCATCTTAATGCAGTTTGTGATCACACACTTTTCTAAACTTGTGTTCATATAATATGTTTTTGGGTGCAAATTTTAATAACCTTCGTAGAAATGTCCCCGAAGATAAACCCGCAAGAAGACAGCCATAAGAGAAAGAAAATAATCTTAGAAATGAAATGTAAAATCACTGAAAAATGCGAACGTGATACGAGCGTTACTGACATAGCACACACATACAATCGGTCTACATCAACTATTTGCACAATCCTCAAGAACAAGGACAAGATTAGGGAAATTGATGCTACAAAGGGAGCGACAAGAGTATATCAACGACGGTATCGTATTCTGGACGATGTCGGAAGGTTGCTCCTTATATGGATAAATGAAAATCAATTGGATTCAAATGGTTCAAATGGCTCTAAGCATCATGGGACTTAACTGCTGTGGTCATCAGTCCCCTAGAACTTAGAACTACTTAAACCTCACTAACCTAAGGACATCACACACATCCATCCCGAGGCAGGATTCGAACCTGCGACCGTGGCGGTCGCGCGGTTCCAGACTGTAGCGCCTAGAACCTCTCGGCCACTCCGGCCGGCGAAAAGCAATTGGAAGGCGACACTATTAAAGAGAACATGATTTATCAGAAGGCGAGAATGATTTTCGCCGACCTCTTCAAGAAGACGCCAGGATCATCAGCGGCCGAAGAAGTGTTTAAGGGAAGCCTTAGGTGATTCGAGAAGTTTAAGAGAACCGCCGTCCACAACGTTGCGAGGCATGGCGAAGCAAACAGCTCCGACACAAAGGCAGCAGAGAACTTCATCAGTACCTTCAAGAGGCTCGTAGATTCTGTGGGTTATCTGCCACAACAGGTTTTTAATTGTGATGAGACGAATCTATTCTGGAAAAGATGCTGAAGCGTTTTTTATAACAGCAGAGGAGAATGCATTGACCGGTCCCAAGCCAATGAAAGACCGTCACTCACTGCTCTTCTGTGCCAATGCAAGCGGCGATTTGAAAATTAAACTGCTGCTTGTTTGCCATTCAGCAACTCCACGAGCCTTCAAGAAGTGTAACGTCCAGAACAGCAGGTTAAATGTGATGTGGAAACCCAACAACAAGGTTTGGGTGGCACGTGATCTTTTTTGTGATTGGCTTAATGAATTGTTTGATCCTTCAGTGAAAAAATATTTGCTTGAGATAAATCTGCCACTATGTCTTGATTGTTATGGACAACGTTTCAACCGAGCGAGGTGGCGCAGTGGTTAGCACACTGGACTCGCATTCGGGAGGACGACGGTTCAATCCCGTCTCCGGCCACCCTGATTTAGGTTTTCCGTGATTTCCCTAAATCGTTTCAGGCAAATCCCGGGATGGTTCCTTTGAAAGGGCACGGCCGATTTCCTTCCCAATCCTTCCCTAACCCGAGCTTGCGCTCCGTCTCTAATGACCTCGTTGTCGACGGAACGTTAAACACTAACCACCACCACCACAACGTTTCCGACCATTCTCCAGGCCTACAAGACGACCTCCTTGAAGAATTTCAGTTCATCAGGATACGATTTCGGGCTCTCAACACCACTGCGATACTCCGGTCTATGGACCAGCAGATTATTTCTAACTTATACACTAGAGCACTATTCGAGCATTGCTTTGAGTTGACTAAGTTACCAATATCACTCTCAGAGAGTTTTGGAAATCACTTCGGCATCGTTGCCTGCTTCAAAAAGATGGAAAAAGCATGGGAAGGAGTTACCAAGAGAACTCTCATTTCAGCTTGGACGAAGCTTTGGCCGGAGTGCGTTGTCGAATATGACTCTGAGGCATTTGAGTCAGTACCTGTGGTGCCTGTAGTCAACGATTGTGGCTCTGACCAAGTGCGTGGGACTAGAAGTGGCTAACAATGATATCGATGAGCTTGTGGAAGATCACAGCCAAGAGATGACCACCAAAGGGCTTCTGGAGTTGCAGTGTGTTTCACAGCTTGAAGTTGTGGAAAGGAGTTCTTCAGAGGAGGAGAAGGAGGCGGTAACAGTAAAGCAACAATCTTCTGGCACAATAAGAGAAATGCTGAAAGCATAGGAATCGGTTGCATCGTACATTGACAATTACTACTTCAATGAATCAATGGCTGCGCAGGCTACAAATTTATTTGACGATAATACTGTGACGCAGTTTCGCCAAGTGTTGAAGCCTCGGCAGACACAAATGACTATAGATAGCTTCCTAGTAAAAAAAATATTAGTTATGTATCGTGAATAGCCGGCCGGAGTGGCCGCTACGGTCGCAGGTTCGAATCCTGCCTCGGGCATGGATGTGTGTGATGTCCTTAGATTAGTTAGGTTTAAGTAGTTCTAAGTTCTAGGGGACTGATGATCTCAGCAGTTAAGTCCCATAGTGCTCAGAGCCATTTGAACCATTTTTTTGTATCGTGAATAACTAAGTACATAATACTGTACGTATAATTTTCTTTGAATAAATGGCATGAATAAGACAAAACTTTCAGTACTTTTTCTGCATGGAATGTATTATCGTATTCTACATTAATTTATATGGGATAAATTGTTTCGCTTAACGAGTGTCTCGCACTGCGAGTAAGCTTCTGGAACGAACTGTGCTCGCTATGAGAGGTTCCACCGTAATTTGGAATAAGCAAGAAGTATCTATCTGAAGCAATGCAAAAATCTTTCTCCATTTCGGGATGGTGCAAGATCTCAGAATATACTAAAGCATCTTTTATTTTATCAAACTCCTCCAGCATTCAGCTAACCAAAACCAGCCGACATTCTTACAAGACAAGTTGAGTAACACATTACTGTTTAATAGCTGACTGGGAACAAACCTTCTAAAGCAGTTGTTCCAAACCTTTCTTAGACTGTTACCCCAGAGTGCAATTAGACACTAGTTAGCATTTATTACGTATATGTCTCACTTTTATCATCAGCAACGTACAGGAGAAAGTAGAATATATGTGTAGTGGGTGGACTATGTGAGTAACCTGTAACCTTCACCGGATTATTGCTACTAATTGAGAAAAAGTAATTATTGATAACTTATATAATCAATATGAGAGTCTTACAAAACGGTGATAATAGAAATGATATTTTGAAAAAAAAATTAGTTTTGCGACTGAAAGCGAGTCGAATCGTTTAGTTTTTACCCCTCAGAAAAATTTAACATACCCTTTGGGGGTAATTACCACCAGGTTGGGAACCACTGTTATAAACAAACAAAACCTTTCAATCACTTTTCGAAGTGGGAGTGGAAAAATTTTCTAGAGCCTTTATTTTTTCTTGATCAAGTATGATTCCACAAGGTGAAATAATTTGCGCACGATAGTTTTGTCTTTAGCAATTTTTATTTGTCTAAACTGGCTGTTACCTCACTATTTGAGAACTTCTACAGCACCTTTCCCAGCAAATGAATATGTTCCTTCCTCATTGAAGTGGCCATTAACAAGTCACCTACGTATAGCATGACCTTGTCTAACAGCTCTGGTTCAAATACAATATCTGCAGCTGTTATAAACACTCCCGAGACCAAATGGTAATACTCCGAATTAGTACGATCTGCCTGAAAAAAGTAAGTGCAGTATAGTTTTGTGACCCCTCAGCCATGGGAACTTGCCAAAAACAAGATCTGCGTTTAGTGGTGGTTAGATCTTTTATCCAATGAAAATTTTGTAGCTGTTCTTCCAATGCTTCAGGTCTGGTTCTTAAAGCTACTATAATCTTATTAATAGTCCTAGCTTATAGGACGATACCTACCCCTCCACCAGGCTTGCTAGTAGTAGGGTGATAATGATGTCTCAGTTACATCCCAAGTCAAAATCTTTCAAAGCTCACACTTTACAGCCTCCCTTCTGGTCCAGGGGTGGAACATGTCAGATGACAGTAAGTTTGATAAGGTACTACTCGCCTGTGATATTACTATCCTTTCCATAACATCAGGCTGGGTCAAAAAGACACTGATGTACTTTAATAACAAATTTGCTTGTTCAGTTTTCTGTTGTTCATTTAAGTACTCCAATTCTGCTGTATTTAGCTGGATGTGAGTTAAGGTATTCTGGATGTCCTCTGAAATCTGCGATCCTGGTGCATCATGTAAATACACATCACCTCAGTTTCTAACATTTTTACTTTAACTTTTCTGCAGTCTCTACCATGACATGCCTTAACTCATTTCAAATCCAAAACTGTGTTGTTACCAGCTTCTACCACATGGTGTTTACTGTTTGGAAGGTCGTGCCTAGCTTTCCCTCCTCCCAGGAGATCCATTCCGAACAAACAGATCATGGACAGGCCTTTGACTACAAGGAACGTGCTTTTGATCGCTCCGCCCTCAAACATCGCTATTTGTCGTTTAGCGTCATGTTCCAGATACTATGCAGTTTTGAACTGGCAACATTGGTACATGTGTCGTGTTAGTTACTCTTTGGAAAAAAATAGTTGCCATTACTTTTATGTTCGCAACGATGTTGATCACTACTGTTGTTGGTATTCCGTCCACTGCAGCCTGGAATCTGTGCATGATTTTGAGTCGTTACAAAGTTCTTCTCTAATGTCAACGTCTTCATTGAACCTCAACATGTGATGTTGCTCACGTGAACAAGTGCCCCCATTCCATCCCTATCCAACCGGTATCAGGGAGCGCGATATGGTCGACTTAGGTTTGATGTTTTATTAGCAACTGAGGGCTGTTCTTTAGTTACCTCAACTACACGCACCGCACGACTTTGTGGGGGTGCCCAATTAGGCGGAGTCTCTAGGTTTGATATAGGTCTACCTGTACTGTTACTATTTTGATTTGGTGGCGGGTCCAAAATATGGTTGTCACTGGTTGCCACAATGTGGCTAACACTGACCAGTGTTTTGCTCATTCTGGGTGGTGTTATATTCCGGATTAAAACTATTATCGTTATTTTCTACTGCCGGTTGAAATGTGGCTGACCTTGTGTATTTGTTTGCCTGTTATGATATTCAAATCCGGCGTGCGGCGCTGCACCATTGTCACGGAGCTCGCAGGGACGTATGTGAGTGTTCCTGCAGCCATTGGAATACAGAATCTGGACACCACTGTTGCCACCACTATTCCTACGGGCTTCTTGGTTGTTGCTTGGTACAGTAATTAGATTTTCATGGATACAGCGTTCTTGCTTCCCGAGCACGGGGTACCGGGTTCGATTCCCGGCGGGATCAGGTATTTTCCCTACTTCGAGATGACTGGGTGTTGTTGTGTCGTCTTCATCATCATCATTCATCCCCATTACGGTCGGAGGAAGGCAATGGCAAGCCACCTCCGCTAGGACCTTGCCTAGTACGGCGGTGCGGGTCTCCCGCATCGTCCCCTAGGCTCCTCGGAGTATGGGACCTCATCATCCTGATAGGCAATTTGGCCTTCAATATTCACAACAGATCCTTATTTACTATGGGCTCATCCCAGTCACGTGTTTTTGTAATGTACCTCCAGAAACACTTTCAGAGACTACCTTACTTCGGGTTATGAACCTCGGGGCTAAAAACCTCCTTTCTAAGTCTCTCCTGGACGCATCCCGACCAGTATTTTGCAAGCGATGCTTTCACGACCTCGTTATTCCTCACAATTATCAGCTGCCTCAGTCGCCCACAAGGCTGTGTCGCCCCGGATTTAAGGTGTGGCAAACTGAATTTTTTGCTTTTCATTCAATGATTTCGGCAGTACTCGCCTAAAAGCCTATATCATAAGGACAGGATGAAGGGTTTCCTCTCTGGGTAGAAAACCTGGACCTGTCGATGTTTTAAATGACTTTCCTCTAAAAGTAACACACTCAGAGTCGGAGTGGCTCGTACCGAATCAGTTGAGCAGTTAGTCACCTCCTCGGATCATGTTTTATGAATCTACTGTCTCATACACCTCATGCGCATGGGTAGGTATAAGTGATGCTTCCTGCACTGTACATCTGATTGCGACGCAGTTCAGTGACCTTTGCAGTGACGTTATCGCGCCAGCCAGGCAGCTCGTTCTTCAATACATGTTTCATTTGCCCTGATTCGCTTTGGATTCACCCGAAGCGCCTGATTCAAGTGATGCTTCTGCAGCCGTAGACTGAGCAGCACTATGCAGTTCTGTGTCAAGTTCTTTTTCATTAATCAAAGTTTGTTTCTCATCTAACTGTCGATTAAAATACTCTATGACTCTCGTTCCCTGGGTTACAAGACCCTCGACAATTTTGGATTATTGTTTGACTGCTCAGTAAGCTGCTTAAAATTCGCTACTAGCAGGTTAGCTTCTTGACCACTTCCGGTATTCCTTTGCATGCGTCTTTTAACTCGGTTATTTCTGTACAGATAGCATCAAAATTTTTGCTGATCTGTGTTTCCTGTTCTTTTGCGACTCTTCCAATAACTGCATTGATTTGCACGGTTTGTTGTTGCGTAATCTGTTCAATCTTTACTCTTAAATGTTCCTTGGCGATCTGATGAAAATCGGTTTTTAAGTGCTTGGATTGTCCTTTTGAGACTTATTCAAAAGTCGTGTTATCTGAAATGCATGATCCTGCGCTAGGCGATTGAAAGTAGTGTTCGTGCCATCTGTTTGCTTCTTTGCTATGTGATAAAACTCTCTCTCATCATGGCTGCTAGTTTGTTCAAAATTCCTTATGGATCATGAGCTTCACTTGTTTGTGGAGTCTCCTCAGTAGACTCTGATTGCATATTTGATTCGTTTTCTACATTGGCAGAATCCGCATCTTGTATTTTCGGATCGACAACATTGTCGCCATCGATATTAAAATCAGTTACCTATATTGCCATATTAACCATGTCGACATTAAAATTAGTTACTATATTGTCATATTAACCATGTTTGTTAGCTTTCCAAATTTAGTCACATTACAGAATAACAAAGATAATTAAAATCATTTGTCACACAGCATCAAACATAATTCAGTATAATAGCACGCAGCAGAATTAACTTAATGCAAAATGACAAGGTGGATGCCACCACATGAAACATCAGGCAGTTTCCATCCATCTTCTTTGCACGCAGCTTAATGCTGGCCATGTTGCATACGACTTTCCACAATAATGAGATCTATAAATAGTGAACGTTTGTAAATAAAAAATCTGAGATATCTGTATAAGTGGGTCATGATCTGCTTAAAACACTGTCCGAAAAATCGTAGCAAAATGCAAGCATATAACGATGATGTCCTTACCATATTGTGATGCGTTGTGGCTTCCTTTGACGACAAAGTTTGTGGTAAAACAACTGATTTTTTCTTTTTTATGATTCCTTTCATAGTATGGTTTCAGATTATTATTTCTTGTTTTCCTCCACACTCGGTAAACAAACATTCAACAAAAAAAAAAAGTTTGTAGCCACATACAATGAACTTTTAATTTTCAAGCCCCACGTGGGCGCCATTTGAAGCATTTCTCCTTCTCTCTCTAAAGATAGATGTTTCAATAAAAAAAATGCTCACTAAGTCACGATATGAAGACACTATGACTATTAAGAAATTTTTTCGTAACTAGAAAACCGCGATGAGAAAGAGAAACCTCCAATGACGATTTTTTTAGACAAAATGCTGTAAAATCCTGAATCAGTCAGCATGCACCTATGAAACTTTTTTTATCGTCAAAATTTAGTTGTGGGGCTGTAGACATTAGACCATTGAGGCGATTGACAACGACATTGTTCGGTGATAGATGACCGATCAGTTCGACGAAATTCTTACACAAAAATCTACGCGAAAATAAGGAAACGATCGGCAAATAAATCTCAGGATGGTTCCGCTTGTAAAATGTAATAAACAACGAAAGGACGTTAAAGTGTCTGGTCGTTATACCACCGAACAATCTACCCTCCATCTTTCCGATGCGGCCACTGAAAAAGGAAAGAAATACATACGAAATTGTATACATCACACAGGAAACGAGAAAGGTAATGTGTTTTGAAATAAATCTGCATCAAGATTACAGTATAATCTACTTCGGTCCAGTAAAACGATAATGTCATTTACGTGTTCACAGCTCGAGATCAGGCAAGAAAAAGGCGCAAATTTGCGGAAGGAAAAAAATGAAGACAGCTAGTTTCATTTGTCAGAAGAACTTATGGCACGACTTCTGGACACTTGTAGAAATGTGGCTCGTTAATTTCAGTTTCTGACCACGATAAAATGAAATTATTCCTCTAATTTGACAATTCAGGTTATTTCACAAGAGAGAAAATAAAAAAAATATAGTGTATCGAAATAACAGGAAAACGTCCAAACGTCCAAAGAACCCTGAACAACGGCCTACCGCAGGGCTCCGTGTTGGCTCCACTACTTTTCAGCTTATATATTGTCGATATGGCATCCACATCTTCCAGGAAGTTTGGATACACAGACGACTGGGTCTTGGCAATACAACACAAGAACTTTGAGGTCATGGAAACAACCTTGACATCTGACTTGGAGACATTAAGTACATACTTTCGTAAATGGAGATTACAGCCAAATCCTACAAAAACTGAAACTACATGTTTCCATCTCAATAATAAATTAGCAAGCAAACAACTTGACGTTCGTCTCGACGGAAATCGGCTCCTATCTAATGAGCATCCAAAGTACCTTGGAGTCACTTTGGGCAGAGAGCTCACTCATAAACATCTGGAAAATACTGCAACCAAACAAAGACGAGGAATAATATTCTCCAGAAGCTGTGCGGCACTACTTGGGGCTCCTCGTCTGACACGCTACACACGTCGGCACTCGGACTGGTCTACTCGACGGCGGAGTACTGCGCTCCGGTCTGAAAGAACAGTGTTCACACAAAAAAAAAAAAAAAAAAAAAATCGATGCGCAGCTGAATAGCACGATGCGAATTGTCAGCGGAACCATGAGATTAACCCCAACACGTTGGCTGCCAATTCTAAGCCACGTACCACCTGCGGACCTACGTCGGAAGAATGCTCTTCTCTGGGAATATAGGAAGATACTCGACAACGTCTAGCTCTCTATACACTGCGACATGCCTGACCTGGAAAGAAACAGACTTCGGTCTAGACATCCAACAATAACAGCCAAGGAATTGCAAAGTATAAACTTTGACGCAATAAAGACCTGGAGGGACCGTGGCGAGAGGTGTGCCCTGAGCACTGTCAAGCCCTCTCCTGCATCACTGAGAGACCGCCCGGATATGACCTACCACCTAAAATATGGTCATCCCTCAACAGAATACGGACACATCACGGAAGATGTGCAGATACCCTTTACAAATGGGGAAAAACACCAACTCCCAACTGTGACTGCAGAGCCAACGGACAGACCATCCGCCACATCGTCCAAGATTGCGACAGAAGAGCATGCAGTGGCAAGTTCAGTGATTTTCTGATGGCAACAGACGCCGCAAAAGACTTTATATATAATCTTGATGTTTGTATTTAATTGTACTGACCACATATAATCTTCATGTCTCTATTTAATTGTATTGCCCATTATCTGTTCAAAAATGGTTCAAATGGCTCTGATCACTATGGGACTCAACTTCTGAGGTCATCAGTCCCCTAGAAGTTAGAACTACTTAAAACTAACTAACCTAAGGACATCACACACATCCATGCCCAAGGCAGGATTCGAACCTGCGACTGTAGCGGTCGCGCGGTTCCAGACTGTAGCGCCCAGAACCGCTCGGCCACTCCCGCCAGCCCCCATTATCTGTGTGTTTTATTGTGTTTTTATGTATATCTTTGTTTAAACATTTGTAAGAAGCGTAAAATGATGTGCACTGCCATACGCTAAATAAATAATGTACAGTCACATATACAGAGGGAGGAACACGCATTATACCCATGCACTTTGCCGAACATGATCGTTTCGGTGGTCCACGTGTTATGTTGTTGTTGTTGTTGTTGTTGTTGTTGTGGTCTTCAGTCCTGAGACTGGTTTGATGCAGCTCTCCATGCTACCATATCCCGTGCAAGCTTATCATCTCCCAGTACTTACTGCAACCTACATCCTTCTGAATCTGTTTAGTGTATTCATCTCTCATCTCTTGGGCTCCCTCTACGATTTTTACCCTCCACGCTGCCCTCCAATACCAAATTGGTGATCCCTTGATGCCTCAGAACATGTCCTACCAACAGGTCCCTTCTTCTTGTTAAGTTGTGCCACAAACTCCTCTTCTCCCCAATTCTACTCAATATCTCCTCATTAGTTATGTGATCTACCCATCTAATCTACAGCATTCTTCTGCAGCACCACATTTCGAAAGCTTCTATTCTCTTCTTGTCCAAACTATTTATCGTCCATGTTTCACTTCAGTACATGGCTACACTCCATACAAATACTTTCAGAAACAACTTCCTGACACTTAAATCTATACTCGATGTTAACAAATTTCTCTTCTTCAGAAACGTTTTCCTTGCCATTGTTAGTCTACATTTTACATCTTCTCTGCCTCGTCCATCATCAGTTATTTTGCTTCCCAAATAGAAAAACTCCTTTACTACTTTAAGTGTCTCATTTCCTAATCTAATTCCCTCAGCATCACCCGACTTAATTCGACTACATTCCATTATCCTCGTTTTGCTTTTGTTGATTTTCATCTTATATCCTCCTTGGAAGACACTGTCCATTCCGTTCAACTGCTCTTCCAAGTCCTTTGCTGTCTCTGACAGAATTACAATGCCATCGGTGAACCTCAAAGTTTTTATTTCTTCTCCATGGATTTTAATACGTACTCCGAATTTTTCTTTTGTTTCCTTTACTGCTTGCTCAATATACAGATTTAATAACATCGGGGAGAGGCTACAACCCTGTCTCACTCCCTATCTTATGTTGTGGGGAAGCATAATGTTGCATGGGCGTGCTGACTGCAAAATCATTGAACAAAGTACACTGATCATCAACGTCAATGAAACACTGTACTTTTTTCCCATGTGGTGCTTTTTAGGGGTGCATTCGGCCTGATTTAATCTTTATGGACGACAAAGGGCGACCGCATCCAACAGCGAAGGTTGATGAGTCCTTGGAACGAGAGGATTTTCGGTGAATGGACTGGCCTTCTGATTTACCCGACTTAAACCCCATCGTGCTCCTGAGAGGTGTGTTGCAGCATGTCCACATGCATAAACGACCTTCCAGCAGTTGTCAACCATGCTGGTGGAGGAATAGAGCGCCCTATCGCAAGAACTCCTTACCAACCCAGTGGCCAGAATGGATTACCCTCAACAATCACTAGACGTGTACGTTGGCCCATTGTAATGCCACCCCAGAACAACACTCCATCACCACTTTCTTACTCATGTGGGAAACCGTGCTGGAGGCGTTCGATATTACCGGGTTGTCTCTTAACACGTTGCCTGCGATTGTCAGGGTACAAACAGATCCTAAATCGTCCATAAACAACACCTGGCGCCAGTTTTTGGGCACTCATTCTGCATGATATCTTGCCCATCTATAAAGGATTTCATGGGTAATGTGGTGTACCACACGATGCTTGCCACGATCGCAGGGAAGGGAGATTCGCATCACGCAATCGTCTCCTAACAATTTGATGCGATACATGGTGTCCTCCGCACCGTCTTCGAATGGCGAATTCAGTTCGGAACACTAAGCTCACGGTTTCTTTTGCTGAAAAATCGCAGATATGTATCACCCTGTGCATCTGTCAAACGTGGACGGCCTCTGCGTTGTAAGTTGTTAACACTACCTGTGAAGTGGAATCCATCCATGTCTGCAACACATCACTTTGACTGCGGTGCCTGGTTGACAAGTTTTCTACGCGTAACGCGATGATGCGGACCAGTCAATGGTCACGATTGTCCTTCGCGACGTTCTGGATGTTAATTGTACTTGTTAATTGTACTGTTCCATCGGCGTCTCTAATGAGTCCCTACTGGTGCATTACTTTCAACTGAAGTGCTGCAATCCTCCCAAATGCGGCAGACAAACCGTAGGTAGCGCTTATGGTTACTCTGTCTGCAGACATAATGTGTGATCTTCCCGATCGGTACAGGAACAGCCACAATAACAACACACTTGCACAAAATGTTGGGGAGATGCAAAACGTTTGTTGAAGTGTGTGTGTTCAATCTCTCTCTCTCTCTCTCTCTCTCTCTCTCTCTCTCTCTCTCTGTCACTCGGTCACTCACTCACTCCTTCTCTCTCTTTCCGAAAACAACACAAACACACAACATATTATCACATATTTGGAAATTCTCCTCTGGAGTAGAAGGAGCTGTCAAGGAGATATGAGCTCAGTTTGTGTTTGAAGAACTAACTGAGAAACCTATAATTGTGTGGGTATTTATTTATTCCATTCTACTATTGGTCCATCCCCTCCCCCTCCCTCCTCTTTCTGTCCATCTCCTCCTGCCCCCACCCCTCTATCCACCTCTTCCTCTCTCCTCCTCCTACCCACCCCCACTGTCTCTTTCCATCTCCTCCCCCCTCTCTTTCTGTCCATATCCTCCTCCCCCTCTCTATCCACATGCTTCTCCTCCCCTCTCTTTGTCCATCTCCTCCTCCCTCTGTCAACCATCTCCTCCAACCACCTCTGTCCAACTCATCCCCCCTTTCTCTGTCCATCCCCTGCTCCCCCTCTCTCTGTCCATCTCCCCCTCTCTTTCTGTCCATACCCTCCTCCCCCTCTCTATCCACGTGCTTCTCCTCCCCTCTCTTTGTCCATCTCCTCCTCCCTCTGTCAACCATCTCCTCTTACCACCTCTGTCCAACTCCTCGCCCTCTCTCTGTCCATCCCCTGCTCCCCATCTCTCTGTCCATCTCCCCCCTCTCTTTCTGTCAATATCCTCCTCCCCCTCTCTATCCACGTGCTTCTCCTCCCCTCTCTTTGTCCATCTCCTCCTCCCTCTGTCAACCATCTCCTCCAACCACCTCTGTCCAACTCATCCCCCCTTTCTCTGTCCATCCCCTGCTCCCCCTCTCTCTGTCCATCTCCCCCTCTCTTTCTGTCCATACCCTCCCCCCCTCTCTATCCACGTGCTTCTCCTCCCCTCTCTTTGTCCATCTCCTCCTCCCTCTGTCAACCATCTCCTCTTACCACCTCTGTCCAACTCCTCGCCCTCTCTCTGTCCATCCCCTGCTCCCCATCTCTCTGTCCATCTCCCCCCTCTCTTTCTGTCAATATCCTCCTCCCCCTCTCTATCCACGTGCTTCTCCTCCCCTCTCTTTGTCGATCACTTGCTCCCTCTGTCAACCATCTCCTCTTACCACCTCTGTCCAACTTCTCCCCCCTCTCTTTCTCCATCCCCTGCTCCCCCTCTCTCTGTCCATCTCCCCCCTCTCTTTCTGTCCATATCCTCTTCCCCCTCTCTATCCACGTGCTTGTCCTCCCCTCTCTTTGTCCATTCGCTCCTCCCTCTCTCAACCATCTCCTCTTACCTCCTCTGTCCAACTCCTCCCCCCTGTCTTTCTCCATCCCCTGCTCCCCCTCTCTCTGTCCCTCTCCTCCTCCTCTCCATCCTCCTCTCCCACACTCCTCTCCCTATCAATCCCCTTTGTCTCTACTCATCTCCTCCTCCCTGCTCTTTCTGTACACCTTCCCTTCCCTCTTCTCCCTATCCAAATCTTCCTTCCTCCTCTGTCAAACCCCCTTGTCTCTGCCCATCCTCCCACCCTCCTCTCTCTGACCACCTTCTCCTCCTCTCCTTCTCTGTCCACCACCCTGTTATCACCCCCACTCGACTGGGAGGTTCTATAGAGATAGTAAGTAGTATGTGCACCAAGTTCGGTTGGAAATATGCATATGTGACATTTATTGCACACATAAATGTCTATACATGAACACGACTGAACACGAGTTTCTCTTCGGTTTATACCAATGGCGACAAATTTCTTCCAATTAGGGTGACGCATGTTGCAAATCTTTCCTCACACGTTCTTTCAGCTAAAGGTTAAGATGCTGTTGCATTTGCGCTAAATGCATGTTTGCAAGTTCCTGCACGGCTGGTCCCGACGTAGGTTCGAGTCCTCCCTCGGGCATGGGTGTGTGTGTTTGTCCTTAGGACAATTTAGGTTAAATAGTGTGTAAGCTTAGGGACTGATGACCTTAGCAGTTAAGTCCCATAAGATTTTCACACACTTTTGAACGTTTTTTGCAAGTTCCTGCAACGAGTAACGCTCCGTCTTCGACGATTAGACATGAATTGTCAACAGTGCTCAATTCTACCACAGACACAAAGAGACAACTGTCTATGGTGACAGTTGGTTGTTCGTTGTTAGAGTACTTTAGATGTGCTGTTCGTTCCAACAGATCCATAGTGACGAGATCCTCCAGGATCTAGAATATCTCAGAAAAACAAGGTTACACAATAAATCTTTACAAAGAAAAACTAATTTACTAATATGCCTCCCACAGATCTCAATTGAAATTGTACTCATGGGTGGGAAATACATCAAAAAAATGTTTTAACTTATTCTTATTTAAAAGGTAATATCTTGTCACGACACATGTAAATGCAATAAACAGCAGTTCACAAACACGTGCCTCTCATGTTCGAGGCTGGCCTTTTTAACTTTTTACAAGCGGTCGTACAACAACTGAGATGTGACATTGCTGCTGTGATTGTTAATGCAATGGGTGCATAAACTGGTCGATTAGTTTGTTTCCAGTGAGCGTTTCAACTCAGTTTTTACAAGCGTCCACTATATGGCACAACTGAGGTGTAGCATTACTATTGTGATTGTTAATGCAACGGGTGTTCAGAAACTGGTCGAATAGTTTGTTTTCAGTGAGCGCTCAAGAAATTGTTGTGAAAAAATGGTTTTTTTCGTGAAGGTCTAACTCAACAACAGTGCCTCAAATTGATTTGAAAAATTTCGTCGTGGTGGCGACAGATGTCGTGAAGGTCAACCGAAATCGGTTACTCTTCCAAAAACACATCGATGATATGAGCAACATGATTTAAGAGAATAGACATATGACTTGCCGTGAGATAGTCGCGTCCTTCAGGTGCGTTTACACCTGTGCGATTGTCCATACACAGTAGGTGCATGCGGCCTTTCCACGTAGAAGCAAGGAGGCGCATGCCGGTGACGTGTGCGCACGGGCCACCGTGCGCAGGTGCAAGAGTGGGGGGAGGCGCGTGGATAGTCGTGCGCATGTCCGCAACTCTCTCCATTTATTGGTTTGTTTCACTGTAACTGATAGTTGAAAGATACAGTTTCTTGCAGCGTTTGCGTTAGCTCCATGGCTGATTGGGCTAATGGGAAACAAACATAATTTGTGGAGGATTATCGTTCCTTCCTTGCTTGTGGTTCATCAGTTCTGCAGATTAGATACAACTTTAAGAGGCCTGATTGTCTACAGTCCTGATAAATAACTATAACATGCAAACGATGAAGGTGAATTGTATGATAGACAGTGTGACTCGTTTGGTAGATTAGAGAGTGGTAAATAGGTAATCGATGGATTGCTGGTTCGAATACTGCCCACAGTCTTTTTTCTAGAATTCATTGCAAAGACAACTTCTTAATTACTGATATTTAAAAAAAGATGGTTAGTAGAAATTAAATGCTTTTTATTTTTAAAATGTTTATTATCGTCCTTAATATATGGTCGATAATTAGGAATTTATGTATGTAATTAACACAGGAATTTTGCATGTGATATGTAATTAGAAACCAAACCCTCCAGGATAGCCGAGTGCGCTAACGCGCTGCTTCCTGGACTCCGGTAGGCGCGCCGGCCCCAGATCGAATCCGCCTGGCGGATTAACGACGAGGGCCGATGTGCCGGCCAGCCTGGATGTGGTTTTTAGGCGGTTTTCCAAATCCCACTAGGTGAATACCGGGCTGGTCCCTATGTTCCGCCTCAGTTACACGGCTCGCAGACATTTGTACACATTTGCACTAGTCCATGGGTTCCACTAGACACAGACAGTTGGGGTACACTATTTCCGTCCCAGGGGGGGGGGGGGGGGGGGTACAGGGTGGTGGCAGGAAGGGCATCCGGCCACCTCTTAAACATTAACATGCCAAATCCGATTAACGATGGCTTACCCTGCGTAACTGCGGAACGAGGCTCAACTGATAGACATGTAATTAGAAACCAGAAGACGTGAATTTTTCATAAAAATAATGGTTAGACATGTCTTAATTAGCATGTATTTGATGAATCTTATGTAAAATTATATAAAATGATGTACGTATTCGAATTGAACTAAAAATATCCCACCGAAAAAAAATTTTAGTTAATTCTGATGCTATATATGACAGCCGTATCATTGTGGATAAAGGTGGAAGTGAGTGTGACACAAAGAAATCAATTTTCTCGAAATGGGAGACAGATATCGACTTCCTCCGTAGCCTAAAGAAAAATTCAACATGTTAGCTGCATTACGTACGCAGCAATGTAAGACCTTACGTGCACCAAAGGCAAGCTCATAGTAATCCCTATTTTTCAATACAGACTATATGAATTTCGTGAGATGACGTACGTAATTTCTAAATATCGCAAGAACTATGACCATTAACGTAAAAATAGGTAGTTCATCTTGAAGCTGATGTAAGGGGCTATAAATAACAGAAGAATCAAACTTTTTCATCCAGTACATTTCGTAATATCGTTTGAGAAGGAGTGAATGGTAGCCGAGTTGCGCTCGCCTTCGTTTTACCAGAGTAGCGCGCGGACGTTGGCAAAGAATCTAGATGTAAATGGGATCACTCATGCGCATAAGTTGAGAAAGAAGCATGCGCTTACACGCATGCCTCTGTTTGCGTGTGGAGCAAGCACAGCCGCAAGGCTACTAGCCGCAACGCGCACGGGTGTAAACGCAATTTTAAGGCTGCGGTCAGAGTTCGTCAGAGGCTGCTGCCAGAGGCCACACGCTAACATCGGCCTGCAGCTCGATCAGTTTTTGACGGGATCGAGGAGGTTAGGTTAGGTTAGAATCTATTTTATGTATGAAGTAGGCTTCATTTCAACCTACAAGGACGGGACGTATACCACGACGCTTCTGTGCTTGGAGACGAGTGTTGCAGTGCGTATTCTGCTATTATAGGAAGCATGTAAGTGAGCTGTATCTGTCTCTGTCCTCAGCTACTGGAATTACCAGACAAATTTAACGAATATACGAGATGAAGGAAACACACCATGCCACAAAAGTTAAAAACGCTTTAACTTTGTGACATCACTTTCCTCCTCTCACCAGCGATTAGCATCAGAAACTAGGAACAGAATCTCTTAGAAACTAAGACGTCGTAGTTGATGTTTTCGCATTTATACGCGTATATTACGATAATATGTAGTTTTAGTGAAACACTGCACTAATGATCTCTCCAAAACACGTTGTTCAGAATGTGGTTTACCATGCTGCAGTGGCAGGCTGTGCGACTTTGGTCTGTAAAGTTTTTGCCAATGCAGTTATGAGCACATAATGGTTAATTTACGTGGTGGAAGTACACTACTGGCCATTAAAACTGCTACACCACGAAGATAACGTGCTACAGAAGTGAAATTTAACTGACAGGAACAAGATGCTGTGATATGCAAATGATTAGTTTTTTCAGAACATTCACACAAGGTTGGCGCCGGTGGCGACATCTACAACGTGCTGGCTTGAGGAAAGTTTGCAACCGATTTCTCATACACAAACAGCAGTTGACCGGCGTTGCCTGGTGAAACGTTGTTGTGATGCCTCGTGTAAGGAGGAGAAATGCGTACCATCACGTTTCCGACTTTGATAAAAGTCGGATTGTAGCCTATCGCGATTGCGGTTTATCGTATCGCGATATTGCTGCTCGCGCTGGTCGAGATCCAATGACTGTTAGCAGAATATGGAATCGGTGGGTTCAGGAGGGTAATACGGAACGCCGTGCTGCATCCCAACGGCCTCGCATCACTAGCAGTCGAGATACAGGCATCTTATCCGCATGGCTGTAACGGATCGTGCAGCCACGTCTCGATCCCTGAGTCAACAGATGGCGACGTTTGCAAGACAACAACCATCAGCACGAACAGTTCGACGACGTTTGCAGCAGCATGGTCTATCGGCTCGGAGACCATCGCTGCGGTTACCCTGGACGCTGCATCACAGACAGGAGCACCTGCGATGTTGTACTCAATGACGAACCTGGGTGCACGAACGGCAAAACGTCATTTTTTCGGATGAATCCAGGTTCTGTTTACAGCATCATGATGGTCGCTTCCGTGATTGGCGACATCGCGGTGAACCCACATTGGAAGCGTGTACTCGTCATCGCCATACTGGCGTATCACCCGAGGAGATGGTATGGGGTGCCATTGGTTACACGTCTCGGTCACCTCTTGTTCGCATTGACGACACTTTCAACAGTGGACGTTACATTTCAGATGTGTTACGACCCGTGGCTCTACCCTTCATTCGATCCCTGCGAAACCCTACATTTCAGCAGGATGATGCACGACCGCATGTTGCAGGCCACGTACGGGCCTTTCTGGATACAGAAAATGTTCGACTGCTGCCCTGGCCAGCACATTCTCCAGATCTCTCACCAACTGAAAACGTCTGGTCAATGGTGGCCGAGCAACTGGCGCGTCACAATACGCCAATCTTGATGAACTGTGGTATCGTGTTGAAGCTGCATGGGTAACTGTACCTGTACACGCCATCCAAGCTCTGATTGACTCAATACCCAGGCGTATCAAGGCCGTTATTATGGCCAGAGGTGGTTGTTCTGCGTACTGATTTCTCAGGATCTATGCATCCAAATTGCGTGGAAATGTAATCACATGTCAGTTCTAGTATAATATATTTGTCCAATGAATATCCGTTTATCAATTGCATTTCTTCTTGGTGTAGCAATTTTAATGGCCAGTAGTGTATATGTTTCTGTTGTATCATGCATGGATAAAATTTGAATGTAAGCAAGCAAGTATTACCTGATTAATAGGATACAGATTTGTGGTTTCACAGCAGCTCACTTCATTTCAAAAATGGTGAAAACTGATGCAGTACTGGCTGGATATTCGGATAATCAGATTCTAGTACACTTCACCGCTCTCTAAGCACTTAACAGTGGATCTAAGAAAGCAAGTGCAATACTCCTGGTGGCAGTATTATTTCAGATTTAGTATTGCTTCTAATAAAGAAAATCAGTATTACAGTGTTGAAAATGTTCAAATGCGTGTGAAATCTTTTGGGACTTAACTGCTAAGGTCTTCAGTCCCTAAGCTTACACGCTACTGAACCTAAATTATCCTAAGGACAAACACACACACCCATGCCCGAGGGAGGACCGAACCTCTGCCGGGACCAGCCGCACAGTCCATGACTGCAGCGCCCAAGACCGCTCGGCTAATCCCGCGCGGCTATTGCAGGGTCTTTTAGTACGCATACACAGCTTCAAAATTCGGTTTAGAGAAAATTAAAACTTTCATAGAACAGGTATTTGTGGTGAAAGAGTAAAAAATTATATTTTAAATTAGTTTTTAGAGCATTGTAAATAACATCTAACATATCACACAAAAACTCTGAAACTGTAGTTTTCAGAACGTGGTATAGTCCCAGTTATTAGAAAGATGTAATTAACAGATGGCAAATATCAAAGTGTCACTTCCCGTTTTACCTGAGCCAGAACTGCATCTTTAATGTGAAAATTGGATTTTTATTAGACCTCAAATTACACCTCTACAAATGAAGGTCTAGTGGAAATCTGTTTTATAGAATTTATTTAACGGTGTGCAGGCGTACATCGAATAACCTTCAATGACTGTCATTCAGTATACGTGTGAATTACAAACATAAAGTTTAGTGTGAGATACTCTGAACAGCAAAAGCACTGGAAAGTGGAAACACATATGTACATCACATTTGCAAACCACTTCACGTAACAGAATCACCACCCTGCTGCCATAATAACAACTCCAGTTAGCAGTAATAATAATTTTGTAGACAGCTGATGTACACCTACCATGACTCAAAAAGATCCATTACAGTAACTTTAAGCAAAAGATAAGACATCCTTGTCATTTGAACAAATTATTTTTCCAAGTTATAATCCCACGCCTAAAAGAGCTTTCCTTTCTCATAAAGAACATTGCGAGTACAATACACACTGTCCTCAATTATCGGAATAAACAGATAAATTTTACGAATATATGAAAGGACGGGAGCAACGTTCTGTTACGTACTCGACATAATTCGTGGTGACTTGAAATGCAAGTTATAAACACTGTTTCGCTGTGTGTGTTTAAAGTTGTGGTGACGTACGTCAATTAACCTTCAGTGACTGTCAGTTTGAACAGAGGAAAGACAAGCCTCAAGTGTAGCATAAGGTACTCTGAAAATCTAAAGCACTTAGAAGTGGAAATACATACCGTACACCACATTTGCAAACTACTTCACATTAATGGTATCACTACCCTACTGGCATAAAACGCCAGTAAGCAGTAATAATAATTTGTAGAAAACTAAGGACAACTTGCCACATAAAAGATCAATTACAGTAGCTATAAGCACATAAGATACGCCGCCCTCTTTACTTGAACAAATAAATTTTTCAGGTTATAATCCGAGCATAAAATTTCCAATAAAGATTTTGCCTATTTGAGGTTTCGAATAAACCTGCGATTTCAGTTCACAGATTTCGAACCATATACCGATTATGATATTTTCATCCTCAGGATGCCACAAAGTCACTCTTTCTTGGACTAAACTTATCAGCTTCTCATGTTCCGTATTTCGTGTGCGAGAGCGTCGGTCGATTTGACCGAAGGAAACAAACTGATTTGAATTTCACCGATTGTCGTCCGAAGTCTGTACGTTCGGGGATAGGACAAGCTACAGTGTAGCGCGAAGCCTCTTTCCTCTTGCGCTAGCGCATGGGAACAAAAGCGTATGCGCAAAAGTCCGTGGAGAAAACGTACTGTACGTATGCGCACTCTCGTATCCAATCGCCTCATGTTCAAGCAAATTCCTTCCACTTCTTTATCCAGCAGTTTGTGCAGCGTTATGATGAGATGCAACAGGCAAAGAAAACACAAACTCGTCGACTATGGGTAAAACAGTATCTAAATGACAGAGGTTCTGTGTACGAGGAATGAGGAATACTAAGTGACGGATACGTTTTTATTTTTTTTATTTTTTATTTTTTTTATTTTATTTATTTATTTATTTATTTATTTATTTATTTTGCAAAGGTCACAGCAAGATTTTATTTTCTGCGTTGAAATCTTGGAAGCCGTATGTATAGGCAAGATACCTGTATTCGTAAATTAATTTCTGCAGCTATTATAATACTGGCAATAACAGTTCGTTAGTTGCCTACCAGCGATTTCAAAAAATGGTTCAAATGGCTCTGAGCACTATGCGACTTAACTTCTAAGGTCATCAGTCCCCTAGAACTTAGAGCTACTTAAACCTAACTAACCTAAGGACATCACACATCCATGCCCGAGGCAGGATTCGAACCTGCGACCGTAGCGGTCGCGCTGTTCCTGACTGTAGCGCCTAGAACCGCTCGGCCACCAAGGCGGGACCAGCGATTTATACGCCAGTTTGAGCTACTTATTTAGCGTTTCAAAACAAAGGATTTAGGTTATTATTCCCGTAACTGAGAAATACTTCGGGAGGTCCTTAGCTGTCTTTCGTTGCATCATTTGTATTTTAATGTTTAAGAAAGTTATTTACACACCTTGACGCAAAAAAATTACAAATTAACGTCCTCAGATTCTACAATTTCGAAAATATAACAGACCATAGAATCCATTAGTACAGAGGTCACTTTTTCGAAATTTTCAGGTCTTCAATGTTCATTTCAATTTCTGGAAGTCTATTGAGGAGCTCCTCCAATCGCATCTTTTTCTTTTGTTCAGATGTCAGATGCTATAATTGCTGTGCTATTAAGATACCATAGTATCTTTACTCGACCACGGTTTTAACATGAACGTTTCGTGAGTTTCTGGACTGCTTCTTCTCCGCCTTTCCTATGTCGAGATTTATCTTGTTCTTTACAGTAATTTGATCGGGGACTTTTTATCTGATTTTTTGTTCTCGCCAAGTCAAACTAACACTTTGCGTTCAGAGCTGCATTTCTCAAGTTTTTATTCGCATGATCTTTACAAGCGGCGTCTCACATGACTCCACTTTGTAATTTCAGTGTACTTTCTTTGGAGTCAACGGACATCATTCCACATAAATCGCCTTAAAGTATAACATCGACACACTGCACAATGAAAACATGGCACCTGCTGTCTGTCGCCTGCTAATCAGCGCAAGAAGCACTCCGTCTTCAGGCCACAAGTGTCCCATCGGTTCCATCCGACCGCCGTATCATCCTCAGCTGAGGATGCGGATAGGAGGGGCGTGTGGTCAGCACACCGCTCTCCCGGTCGTTAAGATGGTTTTCTTTGACAGGAGCCGCTACTATTCGGTCGAGTAGCTCCTCAATTGGCATCACGAGGCTGAGTGCACCCCGAAAAATGGCAACAGCGCATGGCGGCTGGATGGTCACCCACCCAAGTGCCGGCCACGCCGGCAGCGCTTAACTTCGGTGATTTCACTGTGGCAAGGCCGTTGCCAATCAGCGCAAGAGATTTGCACCAAATCCGGGAAGTAATGAGTTGCGGCTCACGCCCTCCATTTCGGATAAATTACATATGCGCAAATGCGTGGTTGCGCTTTTGGAAATGTAAGCGTATGCGTAAAGTTAAACAGAAAAAAGTCCATAACTCCTGGTCTAACCGTTAGAGTCCCCGCCTCTAGATCGCGGCGTCCCGGTTTCGATACCCGGCCCATTAAGAGAGAGTCTTCGTTCGGGGAGTGTGTCCTTGTGTTGTCCTAATCACTTCATCTCATATTCATCACAAAGGCGCTTAAGTCGCTGAAATGTCGTCAAATGGAAAGACTTGCCCCAGGCGGTAGAACGACCCTAGGCGGGGTCTGCCGACCAAATAATGCCATACGATCATTCATTTCCACAGAAAAAAGGTATCGTGTGGACGTATCTAGGCAATCGAAGACAGATGTACAATCGAATGTGCATGAAGATTTACCTGTGAAAACGATGTGTTCCCGATGGGTTCCGTACAATTCCATCAAAACTCACAAATAGACTTGTCTTACAAATATTTACTATTAAAAACAGTCTTGATCACGATTTATTTATCAAGGTGACCAGTTTCGACCACTACTGTGGTCATCTGCAGACCATTGAGTAGGAACCTCTTTCTGTTGGAGAATCTCCAACAGAGAAAGGTTCCTACTCAATGGTCTGAAGATGACCACAGTAGTGGTCGAAACTGGTCACCTTGATAAATAAATCGTGATCAAGACTGTTTTTAATAGTACAGGGCTATTACAGATGATTGAAGCGATTTCGTAAATTCACTGTAGCTCTATTCATTGACATATGGTCACGACACACTACAGATACGTAGAAAAACCCATAAAGTTTTGTTCGGATGAAGCCGCACTTCAGGTTTCTACCGCCAGAGCGCTTGAGAGCGCAGTGAGACAAAATGGCGACAGGAGCCGAGAAAGCGTATGTTGTGCTTGAAATGCACTCACATCAGTCAGTCATAACAGTGCAACGACACTTCAGGACGAAGTTCAACAAAGATCCACCAACTGATAACTCCATTCGGCGATGGTATGCGCGGTTTAAAGCTTCTGGATGCCTCTGTAAGGGGAAATCAACGGGTCGGCCTGCAGTGAGCGAAGAAACGGTTGAACGCGTGCGGGCAAGTTTCACGCGTAGCCCGCGGAAGTCGACGAATAAAGCGAGCAGGGAGCTAAACGTACCACAGCCGACGGTTTGGAAAATCTTACGGAAAAGGCTAAAGCAGAAGCCTTACCGTTTACAATTGCTACAAGCCCTGACACCCGATGACAAAGTCAAACGCTTTGAATTTTCGGCGCGGTTGCAATAGCTCATGGAAGAGGATGCGTTCAGTGCGAAACTTGTTTTCGATGATGAAGCAACATTTTTTCTTAATGGTGAAGTGAACAGACACAATGTACGAATCTGGGCGGTAGAGAATCCTCACGCATTCATGCAGCAAATTCGCAATTCACCAAAAGTTAACGTGTTTTGTGCAATCTCACGGTTTAAAGTTTACGGCCCCTGTTTCTTCTGCGAAAAAAACGTTACAGGAAACGTGTATCTGGACATGCTGGAAAATTGGCTCATGCCACAACTGGAGACCGACAGCGCTGACTTCATCTTTCAACAGGATGGTGCTCCACCGCACTTCCATCATGATGTTCGGCATTTCTTAAACAGGAGATTGGAAAACCGATGGATCGGTCGTGGTGGAGATCATGATCAGCAATTCATGTCATGGCCTCCACGCTCTCCCGACTTAACCCTATGCGATTTCTTTCTGTGGGGTTATCTGAAAGATTCAGTGTTTAAACCTCCTCTACCAAGAAACGTGCCAGAACTGCGAGCTCGCATCAACGATGCTTTCGAACTCATTGATGGGGACATGCTGCACCGAGTGTGGGAGGAACTTGATTATCGGCTTGATGTCTGCCGAAGCACTAAAGGGGCACATATCAAACATTTGTGAATGCCTAAAAAAACTTTTTGAGTTTTTGTATGTGTGTGCAAAGCATTGTGAAAATATCTCAGATAACAAAGTTATTGTAGAGCTGTGAAATCGCTTCAATCATTTGTAATAACCCTGTAAATATTTGTAAGACATTGATCACTGCCACTCCCATAATGTATTCAAAAGACTCGTCTTAATTGGTGTAAGGGCCGGAAGTTAGTAACAGCATTTCGTGTGTGCTCCAATATTAACCGAAACCAACTAATGCGATTCTTTCACTTGTTTCTTGGCACACAATAATTTGCCACAATCAATCAATGAGGTCAGGAAACGCTGGAAAATGTCGCATCGTACTTCATTATGACAATGTCATCTGTCACATAAGTCGTCATACAACTGATTATTTGACGGAGAGAAACATAGAATGAAAATCTCAATGCCTGTATACACCTGATTTTATAGGCCAACGACTTCTTTTGTCCTCTTGCGATAAACAAGAAATTTATAGACAGCGATTTTCATTACCTAAAAGAGCTGCTGAGTGGTTCCAAAACAATGTTTTGTGATATACACATTAGTGCAGAAAAAAAATGTCCGCTGGATTTGTTTGAGCGCAGGAAAAGATATGTAAATCTTACAGCAAATATTTTGAGAAACAATAAATTATTTGCACCAAAACAAATTTTTCTTTCTTTGTTTTTGAAAAAAAAAAAAAAGTTGAAGGCAAGCTGCTATCATGCGCTTCTCTGCCTGGAAATTTGTGTTGCGATGTGATGAAATGCGACAGACGAAGAAAATACAAAGGCGACCACGGAGCACGGGTACTAATCTCTTGTCGGTGAAATTCGGCTGACTTCGAGCTGCTACGGATTGTTTACGTTCGTTGCCAACAGTAAATGTGTGACAATATCGCGCGCCGTAGCATAAAGTGGCCATTATGTAAATACCGTTGATTCGAGTGTGTCGTTGTGCGCAGTGTTTATTTTATTATTCAGGAAAATGAGAGAAAAGGCTAGGCCTGGTCCTTCTGGCGGCTTCACATCAACATTCGTCTCATTTCTGTGACACATTAACCTATTACATGATTGTTGTATAAGTTGGCTGCCATGGGATAAGGAGGCGGGGCTCGTGCCAGTCACACAAAGTGCTTGTGCCTGTAGCATCCTCCTCAAAAGGGCTGTTTACAGTGGGCGACTAGTAAAAAAGTAACTATTACTCATTCAACGGTATCTATTGCAACAGTACCATTAAAAACGCGAAGTGTCTGACGTATCTGTAAAAACTTGAAGGCAGGTTCCCAATTCCACACCATTGATTGCAAATCCCACAATTCCAGTTAGAATCCTCTACTGTCTGTATAACCTCGTCCACAAAGGTCTGGACCACTCTCTATATTTATTCGTTGAGAACTGTCAAACTGTATACTACGAAGAAAGGACAAGAGGAGAGGAAAATGTCGGGGGGAATCATAACAATTATTTGCGAATGAGTCAGGTATGCAAAGCGAAAAGAAAGTTATGTTAGAACTACAGATCTACATTTCATTTCTGGTGTTTCAACAGATGTTGTTTCGTGACTGACACCGCTGAGCTAATGCCTGCCGGCCATTGAAATGACAGGAGTAACTAAGACAGCTCCAGTACAGAACGATGTTTGTGGAGAGTTACCGGCATTGACGGGCGACGCGAAAGTTATTGACGAGAATAGCGACAAACCGGACTAAACGTGGTCAACGTACTATGGAAAACACAGTAACAATTTATTGATTTGATCCTCATACTTATCATAACACATTTCGGAGAACAACTTGGGTCTTCACGTGATGGTTCAAATAGCTCTAAGCACTATGGGACTTAACATCTGAGCTCATCAGTCCCCTAGACTTAGAACTACGTAAACCTAACTAACCTAAGGACATCACACACGTCCATGCCCGAGCCAGGATTCGAACCTGCGACCGTAGCAGCAGCGCGGTTCCAGACTGAAGCGCCTAGAACCGTTCGGCCACATGGGCCGGCATCACGTGATCAGATAGTTTCAGTTTATCAGTACTATTCTTAGCCACGTAGTAACGTACAGATTCTAAAGGGACGAACGTATTGCATTTGCGATAATAAAGAAGTCATAATGGAAAAAGAAAATATTCAGATGTGTGCATGTTACTGCCACAATTATTCTTTCGTAGCTGGAAGATTACACACCGGTACAACAAAATAGTAATTTTTACAGTGAGGAAGTGTATACATTGATGTGTAACAATCAGAAATCACTGGCAAAAAGACAAATTTTGACAGTATTCAAGTAGTTCAACTGTGAAAAACAGTTTCGTGAGAAAGTAAGTTTCAATGTTTATGCACGGTACTGTGAACATGAAATTAGAGATTATGACACTAATTTGCAAGGTCGGCCTGTGTGGCCGAGCGGTTCTAGGCGCTACAGTCTGGAACTGCGCGACCCTACGGTCGCAGGTTCGAATCCTGCCTCGGGCATGGATGTGTGTGATGTCCTTCGGTTAGTTAGGTTTAAGTAGTTCTAAGTTCTAGGGGACTGATGACCTCAGAAGTTAAGTCCCATAGTGCTCAGAGCCATTTGAACCAACTAATTTGCAAATGCACCTAGAAATTTGTTTATTTCCACCAACTTCAAGAATTTGTAGCATTCCTTTTTGTTTAAGAAGAAAAGGATGCAATTTATTTATGATTTGTAAATTATATCGATTGCTGTGGCCGTCACCATCACCCGAAATTAAACCTGTTTCATGGCACCTTCAAAAATGTATTGAGTGCCATAACAGATATTCCCCTCGTAACACATCGAAAAGCTACAGTCGTGGAACTCGACACCTCAGAAAGTGGAAAGCAAACAACTACTAGTGTTAAGTAACTGTTAAGTGTTGACTACAAAGATAAAAAAATGTTGTCGACCTCACTGCAGTCCAACGCGTCGTCAGAACGCTTGGACTGCGACTCCCGCCGACTCAATCAGTGCTTGCCGCCCTAGGCCCCTCTCCTCTCTCCTCTATGCTGCTTCTGACCCCCCCCCCCCCCTAACCATCCCTACTCTCTCCCGCCGCTCTCGGCTGCGAGCCTCCCTGTAAGCATCACATATTTAACGCGTCCGACGATTTTTATCATCGGCCGGCTGCGGGAGCAGCAGGGACGCTGGCGCGGCGTGCGCTGGTCCACCGAATAAATCGGTTCGATTTTATGTGGCAACGCCGCGTCCCTCCGTAGCCGCCTGGTGGGGTACAGGGGAGGGGAGGGCCGCCGGGATGGCGCGGAAAGGCTCGCTGGCTAACATAAACAAAAAGTGGTCGCTGTTGCCAGACGCACTGCCGCCACCGCCAGCCCGCGGTTTCGGCTGCCCAAGCTACTGCCGCCGCCGGATGGTGCATTTTCGTTACCTCGCGCAGACACCAGCGGCGCCAGTGGCCAAGTCGCGGCGAAGGCGCTGCGCTCCTCTGGTAACTGCGTGTGCCGCGCAGAAGCTGACGTGTGATCATTCGCCCTCCACTCACGTAGCCGTAACTTACGAACCTGTTTGTTTATATATCGCTAATCACTCGACGACACTAACTGGACATATTTCGACCCTCTGGCAGCGGCAGCTCGCCCATGGAACGCTGGATAATAAAGAAGCTGCATTTGCGCTCCAACTGTGCCCCTCAAACACTTTTTTTCTCGAAAGTTGCATATTGACATTAAAATATTACTCTGTTCTTCCTTATCTGACATTTTCCATTATCTTGTTTTGTTCTCGGTTTCTTATTTCCCTTCCAGACTTTCCAACATGCTCAGAATGAGTTTTTATGGATCCTACAAACAGGTCATGCTTTGCACCTCTCACAGCATTGACTTTGATTGAAAAGAGGATGTCCCAAACCTGAAAAAGCCTCTCGTCCCTCATGGGAATGAGAAACACTGAAAAAAAGCTCTACAAGAGATTCCACTTTTTTTCGCACTTGGATATCAAGGACATTCCGATGTATCCCATTATACCTTTGTATTAGTACGCTAACAATCGATCACCTTACCTTCGCCCTAAAGTGCATAACGCGGTGACGAGCAGTTGATAGAAACCTCTAATGAAGCGTATGTTAGGTCAGGGACAACAAATCACAACAGGAAGGAGACAAACGACTAGTTTAACGCGCGCAAAGTACAAAGCGCTGGACGGTGCATAAGCGTTGTGCTTCCCTTATAGAACTGTCGCTAACACGTCAGGCTCTTTTTGTCCCCTTCAAATTTTTGTTTTGTGTTGGCCATAAATTGCATCTATGCTGCGAAATGCACCGGTGCGCGCTCGCATCTGACGCGCGGCGCCTCAGGCTGCAGCTCCGGGGACGCAACCAAGTGCACAGTTCGCAGTCGTTAAAGTACAGAGCAGCCCGCGATTTTTTCCCCCGTCTCTCTTCCGTGGCTACTAGTGTGTGTGGGTGCGTATGTGTGTGTGTATATGTATGTGTGTGTGATATTGATTTAGGGCGTGCTTGTCTGTCGCCTGCGCCGCGAGCTGGCCATGCAGGCACGTGAGACGGCGACGTGGCAACGGCGCGGCGCGGCGGGCTGCGGGAGCGAGTCTGTAGCGCGGAACATGAGGTCGGCCGTCTCCTGCTGCCGACTCGGGAGCACCGAGCTGGTCCGGCGCGCGCCTGTGCTGCAAAAAGTGCTCTGCTGCTTCAACAAATTCGTGGCCGCGGGAAGCCGTACTGCCACCGCATAGATGGCGATTGCGTCCTCGTCGGCAGTACCGCCTGTTCACCTGTGTTATTATTTTCTAGTGCGACAAACAGTGCCCGGTATTTTAAGGAAAACTGCACGTCGGGTGAGTTATTTCTGTTTGCGGGAGAGGAGATTCTTTCGGGTGTCAGCTCTCGCATCCCTGTCTGGCCCGGGTAGAGGGGGGAAAGCCTAGTAGCGTGAAGGCATACGCACTCGGCGTACACCGGAGCGCAATGCTTTGTTGGTGTTTACAAATTTTATGTGACAGCTCCGGCTGTAACGCGTTACACTCTGGAGTTTTTGCGCCGAATGCCACTGTTTCTCACTGATGCGTTCACTTTCGTGTTTCTTCGCCATATCGTATTTTCCGAAGTGGTTTTCTTCGTCTTTCGAACACCGGTGGATGCACGGAAACATTGGGTTTTAAGCTCATTCTTCGTGTTTTTATCAAGTTAACAGAGCCTTCAGTGCATTTGTGTGATTGTTGAAATGACATTATGGTGAAAAGTGTACGTCCTAAGTGTATGTCACAAGATTAATTTTCTTTAGAGCTATTTTTTACCGTAGCGCTGGAGGTGGTCTGTCAATAATTTTTAACCTTTGTCACACTGGTGTGCGAGTTTTGTGTCGCTTTCTGATTCCAGACAAGCCTAAGAAAATGTGTTACTGTCGCTTATTTACTTTCATAATTTGAAAATATACGCTGAAATCTTCCCCTGTTTCATTTAATATCCTGTAGTAATCGAAAATAGTTTCTCGATTTGCGTGCGTAGGAAAGGCAGTGTACTTCAACATATTTGTGTTTTTCAGGAAAATTAATATGCATCGACAGATGGGTTCTATAGCAACCATGGATTGTTAATGTTTGCTGGTGATGAAGAGCAGATATGGCAATAAATTTCTCGGCATCATTTGCTGCTTACTTAGCAGCAGGACTGAAGGTTCCCAGACAGTTTATGTACTGTATTGCTCAAGGTAAGAACATAGAAATATCCGCAAATTATCTTTGTGTGATGATCTTAACGGCTGAACAATCTACTACAGCTTCCTTTGGAGTTTGTGAAACTCTTGTAACAGCACACTTTGCAAATCTATTGTTGCCCTTCGTCTGTGGTGCGCTTTGCATCAGGGATCTAAACAAATTTTAATGCATTAAGTTTTGAACCACAACTACACACTGTGAAATGAGCTGGAGAAGAATAAATGTAGCATCGCGTCAGTTGACCACAACGAGCGGTCACTGCCTATTACATCTTGTCAATACCGATTTGTGATAGACCTCATTTTCGCTCATTTAGTGGCAGTCTCGCCGATACAAAAGTCCTCGACATTACCTAGTTGCAAGTATTGAAATTATTTGTAAACATGATCGTTTTTCTTCTGTAATACAAAATGCAGAATGTGCTTCAGTGCTGAATGCTAAAGCAGAGAAAATTTCGCATCCCATAGTTGCCTGTTCACATGTTTTGTTTACTTTACCAGCTCTATTGTTTTATTAGAACAGTCTTCGTTTTTCTCATATGTATGGTGATCCTGCATCAGCACATTTTCATATCAAAATGAATTTTCCCAAACATGTAGTGCAATCGTTTCTTTATTTCTGCCTTTACAAACCAAAAGCTATCTTTTTTCCTTCTGAGTCTATTAATGACAGTGTTTCATGTACTGCAGTGATTAAAATCAAAACTCTGTAATACTCCCATTAATTTTGGAAAACCTAATAGGCAAAATTGACTGCATTGCATTTCATAAACAGTTTTGTGTAAAACTAATAGAAGTCGGAGTTATGTATGGTTAGAATATGGCTGAACCATTTAGTGTGTATCAGTGTTTACATTGCTAGGCCAGTTACTGTCTAGCCACTAAAAGAGGTAAACATCGAGAATCTTTTTCTGCAGATTGAAATTGTGTTCACTGGAATAGATTTTGAAACATTATTGAGCAATTGATGCAATTTACATGTCAAAATCTTTCAGTTGTTTAAGTGCTTCAATACAAATTATCATAACTGCATTGTCTTTCAACACCTAATTTGCACAAAGGACTATTTGTAGACATACTGGTAGTTAGTTGGATTGGCTCCTGTCACAATAATACTAGGCCTAACCAAATTCTTCCTTAATCATAACTATTAGGTTAGATTTTATGTGTCACATTTCTATTATACTAATCTAAATAAAAATTAAATATATAACAACATTTTGAACTTTTGATATTTACTGGCAGTAATTGATAGGTTGTTTACAGTGGTAGTAGGCCTATCCACAGTCTGTTTTAAAATGCTAGTTTGTGGAAGTGATGCAGTGAAGTTCCAAGTCTCTATGACTTTTCTGATTCCAGATGCAGTCATTGGAAATATGTAGTAAAAATGTTCTACAACATTAGCAAGTGTTTCACATATCTTATGTGTGAAGCAAACACTTAAGTTATCCTAAATCATTTGCCAGCAACTAATGTTTACTCAACAGAGAGAACAAACTGTTCTGATGATATCATTCTTGATGTTTGTCTGTTATATGGCAGTGGGCAGAAAAGTGTATTTCTGCAGTAATTATCTCTGATCATGGTCACAGTACATATCAGATTCACAGGACCAAATGATCCATGCCATCACAGCTTTCATGGTCTTAATATACTTATTCAATACTTTTCTGCAGATATGAAATGTTGAGATCACCTTAGACCAGTCAGTATAAAAACAAAACTTCCGTTTTGAAAGTTAATAGTACCCAAGGCCAGTAGCTGTTATTAACAGAAGAGCATGAAGCACAGAAAATATCTGTCTGAAGGTGTGATGGGTGTGATGTTATCTTTGAATTTGGATATATAGTTTTCAGACTTGAGTTACATTTTTTTAGTTTGTTGAATTTATAGTAAATCATGTTAGAATAGCAGTATTGTCTGAGCCCAGGGAAGTTCTGTCCATGTTGTGTAGCTGTTGATGTCTTTAATCTTCTCTTAAACTGCATCTTTTACGGAGTTTCCTAAGTTCTCAGTAAGCCATCAGTTCTGACACCATGCAACTCAATGCTGTGTTTCTCTTTGGAGCATGTAGCCATATTTTCAAATTAATTTGCAGTATGAAGGTAAACTGACTTGTTCCATCATTATGATTTATCATGCAAATGATCCATGAAACATGAAACTGACTGACTAAGTAGCAGCTTTATTCCTTACCTAATAACATCAACTTCGAAAACTGTCGTAACCTCCAAACTGCAAAAATTTCATTTATGCTATGACATCATTCTATTGAAATACAGCTGTGTGTGTTGTTAGAGTGTCTTACGTCTTCATTATAATGCAGAGTAAATTTCATTTTCTGATCAGTTTACTAGTGTACGTGTATAACTTGTCGTGTTATTCCAGTGTTATTCCAATGTTAATATGTACTTCAGCTTTTCTATTGTGTGGCTTTGCAGTTAGTAAACAATGTGATTACATCAAAATGATTACATATAGGTAGGCATTTCTAAAGTCGCAGAGAAAACTTTCCTTGTTACTTTGTGGGAGGCACATTTGAAATTAGTAATTGTTATTTATAATGATTGCCTCTTAAAGAGAGCATTTAACTTGAGTTCCTTCGTAATAATTTTTTTGCGATTTTTCTCTGCCATGTTCACTGCATGTGTCTTCTGTTGCTTTGTCGTCTGCTTTAATCTGGAGGTTTCAAATTTATGTTTTTTGTTAGTATTCCTCAACTGTCCCAATCTTTTATGTTTTCTGTTATTGTGCATAGTTGCTTGACATCACATTTAATTTACTTTGTCCACTTTGTTTTTCCACTGCCTGAATTTGTGACTTAGGTACTTTTTCTTGTGATTCTGTTCTTTTTGACCTTTCTTCAAAACTGATAATTATTTTTATTATTTTAAACAATGGAAAGTGCAGGGTGGAATAACAATAACATTATGAAAAGGATGGGTTGCTACTCACCGCATAGAGGAGATGTTAAGTTGCAGACAGACACAGTGAAAAGTCTTTCCATTGTGCCTGTCTGCAACTTAGTGTCTCCTTGATAAGGCGAGTAGCAGTCTATCCTTTTCATAATACTATTATCATTTTAAGTGTTTGTGTAAAATAATACATAGACAAGACATAATAATTCTGCTAGCTTATGGACAAATCCTTCTTTAGAGCCCCGCTCCCCCAGCTCACACACAAACACACACACACACACACACACACACACCTGTACATTGCATGGGCATTGCAGCTCGTCTTGCATAAGAGCTTCAGTGTTGATGACACAAGAAGTCAGGTTGGACATTGTAACCACACAGGTTTGTTTGTGTGCGTCTTTTTAAGGTATCTACTTACTTGTCCACGGACCATTTAGTACAGTTGTAGCAGACGTGTCAGAAACACAGAAATAATATGCACATAAAAACATTAATGAAGTAGGATAGGATAAGGTGAGGATAGGGCGGGAAGTCAGCCATGATATAACCAAAGGAACCTTCCCAGCATTCTCCATAACAAGGGAAACCATGGAAAAACCAAATCAGAATGGCCGGACAGGGAATAAATGCCAGGCCTCCCAAATGTGAGTGCAGTACATTAAGATTGGAGTGACTACCTTGCTCGGTACATTTTTGGAAGGGGAATCACAAAATACATTGATGACACTGTGATTGCAATATGCACAGATGAACAAGAAATTTTGGGTAAAAAAGGAAAAAAAAACTGCTCCAGAAAAGTGAAAGCTCATGAACTAATTGCACTGCAAAAAGAGCAACATGTTGTAGATAAATCATGAAACACTGATACAAAGCATCAAAAAATAAAGCACACAACTATGTTATGTGGCACTGCTAGTACATGATACAGTGTAATACATGAACACACAAAAAGCTACTGACACTAAAACCATCATAATTAGGCTCCCTTCCAGTGGGGGTGTGTTATAATGCATGTTAAATTCAGGAAACAGGAACACAACACACAACAGCAGAAAACAATCTTTGCAAAGACACACAGCATAGATGGTTCATGAGTTGACAGAATTAAAGGAACTCAACAATAACTGATGGCCCAGTAATCACATAAGTAAATAAATTCATTTACATTATCGAAACATTATATGTGATATGTGATAATGAATTTAGATTGTCTTCAGCACTGTTGTGAAACATGCCCCATACTCTCACATTAAGGCTCAAAAAGTTGTAGGTCATGATAACATCAACTTGGTTGTTGTACCAACTCAGCAGTTTGGAGTTGGATTTCTTATTGAAATATTGTTTCTTTATTTGTAAACACATTTCAACAAGAAATCATTTTAACTCTGATCGATAATCCATTTCCATCTGCAACATCTGTATGCAAGTTGGCAGTGGCTCACATGCATTTGACTACAAGTTGTTCTAACTTGTTAAATGGGGTCAAAGTAAATGTTACCAGAGACATCAAACAAAGGAAATATGTTCATACATTTTAATGGAATGATTTGAAAGGTAGGTTTAAGTGCTCACTATTATATTTCATGCATAAGAAATGGATGCATGTGGTGGAAAGAAACTGGAGTTTGAGTAGGGAAAAAAAGAGCAGATGGCATACGAAATCCATTTACAGAGTGAATGACTTCCTTTTTACATTTGTTTTTACGTTTCTTACCAGAATGGTAGTTTTTATTTATTTAGCTTTGCTGCTGTCCATTGTTAGTTATTCTGTCATAGCAGCCAACTTGCTTTCAGGTGTTTTAATAGCTGCATGATAATAAATTTAGATTGTCTTCATCACTGTTGTGGAACATGTGCCATACTCACATTAAGGCTCAACAAGTTGTAAGTCATCGCAACATCAACTTGGTTGTTATACTGACTCAGCAATTTGGAACTTGATTTCTTACTGAAATAGTGTTTGTTTATTTGTAAACAATTCTTTATATGTTGCCGTAACAATCTGGCTACAGCTGCGTGTAGAATTCAGTATAAGTGAAAACCAAAATATCAGTCATCAGAAGGAGCTTTATTCAGTGTAAGCGATACAGTAGACAAGAGAAAAGATAAGGGTTTTCTTTGAAGCAATCTATCCCTGAATGCTTTGAATTTCATTTTCGTAGGCAACTTGGTCTGTTTTTCTCACATAAAAGAACTGTTAGACTAATTTTCAATGTCATTTTCCACTGTTCTTGTAGGCCACTGTTCAATGTGATTTCTAACAATGCCTTCCAGTACATATTCTCCGTCATGAGATATGCAGCCAATAATATGGAATCATTGAAAAGAAGTGCAGCATTTAGTCACTGAACACTAGAGTATTGCACATAGAAAACAGTTCCTTAACCATAGAGCAGAAACTTATACTCAGTAGTGTGGGTTGTATTTTCTACAAGCTTTCAGCAGAAATGGAACATTAAGCAACAAGCTTCAAATTGTGAAATTTAAGCTAAAAGACTTCTTGAGATACACCTGTTTTGGGTAAGAGATTCATCCAATTTTTTCGTATTTGATGTATTGTATATGTACATAATATGCACCAAAATACTGTCTACGTCTGCACCTATATATATACTCTGGAAATCACTATGAAGTGCGTGAAAAGGAGTACCTCCCATTGTACTAGTTAGTATGGCTTTTTCCCATCCCTTAAATCATAAATTTTATAATACTTAATATTTGTTAGTGTCTTTGCTATTTGAATATTGGTCCATATAAATTATCAGTGTTTAAAAACTGCAGTCAAGAGGAAAGAAAATTCATTGTTGTGAGATGCTCAGCCTGCCCCCACCCACCCCCACCTGAATCTCCCGCTACATTTTCAGGAGCTTCTTATGGCATTATCTTGCTCCCCATACCTGGATTTCTCAGGGTTGGTTTCCTCCCCCCCCCCCCCCCCCACCCCCCAGCCACCCACCCTGGGGACACACCTTAAGCTACTTCTATCATACATCTGTTGATGACTCTCCATAAAAATCAGCAATACAGTCGCAAATTTTCTCAACACCCCTTAGAATTGTAGTTTGATAATAAGCTCAGATGTGATGCTGACTTGCCACCCCGTAGAACTGTAGTTTTGATAATAAGCTCAGATGTGATACTGAATCAGAGATGTTCCAGAAATAAAGAAATATTGTATCTCCATACCTGCCACAAGCCATTACTTTCAGTATGTCGTATGAGTAAAGTTTGAGTTTGGTTTCACATGATTTCTATAACCTGTACTGTAACGTTTCTAAATTTACCTTGCTACTTTGGTAATTTATAAAGAAAAATGCATTAAATTTGTAACAAATGTTGCCAATAATGAAAGTAGACTTTGAGCTCAATCAATTGCTCCAAACATATTGACATTGTCACTTCACCAACTTGCAGCCAGTTGGCATGTAGACCTAGGGTTATGACGTAAATCAGTCTGTCACCACACGCAAGAATACCCATGGGGAGGGGGCATTATCACACTCAAATTCTATCTTCGTTTTGACTATAAGTATCTTACAAAATATAGAAATTTTTGTTATAATGTAGTCTCATTTGTGCATATTATGGCAGGTTTCGTAATCATTATGTTGTGATTCTTTCCACGGCGAAGAAAACTACACCTACACAGAAACGGAGAGAATGAAAATGTTATGTTTATTCTTTGGTTTGCAGTGGTTTATGCCTTTTTATCCAAAAGCTATCATAATGTAGAATCAACATTTGGATTGTTCTGAAACTGTCTCATTCCTTGTCTCCAGTGTCTATAGCTGTTCCTTGTATGTACAGCATAAATAGTAAAAGATTTTTGGAAGAAAAATCATTTATCTTTTAGTTGAACCCCATTCTGGCTTAATCTAAACTAGATACCATCATTTTCTTTGCTATTTGTTTAGAAATATCATATATATTTCCTTGTTGGCTTTCTTTTTGGATACATACCACTTTTGCAGAATTTCACAAAAATTGATATTTTATTCATGAGAGTTGCATGAGTATACTGTAACTTTTGCAGATGAAGTGATTGTATGTGATTCTACCTCTTTGGGATGTTACAATTTGTTTCTTGCCACACTGAAATTGGTGATGTCTTCTGCCAGATACTATATGATGTGTAATTCCATGTTATGGACAGTATTAGTCAGGATCTGCCCAGGTATCACAGTGATTTTCTCACCAGTAAATTGCTTCAGCTGTTCAATTGTGTGAAACTGTCTACCTTACACCCACCATTTGAACGCACACTGCAAGAAAAAGTGTGGCACGCCAGAACTGATATATTATGGGAAAATATATTACTGTAACTTTACCAAGTTGTGTGCATATGTGTGGCAAATTGCCTGTCTTGCTGGAAGCAGACCTTTGTATTTTGGGGAAAGGCCAGCTGCTTGGAAAATGTGTTGTAAGTTCGCAAAAACATATCAACTCATACCCCAGTCAAGAAACACAGAGCCAGTAATCGGCAACTGGGGGATGTGTTCCAGACACCAACCTCTTCCACCATGAAGATGTTTGACTTGAATAGTGGTTGTATTGCTGGAGCCCAGAATTGTGTAACTTGAGATTTGATGAGGCCAGATAAGTGACACCACCTCATCTTTATCTGCGCCAGGCTGTTCCAACTTGGCCCCGTGAGGCACAGGTGCCCATGAGTGCCTGACAGCTCACCTGTTTATAAGCTACTCACCGGACACCCGTACTGAAACTCGTTCACACCTTGTTCTGTCATATGCGTCCATCCTTGCCCACATGAACTCGGCTGTAGCATAAGGTCACAAATATGGCCAACTCCTTGTAAGAACTCTTTGCCCACCTCTCTCTGCAGGCATTTGACGTGGAACAGCCTGATCTAAAGAAAATAGAAACTGCTACAACTATTCATAGTGTTCCAAACCTTTAGTAGATACAACTCCTGGCACCAGGTAATCAAATGTTAATCCTCGTGCGAGCATGCTTTTGTACAAAGTGCGGCAGCCACAAATAACAGTGTCTTGTACCATTCAATTTTGTTGTTTTAAAATTGTGAGCCCATATCTATTCCTTCATTATTGTTTCAGCTAACACTGTGATAAGTTGTGTTGTTGTATGTCTGCGAAAGGAGTAGTAATATAAAATAAGCAGTGAGCTAGGTGAGAAAAAATTTACGATCCGTGCAAGAAAACTACCCAGATTCCTAGCTAGCAGCATAAATCCACAATAAGGCAGTTATCTATGATATAATTAGCAATCAAATAACCAAATTGGCTGGGATCTGAAGCAGTTGTGCTGTTTAACACTTTGAGTGGATCATTACTGAGTGGTAACACTTCTGCACAGCAATAGGCTGATATAATGAAAGTTAATTTCATTATTGTGTAATTAAACAGTGATCTAGCTTTTATAATGTAAGCTTATTTTATCATTGTTTAACTGAACTATGATTAAACTGTAACTTTGCTCATAGCTTTTTACCTTGGTAACATAAAGACAGCTATTCTTGATGTGTAAGAAGTACACCATATGCTCAATCGTATTATGAAAATTGTCACACCCATGTGAGGGTTAATGTTAATAAGTATGCAAAATGATACTTTATTTAATGCTGTATGGTGTCATACTCCTCATTCACTGTCTCACACAAAATAAACAACAGCGCCAATACAGTACTAATCCTGCCAATAAACATCATATGTGATATGTTGTTCCAATAACACAGTCATATCGTATTTAGTTTCATTGTCATGATTGTTATTTCCTTATTTCAATCCAACAAGAACATTGTGAGTGATTAAAATGGAAATGTTTCAGACTACTGTTGTGGTATCCTCGTAAAACTGTACAGGAGGCTTTTCATTTGTCTTGTATAGCACATGTCATTCAAGAGCAGAATACAAAACAGGCTTGCGGCATCTCAGTTTGACGTGAAACAGTCCAATAGATATTGTTTGACAGCTCAGAATTGATTATTTTGTCTTATTGAGGGAACCTATAACACCCCCCCCTGCTTCCCGGGGTTTGCGAAATTACAAGTTGACAATGACCGTGAATTATGAATTTTGACCCGCGTCGGGATAAGGCATCCGAATCCGAAGTAAATAATGATTATTCCATGGGAAACAGGAGACGTTATAACTTGATCGTTATTGAATGAGTAATTTGGGAATAAATTTTGCCAGTGGAAATTTTTCCAAAATAAATGATTAAGTTGTAAAAGCAATTAAAAAATCGGTCGCCAGCTCAACTGATGAGCGACAGTACTGTTAAGTACGTGAATAATTGTGTCAAAAATAAAGTTTACCTGTTTGTAGTGTAGCAGATGGAACAGGAATTTTTACGTAAGTGCTGTGTCAGGCTCAGTAGTCATATAAAACAATGTCATAACAATCTAATTACACTTAAACATTAATTTTGATAATTATTTTGTTCATAATTTGTCAGCTAAGTGCAATACTGACAACACAGATAATTATCTATCGAGATTTTGAATAATGGACTGTCATTTTGTCTTTAAAATTAGGTACTTTGCACTGTTTAATGTACTGATAATGAAATATATTGCCAATAATTGATTAACTATGTTTTGAATGATAATAATTCGTTAATTGTCAGGTGGAATAAGCTTTATAGTTTCGTGAAATATCCTTGAATTAACTTCAGCTGAATATGCATTGAAATAAATCTTAATAATCAAATTTATTACTTCAGTCTATTATTAAGTTACTACGGTTGGCGTAAGCTTATTAAGTGCAACAATTAACTACGATAACCAGTCTGAAATTTACTCTTCACTGTCTATGCAAATAATGTGATTATTAACATATTTTCTCTTGACAATGGCAGACACACTCGGTTCAATAAGGGAACAGTTGGAAGGAACCTACTTGGTGTTCTTGTCGGGTGGAATGTAACTGCAACACTTCGATTATAAAGTGCTTGTTATTAACTGTTCAACTTCAGAGAAAAGCACAGTCACTGGCAAGCCTTCTACAATTTTATCCTACGAAAATTACGTAGATCTTACTTCCCTTGTTGTCGGTGGATCAACGGAAGTCCACGGCAGTGAGACAATGTGGCATCGGGCTTTTACTGTTGGGACCTGAGCCCACCACTCGCTTCACATTTAAGTCCTCGTTTCTTCAGCTCTATGCTCATTAATCCATAATAACTTGCCCGGCCATGCTTCCAGATATGCCGACCATTACTTTCCCGTCGTACTTAGATCCACACACTAGCCGTTAGATGTAACACAGCTAGGACTAGCAGCACTCGACTGTACTTCTTACTCCGAGCACGGCATTACTGCTACTACTACCCACTGGCGCGCTCCCTCACCCAGAGGCGCGACAAAACAATCTCTCTGACTTCAATGTTAACTAAATATGCCCCGACTTGCCAGTGTTAAATATTACATAATTTAAACATAGTATTTACAATACATATTTGCACTAGACAATACATCGTATACAAACAGTTTCATGTGTTAAATAAGCGAAAAAATTCATGGCAAGGACTGCATTGTAGCATTACAAAAACCGTATACAAGGTAGAACAAGAGTACTGCTGTAGACATTATTTTTCTGTTTTGTTATTTCATTGTTCTTGTTAACTTTTCAAGATATAAAAACATATTTATCACTTTCTTTTTCCTTTATTTTGTTACACATCAAGGAAACTCGCAATGCCAGATTATCAAATTACCTATTAATGGGCTGCAGGAAGTTATGATCTGTCATAGCCCGATAGGCAAGTTTTTGCACAATTCCTGTATTTCTATGGTGAACACATTTGGTACATACATCATCTAAAATACATGACCAAAATGTAACCAGGGATGTAGATTTATTAATTCATGTGTTTATTCTCTCATAATTCATCCTGCATAATTTTCCATCATTTCTTGATAGGAAATCCTTGAAACCTGTGGCTTAAAGTGCAAGTATTCCATTTCAGTGACAATGTCATGCAGGCAGACCTATTCTTGTGTCTTGTCACAAAGAAAACTGCAAGCAAATTTCATCTCTCTGGGCATACAGTTCATTCATGAGCAAGTGAGGGATACAGCAAAACAAACCTTTAAAAAATGCTGAAAGAAACTTTGCAAGAGTTTACTGCTTAAATGACTGTGGCAACTTCCCCCCACACAGTTCCATTTCTGATGTGGTGACAAAGCAACAATTCAAGACTAGAGCTTGGTGCAAAGTGAATTTGTATGGAAGACTTCAAATGTTGTTACAGCTTGTCACAACCCGGTGTTACCAGTTAAAAGAGGGGCATTGACAATTTTATTTTCAGTCACTATCACAATTAAATTTTACAGCTATTATTGGTTTCAATGTTTAAATAATCTGTAGATAGAAGTCTTACTGTGGCTCTTGATTCATGGAGCAAAGTTGGCCAGCAGCCACATGCACAGCTGTTGAATGCTACATAGATGACACTGATTGAAAGCCACAGTGTGGTGGGCAATCGGCAAATAACTTAAATGCCAAATGGTAGTAGCTGTAAAAATTATTTTCATTTGTTTGTTTTATAAATAAATAACAATCGCTGATACTCCATCGATATAAGGCAGATTTTAAACATATTACTTATTAGTCATCTTTCATGTGTAGAGAAATTATAGAGTTGAGATTTATCTGTACATTTGTCAGATTTAATTCATAATGAGAAGAGGGAAAAAACCATACTGCTTGAGTGGGAATAATTTCCCTTACATTATTTTCTTTCATATTACACCTTTATTTTATATGTTTTTCTCTGATCTCTCCAGTTGTCTTTGCAGTGTCTACACCAATTTAATTTTAACAACAGGCCATATTATTTCAATTTTTAACATCAGATGGTGGCCACTGGTGACAGCCCAACTGCCCTTCGTCTGACCATAATCCTCCTCCTTCCCATCTGATTATACCATTGCAATCTGACTATAGTATGATTAAAAGTACGTGTTAAGTTGACACTTGAATATTGGAGCTTAATGTGACTGTCAGAGAACATCACAAGTGAAGTCATTGAGGTCACCAACAGACCACATCAATGCATCATTTCAGTTCCAGATTTTTAGTAGTGTGATGTACATGTGTAATATACTATTTGTACATGTGTAATACACTATTTGGCACTGCCTAACAGCCTATTAAACTGTCTGTAGTCACACTAGGCAAAAATCATGTTCTGTCTGTGTTTGCAGCATGCTACCTGGTGACAGAACTTTATGTGGTACACAGCTGACAGCGAATTTGGCAACACTCTTGTGCCATGTGGCAGATGTCAAATAGTTTTAATTACACCGTAGCAGCACAAAAACACAAGTAGCAGTTGATGACACTCCTACTTGTGAATCTCTCAGAGAATATTGTGTGTATTATTTCTTTTCAGTTTCCAGCCGATAATATTTATATGTAGCCTGTAAATTTTTGTAAACCTAGTTATTGTGTTTTGTTTGCAAGGAATTTTTATATGATTTCTATCATTTTACCTTTCTCTCAATTGCAGATACTGGAGCATTGTATGTCCCATATAAAGATGGTACTGACAGGCAACAAGCCCAAGCTGGACAGTGGGCTACAGGTCCACTGCAAGATGGAACTGGTGGCTACCATCCACAGCAACAAGGTGGTTCATCAGCTTCAGGAAGTCCTCAGCAGTCGTGTGGGGATCCTGAGACTGTGGCACCTCCACCACCACCAACACAGCCCCCACAACAACAGCAACAAGGCACAATGACATCGCCTGTCCCCTCCCCGTATCCACCACCACAGGATGCTACAGCACCACCACAACAGACACCCGTAGAGGATGATCCTCAGCAACATTCCCCAACACAGCAGCAGCAAGGGACACCACAGCAGCAGCAGACACAGCCTCAGCCACAGCAACCCCCAGCATCACAGCAGCCAGCTCCTCCACAACAGCAGCAGCAGCATCAAGCTGATGTTGAACAGCAGCAGCAACAACAACAACAACAACAGCAGCAACAGAGAGTTGTTGCAGCAGCACAGTGTTTCCCACAAGAGTTACAGCAACAGCAGCAGCAACAACAACAACAGCAGCAGCAGCACCAAGTTGATGTTGAGCAACAGCAGAGGGTGGCTGCTGCAGTAGCAGCTGCTCAATGTTTTCCCCCAGCAGATATGCAACAGCAGCATCAACAACAGCAGCAGCAGCAGCAGCAACATCTGGCATATGCGACACAACATTATTTCAAGGATCAGCGACACACACCAGGAATGCCACCACATGTGCTCACGCCGAGTGGCTTTACTGCCCTTCATTACTTGAAGCAACCGGGAGTGATGTTAACTTCACTTGGTACAATGGGCATGGGAGATGGAAGTGGTGTAGGTCTGGGGACGAGCATCACTGACGGGACAGGTGTGGGTGTCGGTGCAGTTGCATACCCAAATGTTCAGGTAGATGTGCGCTCACTGCCTGATATCATCCAGCAGCAACAGCAAGCCCAGCATCAAGCACAACAACAACAGGCTCAAGGTCCGGGAACAGGAAAACCGGGGCGGGGAGGCAATGGTTCGGGCTCAGAGCTCAGGCTTTTCAAGTGTCTTACGTGTGGCAAGGACTTCAAGCAGAAATCGACACTGTTGCAGCACGAACGTATCCATACTGACAGCCGCCCTTATGGTTGCCCCGAATGTGGAAAGCGGTTCCGACAACAGTCCCATCTGACACAGCACCTACGCATCCACGCCAATGAGAAGCCTTACGCCTGCGCATACTGCGAGCGCTCCTTCCGGCAACGTGCCATCCTCAACCAGCACCTGCGCATCCATTCGGGTGAGAAGCCTTACCGGTGCCCGCAGTGCGGCAAGCACTTCCGCCAGAAGGCCATCCTCAACCAGCACGTCCGCACACACCAAGGCGAGCGCCCCACTACTTCTAGTCCTCCTCACGATAACGCCAGGGCAAAGTTGGCCGCGCTCTTTGAGCTCTTTAGTAGACCGAGTCTTCTCCCTTTGCTGGGCGGCTCGTTGAAGATCCAACAGCCCGATTAAATGTAATTAACAATAAGAGATAAGAAGTACTGTGTCGTTTCAATTTTTGGCTGCGTGTCCATTCCGTTCTCGGAAACTGTATTCCAGCTTGTAGTATTTTGTGGGATCTCTCTTTCCTGTTTGAGATAACAAGTTCATTTAACATAGACTGGAAGAGAGATATTTAAATTTGCTTTAGTGAAACAAATATCTCATGAGAATTGGATATATGAAATTTATTTCGTATTTTAAAGCAGCAAAACCTTGTTAACTTTCTCAGGAACTTTTTCCTGATTTTTAGTTGCTTTTTACTGGTGCTGAAGAATCTCAGTGGAATTTCCAAAGCAGTGTAGTTCCAGTTTGTACCAGGTGTCATGTAAGAGGTCCCTAATCATATTATTGTCATGTCTGTAATGATTGGCAGAATAGCTATATTCATCAAACACGGTGTAAATCTTGTCATGCCTAACTGATATAGTCAGGCACATTCAGTCTTGAGCCTTTGGATCTACAGCAGCATATCTCTCTTTTATTGAATCCTTTATCACATTTCTCTTAATTAACTCTTACAGAGAGGATCGATGCCTACTCACTATAAAGTTGACACATTGAGTTGCAGACAGACACAATGAAAAGACTGTTACACATTAAGGTTTTGGACAAAGCCTTTGCCAGGAAAGCAAAACACACATGCATTCACATAAGCAAGCACATTTCCTAGACACTTGATCACTATCTCTGGCTGCTCAGGTCAGACTGAAACTGAAATCCAATCCATTGTGGAGTGGGGAAAGGGGTGGGGGGGGATAGCAGGGTACAAGTAGGGGAAGAGGAAACAGTGCTGTCTGGTGGAGTGTGCGGGGACTAGAGATGGCAGACAAGGCTGTCTGGTTCAGCATCAGGAGACTGTGCGAGAGGGAGGGAATGGAAAAAAGGGAGACTAACAGAGAAGGGGAAAAGGTTGGCGAGTATATTGGCAGAGAACAGTGCACAATAAGGATGGGGACGTGAGTTGGGAGGAGGTGATAGGACAAATGCGGCAAAAACTATTTGGTAGAGGGTGTGGCGACAGTAGGTTGCCATAGGCCTAGGCTGGGATAATTTTGGGAGAGGAGAATATGTTGGAAGGTAACTCCAAAGGTTAACTCCCATCTGTGCATTTCAGAAAAGCTGGTGGTGGAGGGGAGGATCCAGATGGCCTGGGTTGCTAAGCAGCTGTTGAAACCAAGCTCGTTATGTTCAGCTGCATGTTATGCAACAGGATGGTCCACTTTGCTCTTGGCCACAGTTTGATGGGGGCTATCCTTATTGGTTGATATCTGATTGGAAGTCATAGCAATATCAAAAGCTGAACAATGATTGCAGGAGAGATGGTACACGACATGGCTGCTTTCACAGGTGGGCCAGGTAGAATAAGCCGTGACAGGACTGGAATAGAAAGTGCTGGATGGTTGGATTGGACAGGACTTGCTCTTGATTCTTCCACAGGGATCATATCCCTGTGGAAAGGGTCAACCAGCTATCCACCAGGGTGAATGACCACTGCCAAACTGTGGCTAAGAGCAAAGTGGACCACCCTGTTGCACAACATGTTGTTGATGAATGCAACATGCTTGACTTCAGTGGCTGCTTCACATCCTGGGCCATCTGTATCCTCCCCTCTACCACCAGCTTTTCTGAACTGTGCAGATGGGAGTTATCCTTACAACACATTCTCAACTCCCAAAACCGAGCGAGGTGGCGCAGTGGCTAGCACACTGACTCGCATTTCGGAGGACGACGGTTCAATCCAGCATCCGGCCATCCTGATTTAGGTTTTCCGTGATTTCCCTAAATCGCTCCAGGCAAATGCCGGGATTGTTCCTTTGAAAGGGCACGGCCGACTTCCTTCCCCGTCCTTCCCTAATCCGATGAGACCGATGACCTCGCTGTCTGGTCTCCTTCCCCAAACAACCCAACCCAACTCCCAAAATCATCCCGGACTCAACCTATGGTAACCTACTGTCTCACACCCTCCTCCCAACAGTTCCCTCCCCTTCTCTCGTATCACCTCCTCACAACTCACGTCCCCACCCTCCTTGTGCACTGCTGTCTGCAAGTGCACTAACCAATCTTTTTCCCTTCTCTGCTCCCCTCCTTTCTGCTCCCTTTTTCCCCTTCCCTTCATCTCTCACAGAGATACTGCGCTGGGTAGCCTTGTCTGCCACTTCTACTCCCCATACACTCCGTGAGGCAGCACTGTTTCCTCTTCCCCCACTTGTACCCTGCTGTTCCTTCCCCTTTCCTGCTCCACTATGGATTGGATCTTGATTTCAGTTTCAGTAAGGCCTGAGCAACCAGAGGTAGCAGACCTGTGTGTGATGTGTGCTTGCTTGTCTGAATACATGTGTATTTCTCTTTTCTAATGAAAGCTTTGGTCACTAATTCAATGTGTAACAGTGTTTTTGTTTCGCCTGTCTGTAACTCAACGTGTCATCCTTACAGTGATTAGCGATCTATCCTTTCCATAATTGTTGATATTTCAACCTGAATTTTCCATTTCTGTTAATTAAGATTTATTGGCTGTGCCTTTACCTACATTTCCAGACCTTCTCTTCTTGCATCTCTTCCCCCCCCCCCCCCCCCCCTCTCTCTCTCTCTCTCTCTCTCTCTCTCTCTCTCTCTCTCTCTCTCTCCAGCAGAAGCACTAAAGATTCCAAATACTCGGGACTGTGCCTGTCAATGTTTCTGAAGGCCAGCTCGGGATTTCCAATCTGTTTTTTGGATGTGGTTATTGTATTTGTCAATATTAATTTTGAGAGATTTTTTTGTTTAAGTAGTAGAATACATGTGACAGATGGGTCCCTTACCAATCCATGAAAACTTGTCACATAAAAGGATTCATCCTAGGAAATTCACAAGCCATTTGTCAGTTGCCAGAATGTTGGCAAGTTGAATGTCATCATTTAATTAGAAACACTTGTATCTGTGTATATCAGATAACTGAAACATGCAAGAACATTTCTCAAGCAAAGGTTTTCTTTCATAAAATGATACAACTATCTGTTGGCAAGCGGTGCAATACCCACACAAGATTGTTATTTTCTTATAGATTCAAGAAAGTGAAAGAACTGGATTGCTTTCTGTAGGGAAATATGTTGTAAAACTGTTAGTAGCTATTATTTTCCACTTCATAACTTTCTAATTAATTGCTGCACAAGGTTTTGTTGTCCTTATGTCATTGCATGAGTCAACATTTATAAGTGGAACACTTATACATCATTATTTTGTTTATTTTACAGATGTGAGTCCTCATTTGGTGTTCAAGAATGGTATGACGCCTACCCTGTGGCCTCAAGATGTGCCATACCCACCTGATGCTGAGAAGGATGATGCAGCTTCTACATTTGGGAATCCTGAAGACGGCAGTGTGCCACCGGACCAGGCTCGTAGCAATGGGCAGTGTTTTTCTCCTGACAGTGCTGGCAATGTGCAACAATATCAAGCATATTTCAAGGATGCCAAGGGTATGAACCATTCAGTGTTTGGAAATGGGGGTCCTGCAGGAAACTTTGGGGCACTTCAGTACTTAAAACAGGGTCAGGTAAAGCCTGGTGGACTGCTGCCCGATGTAATACAGCACGGGAGAAGTGCAGGGATGCCCCTTTATGTGCGCTGTCCTATTTGTCAAAAGGAGTTCAAGCAGAAATCGACATTGCTGCAACACGGTTGCATCCATATAGAGTCCAGGCCATATCCGTGCCCAGAGTGTGGTAAGCGGTTTCGACAACAATCTCATCTCACACAACATCTTCGAATACATACAAATGAGAAGCCGTACGGCTGTGTATACTGTGGTCGAAATTTCAGGCAGCGGACTATCCTCAATCAGCATATTCGTATTCACACAGGTGAGAAACCATATAAATGTGGACAATGTGGAAAAGACTTCCGCCAGAAGGCCATTCTCGATCAGCACACTCGTACACATCAAGGTGATAGGCCGTTCTGCTGTCCGATGCCTAACTGCAGGCGGCGCTTTGCGACGGAGCCAGAAGTGAAGAAGCACATAGACAACCACATGAATCCACATGCTGCGAAATCTAGACGTGCTAACACGGCGGGTGTTGGTGTTCTGGAAGCAAAACATCATCCCGGAGCCACAGTACTGGGAGGTGAAAGGGGTCCTCCAACTCTGCTGACACGGGGCATTCCACCCACAGCTGTAGTGAAGCCCGAACTGTATTTCCCACAGTGTTACGCACCTACATTCAATCATCAGCCACCACCGCCCCCTCCTCCGCCTCCACCTAATGCCCAGTTTGCCACACCACAGGGTGCCGGTGGTAGCATAAGTGGTGGGAGCATTAATGGTGCTACAATCAATGGTAACACTATTAATGGAAACAGTATTAATGGTACTACGATCAATGCAAATGCCATCAATGGTAATACCATTGGGGCTGCTAGTAATCTCAGCAATCTCAGTGGAGGCAGCATCACTGCCGGTAGTCTAAATGGCGGTGGCATTAATGGTGCCAGTAGCAGCAACAATAGCACAAATAATAATCAGAGTCCTGTGATGAATTCACCTGCCCCTGAGTACAAGTCTGTGCCCCCACAAACATCCAGTCTGCCGGCCCAGTGACTAGCGGCTGCCCTTCTCTAGCCATCGGGACCCGGCACGCTGCCACATTTTGCTGGTAGTGCTGCCGGACCCATCAAGCATGAGCCTTGTTGGGAAATGTCCCCCTGTGCTGAGAATGGGCAGGGATACTATGAAGTTATACACTCTGTATGAACTGCTCAGTGAACATTTCACTGTAAAAACTGTTTGACTGAACTTTGGTTGTGATACAACCAGTAAAATGTGTTTGGGAGTCAATTAGTCCCACTGTACAAAAAATGACAGCTCGATTGACATCGTTATAAATGCCGGTTACTGACCAGTCCTAGACTGATGATATAGTATGTGATAGATATTATTTGAAAAGATTTTAAATTGTTCATACTTGATAGAGAAATAATTATAATCACTTGAACAATATTGTATAAATATAGTGACACAGTAGTTTATTAACAAAGTGAAATGAAAATAGCTCCGCTATATATTAAAAACACAACACATATATAAATAAATAAAAATATATATATATATTAAAATATATACATAGATAACTTTTATATTAATACTCTACTAATATTCCTTAATACAAAGAGGTTGGAGATTGGAAATAAATGTAGATAATATATTTTAAATGTTTTGTGTAAGGTGCTGATATAACTGAGAACTGTATTGGGCAGGTAGGTTTGTATCACAGTTTTATAGTACATACAGAATGAATGCAGTTGTTACGAATGTGCTTTAGCAGGACTGGTGTGATGTATTGAATTTATAACAGCTTTCTTGAAATGTTTCTCTTTTTCACTGTTATAAATGCAAATTAAGGCCTAGATATTTTAAATGTGGTTCTACATGTTTTATAATCTGTTGTGTTATTCATGCTGTCTTCTGGGTTGGTTGACCTTTTTTGTGATTATCTGGCGCTTTTCCATAGAAAACTAGTATGTGATATTAGCAGACTGGTAAACTTCTGCTGCCACTAGTGTCGTTCTTTGTTGATTCTAAATCATTTGATGATTCTTCAGAAGAGTTAACTTGGTAAACTAGATGTTCAGTGTACAATGTTAATTATCCCTTGTGCTTCAGAGGCTCAAAGAGTGAAATGCAAATAATGGTGCCTGATATTCATATTACACACCATGTCATCCATATAATGGAGGCAAAAGTTATGGAGATAGTGTAAGAACATACCCTGGGGAAAAACGTGAATCCTTGTTCTGAAAGCAAATTCTGTTACAGTAGATGAGTAAATTCCTGTTTTTGTATTATATTTATCTGTATAGCTTTTGAAGTGATAGAAATTTTGTTGAAGGTTCAGTTAACGTAGAAAGATTTCTTTAATTTTCTGGCAACATTCTAATATGCTGTTGAAACTAACATCACAGAGAGTGAAGGTGCGAAAGATCTGATAATTCTGAAAGGATCCATCCTGTCCCCACCATTTCTGTTGCTAATTATTTATCTACCGTAATTTTAATCTGCAATTTCTTCTAGCTTGTTTGTATTTTTAGCTGATAGAAATTTATGAGGAATCATGACCTGCCTGATTTTCTGTTGGGGTTGTCTCCCTTGGGAAAGCTGGCTTCATCATGCTTCTTGAGCCCTCCCTGCCCTATATTGTGGGACACTCTTCATCTGGCTCCACAGTTGAGACCATTCCAGCTTGGCTGACTGTGAAATTTATGAAATTTTTGAGCTTTGTTACTCGTACATTTTAGTTCCAGAGTTACTGTACTGGTGTTGTTGAACACAAGTTACTACAGGACTTACCAGCAAGGTATTACTGCTAAACAGAAAAAGTATGTGATCTAAGGTTTTGAGACAGTTTAGCTTAAATCGTATATTGGTGTGGTCGAACATTGTTTTTGCGTCATTAGATGGTGATGATGAACAAATTCATCATTGATATATCATGGATATTCAGTGATGAAATTGTAAACATTTTTGAAAATTTAATTGAGAAAAAAAACTTACATGAATTTGAAGGGGGGGGGGGGGGGCAAATTACTTGTAAACCGTCACTGCAACACAGGTGGTAAACAAAATAACTGTCTTGAGCACTTCAGCCTACTCTGTTGTGAAAGCTAGTTATTAACAATCAGTTAATCATTAAAGCAGAAAATCCATAAGAAATGGTGGAAGTGGGTGCTAGTTAATCTGTCAAGCTGTGGTCGTAATTAATGAAATTTAATGACAAGCAGAAAGATAGATACAAGTAAGACAATAATACATTGCTGTAGCCTCACGTTGGCTTGTTATTGTTCATAACAAATGTGCCAGACTACTTCCATGGCACACTGTGTTATTGTTGACTTGCATGAAAGTTTTAAAAAAAATTGTGCTTGCCATTGTAGATTCTTGGCAATTAAGATCACTGTAAGTGTGAACAGGAACTTTACTCACTGTAGGCAGAATAGACACCTTTTCTGTAAATACCCTGTCCAAATTTAATAAAATCTTTCTCCCCTCCATGTTTATAAATTTCATGTTGTTTCAAGTTGTGTCTACATTGTGACCATTACATGCCTTCATACAGATAACTGTTGTAACATGCATTTATTGTCCATACTTTACTGGTATTTTATGGTGTGTAATATGACTTAACACAATGTTTCTTTTGGGATACAAAGACTATAATGAAGTTTACAAAACAGTCTGCACATAGTGATTCTTGTAAAACATTTGATCATAGTCTGGAAGAAGTATGTTTTAAAACATTGTTAATAGTTATTAGGGATATTTGTTGTCAGCAGTTTTTGTCTCTTGTAATGGCTGTGAGCATTTTACATTGGCTAAATGTAGTAGTTGCAGCCTAGAAGACAGTTGTACACTTTTTTAAAAAAAAGAAGTCACTACAGTAAAATAAAATATCACCTAAGTAGGGCTGTGTTATTTTTTCTCGTTGTAATTGTGACAAATACAGGTAGAATAAAAGGTAGTTTATGTTTCTGCATAATTCAGAATCCTCCACATTTTAGTCTGGAGATATTAAAATAATACTCATACTTAAATATGTAAATGTTATTCTAACTACAGAATAATTTTAAACTTTTAAAGTTTTGCTGAAATATATGTTTGGTTATACAAACAGGGTCCTTAATAAGTGTATACCAATGCTTTGCATATAGATCTGCTGACATTTAAAACTAAAATTATAAATTTTTATAAACAGTTCTATATCTGTCAAATCTTCATGGAACAATCCTTTACTTTTGTGTGTATTTATTACAAGTGTCCATTTAGGACATTGATCTTTGTGTATCCTTCTGATAGAACTCTTTTTGCCCCCTTTCTTACTTGAGTCTCAGTTGCACTGGCTTTGTAATAAAAATACATATATTTTTCCACAGCAGTAACTGGTAATGAATGTTTAAGAATTGGGGGATACTAATTAAAAGAGAAATCTGGATTCCTCCAATGAATCAACTCCACAGCCATTAAACTGTCGTACTAAATAACGAAATTGAATTTTCTAATACAAGTGGTATAACTGAACAGAAGATTTTGGGTGCATATTTAGACATTTAACTTTTTGTGTATCCAATTTCCAATTCTAGAGCATTACAGTGTTGTGTCATTTTATCAGAGAGAACATCACTACTGTAAGTCTGAATTTTACACCTTTCGAGTATACTGGTGGTGTAATACATAGTGATGTATTTCATGTAGTTGGAAATCAATTCTATGTATTAATTTGTTGAATTTGGTTTGTTAAAATTCTCCCAGTAATTCACAATGAACAGTAATTTCTTAACATTATAAAGCTTGATACCGTTGTTCACAAATGGAGTAAAATAATGCAGATTTAGGGGCTATCCCAGTATTAACATGGACAGACACTCAAGACCAACGAAGAATCTGATCTGTGTGCAGATATTGTTGTCATAATTAAAGCTGGAATTTTGAAGGCCAAAGTTACTGTTCATATTATAATAATGAGTGACTGAAAAAAGTTGCAGTACCATAATTTCATGTGAATCCATGTTCCCTTAGAGCAGTACATGCCGTAAGAATTCAGGTAACAGCTGTAATGTTACTCCAAGTAACATATTGTGCTTGCTCAAGAATTCAAGGTAAGAAGAAAACCATCCTTTGTTGTACAGGCACCATATTTCAGTTGTCACATATTTATTGCTTATGGAAAATGCTTTGTGGGATACGAACAATGGTATGCATAAAGACAACAACATTCAGTGTAGCAGGAGGGCTGATGAGAGGGTAGGCTGGCTTAGCTATCAGCTGGAAGAGGAGGAGGGGGGGGGGGGGGCCTTGGGCATGTGTGTACACAGGATGCAGGCACTCATCCTGATGGTAAATGAAAATGTGATGGCTATACAGCAGTCCTCAACACCTTGTTTATATGTTCATCGATTTGTATGTTCATCTATTTATATGCCATCTATTTGTGCAAAATGGCAATAGGATCGAAAAAACACAATAGTAACAACAAATTCTTGTTACTGAATGTAATGGCTCCTGTACATGAAAAAGGGAGAAAAAGAATCTAGCAGAATTTCTCAGCTGTTATAGTAGCACCAGGGGAGGGGGGGTATTTTACCATGAGGTATCCCAGTCAAGCAAGAATTTCTCCTTTTAATTATACATTATTATCCTAGAATTCTTAAATAATTAAGAATTTTGGAAAAATGTTGCTGATGGTATGAACCGTGAACACATTGATTTTGGAACAGTGTTACTTTATCTCTTTTGACGTTAATTGCTAGATGTACCTTCAGGTTGACATCTTCCCCTAAACCAACTTGCAGTTGTCTAGTTTTTACTAGTACATATAAATGAAACACTTCTGATCTCATTGGACTGAGAGATCATAAGTCTTTGTTTAATATTGATTTATTTCATGACTTTTTGCAAGAGTTTCTGTGCACAACTAAAATGGAAATATTCGTTCCTTCAGTGAAGTGAAGCCGTTATATAATCCACAGGTTTTGGATGTGTCATGTCAATCATACACCTTGTGAGAAAGAATGTTTGATAATCTGGAGCATGCTTGGAAGAGAATATAAGTGGGCTTACCAATGAAACAGATAGTGAATTGTTCTTACATGCATATATATATCTTCTCTCTGGTGCAGTTAAATGTAACATGGAAAAAGAATGAATACAGATTAGATATTTGTTTTCTTATGTGCATAGAAGTGGAGATATATTGAAATAAGTTTCTCATCTGTTGGTTAATTATATGAAAGAAGTTCAGTTCACGAAAGTGAAGGTGTTAGTTAGAAGTTGTTAGTTAGGTTGACATATAAATATTTTGGCTGTGGAGTTAGATTTCATATTTTTAAAGCTACTAAATCTTAGATGCATTGGATTTTCAAAGTAGTAGTAATTGGTTTGTTTACTACTTAATGTGTTACTGTCAAACATATTTATTTCATTTTTCGCTTAAAACTGTTGTGTGTACAGCAGATTTATTTTTATTTTGCAACATATTTGATATTTTATTGCAGTTTTCTTGAAAATGGTGTTGTAAATAAGGATGTTTTATGCAGTGATTTCACCATTTTCTGGAAGTCATAAAGTGCTCTCTTGTATATTTGCCATTTTAGGATGGATTTTGCAGTAACACTATGTTTGTAGATAAGTAATATGACAGTTGTGTATTTCAGGGACATGTGTATGCCATTGCTTATTAGCATTTCTAGTTGTGATGACATTGATACTATTGTCAAGGCAGTTTCCAAAGTGTAACCGGACTGATAGCTCTCTGTGATAAGTGCTCTTTCCCCAAATAAGGGAAATTGTGCTGGTGCTGAAACATTGTAGCCGTATTACAATAATAAGTCATTTGGTGCAGCTTTTATAGTTTTGTGATGTGAAAGCATTCTGGAACTGACAGAATGATGTTTGTGGTTTGTAGTTAACTTGCCAGTGCATTCATTGTTGTAGAATACATGTGCACATTTCCAAATTATTTGAAGGACACTGTAAATCTGTGTGCATTTTATATTTCTATATTTGACTTGCATAATGGATGTATTCAAGAAATGTATTTTTATCTGATCAATTTCTGATACTCAAACTTGGGAACTGCCAAGACAATGTATACTCATCCAGCTTGCCATGTTTATGTGACTTTACTGTTTTCTATGTGCAAATTGTTATTTCTATTTTTTTAATAGTATAGTGAACAGTCTCTCTAACAAAGAATACACTTTGTTATACTGTTAGTAAAAGAAACTTCTGGAGGAAAGAGTATTGTGTATGTTTTTGAGACTGATAATTTTTTGTCCATTGTTAAATATCTTCTCTTTATTTCACCCTTATTCTGTATTCAGTGATTGCAAGTTATGCAAATATGATTTAAAAATGCATAGATATTCCATTTGTAACATCCATATTAATAGCATATTTTGCTGTCTATTGGTTACAGTAAAAGTTTTTTGTCACAAGTTAATGAATAGCTTATGTGATGCTAAGTTATTTTAAATGTGAAATCTGAGCATAAATTTTGTTTTGTAAATTTGTTTTAATATGTTGCACTTATTTGACAAAACATCTTTTGTTTAAATTTTTTACACTCTTGTCAGTTGAGGAAATCTAATTTTTTTTTCTGCTTAAAGCAAACCTGTAATTCTTTTTCACTTCTCGTTTCAGTTGTCTACATAAACTTCCATATGTTGCTTTCACTGAAACAGAAGATGCAGTCAGTTTTTTTGTAAGGCTTTGCAACCTCCTAAGTATTCTAATGTTCTTCAAAAGATTTGATCTTGAAGTAATATTTGGGTACTCCATCAGTGCTGTTTGATACTTTTCATTGTAGCTTAAAAATAATACTGGTGCTGAAATATGGGCAGTCTCCCCATTTCTTCACTCCTCTTCAGGCTTGCCAAAAAAAAGGAACATGCATCTAAAACTAAGAAATTTAGAAAGACTGCTGATGTTTTATGTGGACACAGTTACAAAAAATAAACTAGGTTATATCTGATGTCTTCTCTCCACTGTCAGATACATTTCTTTCCTCTGGGGTACAGCTACTTCCAGAATCGATTATGTGATGTACACCACATTTGATGGAAGAACTAGTTTTCTTGCAGAGCTTCTGCAAAATTTTCAAACTTGCCATTTTAGAAATTTTTATGGCTTACATTTTAGATAAGAACAAGACAATCTTATAAGCACTATCAAAGGGTACTTCTGTCTCTTTCCTTTTATTCCCTTATTTCACTAACAGAAAAGATCTACTTTTCTGCAAGCCAGTCAGTATTCTTATCTTGCCAGTAAATTAAAACTGAGTGATGAAGCTGCATTGTTAAAAAGATATTAAGTACTTTTTATTAAAGTTCACTGTTTTAAAACTATACTGTTACAACCAGTGAGTCTCCAACTCTATATGAAGAACAATTTTTTTATATGTATGTATATGTGCTATGTAGACCTTTTGGCACCATTTTATTAAACTTTTGACTCATAAGCAACATTTTCTTGTTTTGTATGTGATAATTTGTCACTCTAGAACTTTCTAACACTTCAACATGTGCATCACATTTGGAAAAGTATTTGCTGATAAGTACAAATGCTCATTTAGTGTATGTATTCACTGTTATGAATAAACATGTTTCTTCTCTCTTAAATACTTTGCTTTGTGCTGTTGTATCACGAGCACAAAAAATTCACAATATTTCCAGATGCCTGAACATAGTTTCAGTAAATTTCACTCCATGCAGTTGCTTCAGATGGCAAGAAGGTCCCAGCAGAATGTAAATAAAAAATAATTCCTGTAGGCCAAGGTGATAAAGATTGAGAAGCAACATCTGTGTCATATACCAACACTCTGTATGATGTGTTTTTATGTATAAAATGAAGAAATAATTTTTGGTACATTTTTGATGTTTATTGTTCTTTGGACTGAGATTTGTCTGTTGTATTATAATAGTAGTGAAAACTGCTTTCTTTTGTTACTGGTGCCATTAATGTTTTATAGGTGCAATGCATTGCTAAAGTCATTAATGAACAGCATTTTGTTGTTTTCCTCTTGAATTGTAATAAAGTAACTGAGACATCTTTATTTGAACATACGTTATATTTAAATTGTCATTTTGGAAAACTGAATGCTTTTAAAGATATCTGTTGTTGAATCACTATAAATTTGTTTTTGTTGAACCTTCCTCAAAATATGTTGTACTTTTATAAAATCAAAGCTGTTCAGGAAGAAAACTGACACAAAAGCTTTTTAAAAAGAATAACAACTTCATGATGATTGATACAATGAAAACAAAGGGCAAAACATTTTTATTACTGGTTATTTTAAAATCTGTTACATGAAAAGAAACACAAAAAGATGTATTACAATTTACATATGCTAGGCATATGCCATAAGTGCATGAAATACAATAAAATGTCTCAGTTGAGTTTTCATATTTGTTTCTCTGTTTGCGTACTCCTTAACTTTAGTATAGATGCTATTATTTTTTAACTCTTACTAGAGGGACTATGCATGCAATACAAGAATAATTGCGCCAAGTACGCAGATATAATATTATTTTAGTAGCAACTGAAGAGGGTGGAATAGAAAACCACGATGACATTGAAAGTACCTTGCAGTTTTCTGAAATCACTTCAGCATTACAATGTTCACAATCTCAACACCATATTGCTATAAATATGCAGTTTTTGTTTTGAAGCAGAGAACATTCAGTTCTTAGGACAATGTATGAGCTCCCAAAGCTGTGGAAGAGTGAAACAGGAGCTTCAGTGATGATTACACAGCCATGTTGTGGACATTTTGAGTGATAATTTTTCTTTTGGTGACTGTTGGCATGTTCGGACTGATGACGTGCACATTTTTGTACTTGCTGTTGCACCGAACAAGCAAAAACGTTTATTACTTACCTGAACAGAATTTTTTCTCTGTAAACACAAGTACAGCATTACCCTTTCAGTTGCTTCTGAGTTTTCTGAACCCATCTGTGTTCCATGGGAATATGGGAGCCGTTTATTGTTTTAGTTAAACATTCTACCTTTATTTTTTCGAACTTGGAAGATACTAGTCTGAACGAATAGAACTGACTCGAGCTTATTTTGACTAGTTACATGTCAAACTTTTTATACTTGGGGTTACTGTTTTCAAATGACTTTGTTTTATGTATGCTTTTTGTTTCCTTTTATTATACTCATTTGGAGAGATGACTCACATAGGTGCTTGCAGGATGCCGCCACTTGGCAACACGCTGTAAATTTATGTAGATGCATGGTGTTACCGTGTGGCAGTGCATACAGTCTGCCTCCATGGGAAAAGACTATATATAATATTGTTATTTTGGCATAACAGTCAAAAATCAATAATGTGTGTTGAAGATTGGCTGTACGTAAATGCAGCTGAAAGAGTTATTTCTGATAGTTAGATCGCGTCTCAAGAAATTACATTTATGAACCATATAAAATGGTGCTTATGGAAGAACAGATTATGTTTTCATGTTTATGGAACTAAACAATTAATAATTAATCAGTATTTTTGTCTTGCTGCCATATAGCAACAGTATTATCTGCTGCTATGAACATAGCTTTTTTCCAATGTGGGCAGATACAATAACTTTCAAATTGTAGACATAACATCAATTCATGCTTCTGTGAGGATAGAGGTTCTGCATCAATTATGAATATTCCTGGAGAAAGTGGTGATTTGGAACTGGATGACACTGACAGTGAGGAAGTATTTGCAGATGACTAAGAAGATGAGAGGGCTGGGCCTGATACTTGAATTTTTGGTGTAGTTATTTCTGAGACTACTGGTGACAGTGGCAAAGAAGAACAAGGCAAAAGCAATGTATTACACTTAAATGTCATTCTTACCACACAGCAAAGGAATACTTCAAAGCCAAATAAAAGATAAACTTTCATGCAGATATGAGAAATGTTGGAAAGAAGTATCCTTGCCAAAACACCGTCCAATTTTCATGTGTCTTGGAAATGTTAGGCCTTATTATCGACAAGTTAAACATGCTGTCTGTTCAAAAAAATCCTTATTGAACAGACTATACTGTTCAAAGGACATCGCTGAATGAAAAAAAAAAGAAAAGAAATGGGACTATAAAATGTTTGACGTAAATTGCTTAGTGCACAACTGCGTATTGCTGGGAGTAGCCAAAATGAACATCTTACTGACATACAAGCTAGTGGAAATGTTGTGCCACTAAGACTCACTGTTCAAACCAACCATGTAAAGGGATTTACGTTTGAGTGTGTCAAGAAAAGAAGAGATCTAGAAGAGTTAAAAAGGACAAAAGCCAATGTTCTGTGAGAAATAAATACATTATTCTGCAGTAAAAAAAGCATAACAAAAGATTTGTGGCATTGCTCAGTGCTGTTATGGGAGCAATTCCAATGACTGAAGCAGAAAGATATGGCAAGAAGTTGAAGAAACTTGTCAAGATAGCATACCCCAGGGCAATTACACAATAAAATCAGTTCGTAGCAGATGTAGGTCCTATGGATTTAGTGAAAGCCCTATATGGGATACAGATTCATTCAAAAAATTGTACCACAGAATATATTTTCATGTACTTGATCTGAATGCTTGGTTTCTTGACAGAGGATAGGCACTATCAAGTGGAATTCATTTGAAAAGCACACTCACCATAGACGAGTTCAAGAAAGTCATAAATAGTGGTTTGCTGTCCGAGGGGAAACGTGAGGCAAGGAAGACCTAGAACTAGTTCTGTTGAGATTTCCATACCACAAAGAGAAAGAAAGGACTTATTGGATGGCACAGGACATTAGACTATTATAAAATATGAAAGGATGGTCCAAAGTTTCATCGTGCTATTCAATAGCCTGCCTGAGTGAAGTGTGTGAAATGTAAATTGCATTTACGTTTTACTGCAAATAAGAACTGTTTCTTCAACAGTTGGATACCTCTTATAACTTATGTGGGTATTTCAGGAGTACAGCTGAAAATGTTAGGAGAAATTGTAAATAAAATTGAAAAAAATGTTGAACAGGAAATATTTTATGGGTATATTTAGAAGCACCTTTATATCTTTCATAAAATAGTTGATATATTTAAGTAAATAAAAATATTGAGTCTTCTGGGAAACTGATTGCCATCTACAACTACATGTATGCTCTGCAAACCACCACAAGGTGCATGGTGGAGGGTATGCAGTAATTATTCTGATCTTATCCTGACAGTCCCTATGTGACTGATACATAGGAGGTTGTAGTATATTCCTAGAGTTGTCATTTAAAGCAGGTTCTTGAAACTTTGTTCTTTGGGATAGTTTACATCTATCTTGAGTCTTTCATTTCAGTTCCTTCAGTATCTCTGTGACACTCTCCCATGAATCAAACAAACCTGTAACCATTTGTGCTGCCCTTCTCTGTATACGTTCACTAACCCCTGTTAGTCCTATTTGGTACGGGTTCCACACATGTGAACAATATTCTAGAAGTGTTTGCACAAGTGATTTGTAAGCAGTCTTCTTTGTAGACTGACTGCACTTCCCCAGTATTCTACCAATGAACTGAAGTCTGCCACCTCTTTTTCCCACAACTGCGCCTATGTGATCATTCCATTTCATATTTGTATAAAGCATTACACCCAGATATATGTATGAGTTGGCTGATTCCATCAGTGATTCATTGATATTACAGTCATATGATGCAATTTTTTTTTTTTTTTTTTTCATATTGTGAAGTGCACAACTTTACATTTCTGAATATTTAAAGCAAGTTGCCAGTCTTTGCACCACTTGCCATATGGTAACAAACCTAAAATGCTGAATAAAAGTGAAATCAAAATGTCATGTACAAACTGTTACATTGTAAGATCTTGTCCCTAGATATTGTTTTCATTCAAAGTGTTTTGCTACAAATCTCCATGAACCATGGACCTTGCCATTGGTAGGGTGGCTTGCATGCCTTGGTGATACAGGTATCTGCACCATAGATGCAACCACAATGGAGGGATATCTGTTGAAGGCCAGACACACATGTGGTTCCTGAAGAGGAGCAACAGCCTCTCCAGTAGTTGCAGAGGACGCAGTCTGGGTGCTGGCCTGATTTGGCCTTACATCAACCAAAATAACTGTGCTGTGCTGGTACTGTGAACAGCTGAATACAAGGCGAAACTACAGCTGTAATTTTTCCACAGGGCTTGCAGCTCTACTGTATGGTTAAATGATGATGGCATCCTCTTGGATAAAATATTCCAGAGGTAAAATAGTCCCCCATTCGTATCACCAGATGGGGGCTAGCAGGAATATGTCATCAGAACAAACAAAACTAGTCTTCTACAGACTGGAACATGGAATGTTAGATCCCTTAATCGCACAGGTAGGTTAGAAACTTTATAAAGGAAAATAGACAAGTTGAAGTTGGATATAGAGGGGAATAAGGGAAGTTGGGTGGCAGGAGGAATGGAACTGTGGCCAGGTGAATACAGGGCTACAAATACAAAATCAAATAGGGGTAATGCAAAGGTAGGTTTAAAAATGAATAAGGAAGGAAATAAGAGTGCAGGTAACCTACTGTAAACAGCATAGTGAATACATTATTGTAGCCAAGATGGACACAAAAGCCAATACCCACCATAGTCACAGTAGTACCAATTTATATGCTAACTAGCTACTCAGATGGTGAAGAGAATGAAGAAATGCATGCACAGATAAAAGAAATTATTCGGGTAGTTAAGGGAGACAAAAATTTAACTGTGATGGGGGACTGGAATTCAGTAGTAGGAAAAGGAAGAGAAAGAAAAATTGTAGGTGAATCTGGAATGAAAGATGAAACCACTTGGTAGAATTCTGCACAGAGCATAATTTAATTGCAACTAACACTTGGTTTAAGAATCATGAAAGAAGGTTGTGCACATGGAAGAAACCTGGAGACATTGGAAGGTTTCAGACTGATAATATAATGCTTAAGACAGAGATTTCTTAAATTCTAAGATATTTCTGGGGGCAGATGTGGAATCTTGACCACAATTTATTGGTTGTGAACAGTAGAATAAAACTAAAGATATTGCAAATAGGTAGGGAATTACGGAGATGGGATGTAGATAAGTTGAAAGAACCCAGAGATTTAGGGTTTCAGAGAGAGTATTAGGCAATTATTAAATAGATCAGGGGAAAGGAATATAGCTGAAGATGAACTGGGTAGCTCTGAGAGATGAAATAGTGATGGCAGCAGAGGATCAAATTAGTAGAAAGACAGTGTCTATTAGAAATCCTTGAGTAATGAGGAGATATTGAATTTAATTAGTGACATGAGAAAATATAAAAATGAAACTGATGAAAGGGAATGTAAACATCTCAAAAATGAGATTGACAGCAAGTGCAAAATGGCTTAAGAAGGAATGGCTAGAGGACAAGTGTAAGCATCTAGGAGCATATTTCAGTAGGGGAAAAAGAGACATTATGTATGGAAAATTAAAGAAGTCTTTAGAGAAAAGAGAAGCAGATATATGAATATCAAGAGCTCAGATGGAAAACCAGTCCTAAGCAAAGAATGGAAAGGTTGAAGGAGTATATAGAGGGTCTATGCGAGGGAGATGAACTTGATGGCAATGTTATGTAAGTGGAAGAGGACATAGATGAAGATGAGATGGAAGATATGATACTGCAACAAGAATTTGACAGAGCACTGAAAGACCTAAGTGGAAACAAGGCTCCAGGCGTAGACATTTGGTCAGAACCACTGTCAGCCTTGGGAGAGTCAGCAATGACAAAATTCTTTCATCTGGTGCAGAAGATGTATGAAACAGGCAAAATACTCTCATATTTCAAGCAAAATGTGATAATATCAGTTCCAAAGAAAGCAGATGCCGACAGAGATGAATATTACTGAACTATCAGTTTAATAAATCATGGTTGCAAAATACTGATACGAATTCCTTATAGAAGAATGGAAAAACTGGTAGAAGCAGATCTCGAAGAAGATTCCATAGACATGTAGGAACACGTGAGGCAATACTGACCCTACAGCTTGTCTTAGAAGATAGGGTAAGGAAAGGCAAAGCTATGTTTATAGCATTTGACAACACTGACTGGAATACTCTCTTTGAAATTTTGAAGATAACATAAGTAAAATACAGGGAGCAAAAGGCTGTTTACAACTTGTGTAGTAACCAGACAGATTCAAGATGACGATGGTTCAATCTGCTTCCGGCCATCCAGATTTAGGTTTTCCATGATTTCCCTAAATTGCTTAAGGCAAATTCTGGAATGGCTCCTTTGAAAGGGCAAGCCCAATTTCCTTCTCCACCCTTCCCAGCTCTGAGCTTGTTCTCCTTCTTTAATGATCTCATTGTCACAGGGGTGTTAAACATTGATGTCCTCCTCCTCCCAGTAACCAGACAGTAGTTGGGGGACTTGAAAGACAAGCAGTGGCTGAGAAAGGAGTGAGGTTACAGGGTTGTAGCCTGTAGTAAAGGTTATTCAATCTGTACATTTAGCAAGCAGTAAAGGATACGAAAGAAAAATTTGGAGTAGGCAGCAAAGGACTTAAGACCAGTTGAATAGAACTGACAGTGTCTTGAAAGGAGGATATAAGATGAATATCAACAAAAGCAAAACACGGATAATAGAATGTGGTTTCATTAAATCAGGTAATGTTGAGAAAACAAGATACTGAAAATAGTACACGATTTTTGCTATTTGAGTAACAGAATAATTGATGATGATGGAAGTAGAGGGGATATAAAATGCAGACTGGCAATGGCAAGGAAAGTGTTTCCAAAGAAGAGAAATTTGTTAACACTGAATATAGATATACCCTCCCAGGGGACACCAACTTGTAGTAGGCACCTTCTGTGCCAGGCGGAGGGTTTGCTGCCTCGTAGTAGGCACCTTCAGTGCCAAGCGGGAGTGCTAGCGTGCTTCCGTGAAGTCAAGAGATGTGCTGGCGGTAGCGTAGCTACTGACAGGGTTACCCAAGCCTGACTGGTCTCAACTGAGGAGCCAGATGAAGTGTGTCCCACAACATAGGGCAGGGAGGGCTCTAGAGGTGTAGTGAAGCCAGCTTCGCTAGGGGAGTAAATCTAATACAAATCCTGGTCTGCCAGGTTGGGGGTTGGGCTCAAGACAAATATCCTCTTCCTGTAAAAAAAAGTAAAGTTATGAAAACCCTAAGAGCAGAAGCCAGACGGATTAATAGACGACAGCATGGCACGGATCTTGGACAATAAATGGTTAAAAAGTTGAAAACATCTTCGAATTGGTACCTGGAATGTTTGATCTTTATAGAGCCCAGGCTCTCTAAGGAAGTTATTAGACCAGCAGGGGAAGCTCAAAGAGAGCATTATTGCCATCCAAGAAATTCGATGGACAGAGAGTGGGGTATTGGAAAAGAAAGTTTACTATGTTCTATTGCTGTGATGATAACAGACATGACTTTGGTACAGGTTTCCTTGTTGATAAAGACCTGAAACGTTTAGTGATGAATTTTACACCCATTAATCCAAGGCTATCAGTAATTAGAATTAAAGGAAGATTCTTTAATTATAGCATAATTAATGGACATGAGCAACAGAAGAATGTATTGAAGACCTAAAAGATTATTTCTATGATGCCCTTGAAAAAGCTTATGATAAGTGTCCAAGCAATGACATCAAGATCATAATGGGTGATTTTAATGCACAACTTGGAAGAGAAGATATGTTCCAGCCCATAATTGGAGCCCATAGTAAACTTGAATCCCCTAATGATAGTAGAATAAGATTGATCCTCTTTGCAGCCTCCCGTAATATGATAGTGGGCTCTATCAGGTTTCCCCATAAGGAGATACACAAGAGTACATGGAAGTCACCTGACGGTGGAAACATTTATCAAATTGATCATGTACTGGCTCTGAGCACTATGGGACTTAACATCTGTGGTCATCAGTCTGATCATGTACTGGTAGACCAGAGGCATAAATCTAACTTGATGGATGTTTAACCTTTCGTGGCCCTAATGTGGATTCAGATCATTTTCTTGTAATGGCCAAGATAAGAGCAAGGATATCAAATGCTCAGAAAGAAAGACATCCTAGGAAAGAATGGTACAATATTGCAGTACTGCAATTAACAGAAATTGATGAATCATACTGTCAGAAAGTTTCTCAGGCCCTAGTACAAGAACAAGAACAAGAAACAATGCGAGACAGTAATGGCATGGAACAAAAATGGATGACTATAAAAAGAGCTATAGACATTTCAGCTATGGAAACACTAGGGATGGAGAGAAAATCAAAAAGGCCTACATGGTTTGATGAAGAGTGTAAGAGAGTGACTGAAGAAAAGAACACTGCATACCAAAAGACATTTCAGGTGAACTGCACAAGAACTTGTCGGAGGATTATCGAGAGAAAAGGAGGATCAAACAGATGACACATCACCGAAAGAAAAGGGAATGGACAAGGCTGAAATAGAATGTGTGGAATTGCCCAAGAAGAAGAATGAAACAAGGAAGTTCTTTATAAAAGAAACAATGCTAGAAGACAATTTGCTCCAATAACCAGCTTGATTAGAGATGAAGAAGGAAACATAATGGAAAGATTGTGAAGATACCATACTTTAATGACCTGCTGAATCGAGAGATAAAGCAAGCAGAGGATATCTCTAATGATTGTGAGTACTGATTGGATGATGAACGGCCACGGGATAGCCTAGGGTTAGAGGATGTTCATAAAGCTTTAAGGAAACTGAAGAATAACAAGGCCCTCAGCACTGATAGCATTCTTGCAGAACTGCTAAAATGTGGAGGAGCAACATTAGAGCAGTCTCTGAAGTCTCATATGGGAATGGGAAAGGATAGCAGATGAATGGAATGAAAGAATATTATGTCCCATATATAAAAAGGGTCACCAAATGGAGTGTAGAAACCACCATGCAATCATCCTCCTGAACCTGGAGTACAAGGTGTTATCTAATATTATTTTTGATCAGTTACTCCCACAGGTGGATAAAGAAATTGAAATATACCAAAGCAGATTTCGATGTGGAAGGTCAACAATAGACCAGATTTTCAACCTGTGCCAAATTCTGGAGAAAACTGTTGAATATAGAATGGGAACACATCACCTATTTATTGACTTTAAGACTGCATACGACAGCATCAATAAAACAAGTTGTTTCATGCCTTACAGGAGATGGGGATACATGGAAAGCTCCTGAGAATGGTTAAAATGTATGATTTTTGTGACAGGAGCATTGACATATATAGTGTACATTTCTGCATTTACCTTTTCCTCCAGTGTTCTCTGTCAAACACATGCTTATTATTTAATGTAGCACCCGAGAAGGTGATTAGGGAAGCAGGCCTACAGGCCAGGGACACCATCTTCTACAAGTCAGTGCAGATTTTAGCATATGCAGATGATGTAGACATCATAGCACAGACAGTACCGGCACTGAAAGAAGCTTTTACAGCCTTAAGTGAAGCAAGTAAGAACATTGGTCTTATGATAAATGAAAATGAAACTAAATACATGGCCTGTGGAAATGCATGTCAACCCAATATGCCGTCAACTTTCAGTGTGAATGAATTCACATTTGAAAGAGTTGATAACTTCAAATATCTTGGTTCCACAGTCATTTGCTTTAATGACATCTCAACTGAAATTAAGATTAGGCTGATATCAGCAAATAAGGCATATTTCACCTTGAGTAATTTATTCCGGTCAACACTCCTCAGCTGTCCTACAAAATTCACTATTTGTAAAACCCTTGTTAGACCATTTCTCACTTATGCTTCAGAAACATGGCCGTTGACGGAAACAGCTGCAAGGCTGCTCGAAGGATTTGACAGGAAAGTTTTGAGGAGAATAATTGGCACTGTGTATGACAGAGAACATTGGAGGAAAAGGTAAATGCAGATTGTACACTATATATGTCGATGCTCCTGTCACAAAAATCATACGATCAGGAAGGATAAGATGGGCAGATCATGTGGCAAGAATGGAGGAGTGTGAGGTGATAAAAAAGATTCTCTTTGGTAATTCAGGAGGACAAAGAGGGTGAGGTCGACCTCAAGCAAGATGGCTGGATGGAGTGGAAGAAGACCTACTGAAGCTCGGATGCAGAAACTGGAGGAGGGTAGCATGTGACCGTAATGGATGGCGGAAGCTCACTGGGAAGGCCAAGGTTCATCCTGGACTGTAGCACCACAGAAGAAGAAGAAAGAATATAGATGTAAGTGTTAGGAAATCTTTTCTGAAAGTATTTGTATTGAAAAATGAACAGTTTAGACAAGAGGAGAATAGAAGCTTTTGAAATATGGTGCTACAGAAGAATGCTGAAGATGAGGTGGGTAGATAATATAACTAATGAGGAGGTACTGAATAGAATTGGGGAGAAAAAATTGTGGCACACGCTGACTAGAAGAAGAGATCAGTTAATAGGACACATTCTGAGACATCAAGGGATCACCAATTTAGTATTTGAGGGAAAAGCTGGGAGTAAAAATTGTAGAGGGAGACCAAGTTATGAATACAGTAAGTAGATTCAGAAGGATGTAAGTTGCAGTAGTTATTTAGAGATGAAGAGGCTTGCTTGGTATAGAGTAGCATGGAGAGCTGCATAAACCAGTGTTTAGACTGAAGACCACAACAACAAAAACATTTTCTTAAGTAATAATCAATATCATAGCATGTAGTACCCTTATCAAATACAGACCATCATTTTTCTGCCTAGAATGCCAAATAAATTTATTATTATTCATTAATTTCATGTTTCTGCTCATTCTATTTTCTGATGTCAACCTTTACACCAAACATACAGAAATCAGTGTCAAGGAAGTGACCATGTACAATATGTATAGACCATGCACAAAATCAATAAGGAACTCATGACATGAAACATGTAATTAATGAATGATAATAAATTTTTCTGTGATCTACATACAAAATAAATTTTGGTATCATTATGATGAGAGGTTTAAGCAATTTAAATGATGGTACCCCTTAGAGAAATGGGAGCAAGGGACAGGAAAAGACCAAGTGCACTCAGTGTGTATGCCTGGGGGCCTCATTCAGCATGTTGAAAAGGCTATTCCAGCAGCCACTGAGGGAACAGGGTGCAACCAACTGCAGATTTTGATGCACTTTGGAACAAATGATGCCTGTTATCTGGGCTCTGAGGACATTCTTGAGTCATTCCAACAACTGGCAGAGAAGGTTGAGAAGACCAGCCTCGGGCATGGAGTTTCAACAAAGCTCACAATTTGCAGCAGTGTTCTCAGAACTGCTTGTGGTTCTTTTGTTCTGAGTGGAAGGACTGGACCAGAGACTTCAAAAGTTCTGTGACAAGCTAGGCTGCGACACCCAGGACTTGGGCCATAGAGTTGAGAACTGTAGGGTCCCCTAAATAGGTCAGGTGTGCACTACACATCAGAGGCTGCTACTCAGGTAGCTAGTTGTGGGTGGGGTGCACACAAGTATTTTTTAGATTAGGTGACTCTCCATCCAGTCCAAATAACAACAGCTGTAGGAAACCCAGAAGTATCAGTGTCAGATTGGAAGAAATGCCTCCCACAGGTGAGAGAATTAAAATCCTAATGGTAAACTGCCAAAGCATTTGCAACAAAGTGATAGAGTTTGAACTGTTCGTGAAAAACAGTGAAGCTCTTTAATACTAGGTACAGAAACCTGGTTGAAACCTGAACTTGATAGCACTGAGATTTTTGGGGAAAATTTAAGTGTATGCTGAAAAGAATAGGCAAGTGGGAAACAGGTGGTGTATTTGTCGCAATGGGCGAGAAACTCAAATCAACAGAAGTAGAAATTGCAGCTGCATGTAAGATTATTTGGGAAAGACTCAGTGTCAGGGGTGGACATAAAATGATAACTGGATTCTTCTATTGCCCACCAGACTCTTCTCCTGATGTAACTGTAAACTTTAGAGGAAACGTCAGTTCATTTGTATGTAAGTTCCCCAGTCATAATGTAATCATCAGCAGAGACTTTCATCATCCAACAATTAATTGGGAAAATTCTAGTTTTGTTAGTGGTGGGCTTGATAAGATGCCCTGTGAAACTTAACTAAATGCCTTCTCTGAAAACTATCTAGAACAGATACTTAGGAACCCCACTCATGATGGAAATGTATTGGATCTAATGGCAACAAATAGACCTGACCTCTTTGAGGACATCCACATCAAAATTGGTATCAGTGACCATGAAATGATTGTGCCAACAATGATTACCAAAGTACAAATTACAACTAAAAGAAGCACAATGATTTATACATTCAATAAACTAGATAAAAAATCAGTAGTGTCATTTCTCAATGAGGAACTTGAAACTTTCAGCACAGGGCAGGAGCATGTAGAGGAACTCTGGCTCAGGTTTAAAAGACTAGTTCACCATGCACTAGATAGATATGTACCCAGAAGAACAGTTCATGATGGGAGGGAACCTCCATGGTATACAGTCACTGTAAAGAAACTTCTAAAGAAAAAGAGATAATAATAGGTGTAAAAAGAGTGTAGGGTTATAGATAGACAAATGCTGAATGAAACATTTGGTTGCTTAGAAAGCAATGCATGATGCCTTCAATGACTACCATAGTTGCATATTGTCACAGAACCCAAAGAACTTCTGGTTATGTGTAAAGGCTGTTAGTGACACCAAAGTTGGTGTCCAGTCCCTAGCAAATGAGACAGGAACTGAAATTGAGAGTAGGGAAGCAAAAGCTAAAATGCTTAACACCATTTTCAAGTGTTCCTTTATAAAGGAAAACCCAGGAGAACTGCCCCAATTTAATCCTAAAACCATTGAAAAGATGAGTGAAATAAGTATTAGTGTCAGTGGTGTTGAGCAACAGCTGACATTGTTAAAATTGAACAAAGCTCCAGGCCCTGATGGAATCCCTGTCATATTCTATAGTGAATTTGCACCTGAGTTAGCCCCTCATATCACTAGAATGATTCTAGGCAGAATCTATTATAGATCCCTCGAACAATAAACTGTGCCCAGTTCTTGGAAAAAAGGCACAGGTCACACCCGTCTGCAAGAAGGGTAATACAAGTGATCCACAAAACTACCATCCAGTATCCTTGACATCAATTTGTTGTAGAATCTTAATACATACTCTGAGCTCAAACATAGTGAGGTATCAAACAGAATGACCTCCTCAATGCCAACCAGCATGGATTTCGAAAACACTGATCATGTGAAACCCAACTCGCACTTTTCTCACATGACATACTTAAAGCTTTGGACCAAGGTAGCCAGGTAGATGCAGTGTTTCTTTATTTCCATAAAGCATTTGACTCAGTGTCATACCTACACTTGTCAAAAGTATGATGATATGCAGTATCAAGTTAAATTTGTGACTGGACTGAGGACGTTTTGGTAGGGAGGTCACAGCATTTTGTCTTGGATGGAAAGGCATCATTAGATGTAAAAGTAACTTCAGGTGTGCCCTAGGGAAGTGTGTTGGTACCCTTGTTGTTCATAATGTATATTAATGACCTGGCAGAAAATATTAATAGTTAAGTCGGGCTTTTTACTGATGATTCAGTTATCTATAATGAAGTACAATCTGAAAGAAGCTGGATAAATATTCAGTCAAACCCTGATAAGATTTCAATGTAATGCAGAGACTGGCAACCTGCTTTAAATATTCAGAAATGTAAAATTTTTTATTTCACAAAATGAAAAACCATGAGTCAATGTTGGAATCGGCCAACTCATAAAAACATCTCTGTGTAATACTTCGTGGAAATATGAAATGGCATGTTCACTTAGGTTCAGTCATGGGTAAAGCAGGTGGTAGACTTCAGTCTTTTAGTAGAATACTGGAGAAATGCAATCAGTCTACAATGGATATTGCTTAAAAATCACTCATGCGACTGGTTCTCGAATATTGCTCAAGTGTGTGGGGCCTGTACTAGATAGGACAAACAGGGGATTTTGAACACATACAGAAAAGGGCAACACAATTGGTCACAGGTTTGTTTAACCCTTGGGAGAGTGTTAAAGAGATACTGAAGGAACTAAACTGGAAGCCTCTTGAAGACCGGCATAAACTATCCTGAGAAAGTCTATAAACAAAGCTTCAAGAGCTGTCTATAAAAGATTTCTCTAAGAATATACGACAACCCCCTATGTATTGCTCGCATGAGGATCATGAAGATATGATTAGAATAATTACTGCATGGACAGAGGCATTCAAACAATCATTCTTCCCGCACTCCATATGTAAATGGAACAGGAAGAAACCCTAATAATTGATACAATGGGACATACCCTCTGCTATGCACCTCACTGTGGTTTGCAGAGTTTAGATGTAAATGTATATGTAGATTTCTTATGTACAGCTTGCAGTATTACTTGTCCATCTTTTGCATATGTATTGTAGAATCTCTGTTATTGATACAGGGACCAAAGCTATGCTATTGCCATCAACGCTATGAATTTCACTGTGGTATCAGTCTCTGGAAGGTTTCACGTAAAAATTGTCAACAGTCTAAAGATAACTCTTCAATGGCACCCTTCACACAGTAAAATTCATAGCTATCTCATATCAATTACAGAGAATCTGTAATACGCATACTAAAGCAATACCATTGTCAATATTGTGTTGGTTAGTTGGTTTGGGGGAAGAGACCAAACAGCTAGGTCATCAATCCCATCGCAATAGGGAAGGATGAGGATGGAAGTCAGCGATGGCCTTTCAAAGGAACCATCTGCATTTGCCTGAAGCGATTTAGGGAAATCATGTAAAATCTAAATTAGGATGGCCAGAGGGGGGGTTTGAACCATTGTCCTCCTGAATGTGAGTCCAGTGTGCTAACCACTGCCCCATCTTGCTCGGTCAATATATTGTGTTGTGGTAGATACACAGATAGTATGTCTGGGTGTATCTAGATTAGTTGATTTGTGGATGCACTTTTTATGCTATTGAGTGTTTTTTACACCTTTCCTTGTGTAGTTCTTCATTCCACGCTGTCTTTGAAATCATAGCTTTTGCAGTTGAAGTGGGGCAGCTTTTGCGGTTCAGAAGGGTGCAAGCAGAGACAGAGAGAATTAAATTACAATCCAGGGAGGAAATCAAAATGAGTCGCTATGATACATCAGTAAATGTATGCTTGGCTGTGAGGATCCTGAAGATGTCATATGTAAACAGCAACTCTGATGACATAGGTGCACTACATGGGCGAAAAAATGCAAACATAGCAGAAAATTACAACAGCCTGCTTTTTTTGTTGATGTTACAGTCATCAACTGTGAGGCTGATTTGGTGTAGTTCTCCATTCCTGTTACTTGCCAGTAGTCTTCTTTGTTTCTATGTAACTTACGCTCCTGTGATTCCTTCCACCACCCTGCTGACTATAGTTTTCAACAATGAGTCAAGTTTCCCAACCATTGTCTTACTTGTCAAGCATTCTTTCTCATACAGAGCTGTGTTTCGAACATGGCTTTTCGTGACTCTTTTTATGGTCTGAACATCTGTGTTTTTTGACTCTGGCAGTAGATTCCTTTTATGAAAAGATCCTTGCAGTCATTGCTACCATGTCTTTCTTATGTCTTCCTTCTTTATCTATTCTATTTCCAAGGTAGCAAAATTCATCCACCACTCTTGAGAGCCTCTTGTCCAAGCTTAACTTTCGGCCATCCAGCATATCCTTCTGCTGTGCTCACCATTACCTTAGTTTTCTTTTTGTTTATGTGTACATTGTAATGATCAGCAAGCACATAGGCTCCTCCATTTCATTAATCATCTGATTAATTCCTGTTAGTGAAATGTATTATGCTGCTTTTCTATCTGACAATCAACTTCCATACCTATATTCCTCATTGCTGCTCAATGTATAAATTACCATTAATGACCATGAGCAACCTCACGATACACATTTCTTGAATTTAGTCTGTTGTACCATTCCATCAAAACTGATTACTCCAATCTGCTTGAATAAAAAGAGTGGAGTCTACCGGTGTAGATAATACCACACAGCCAAAGTACAGAAACAATTTTTATTCAGCAGCCCTATAAAAATTTTTATTCAGCAGCCTTCAGATCTAAAAACTGAAAGTACTTTTATTTGTTCCCCCCTCCCCCTTCCCCTCCATTAATCTGCTCCCTATCTTCGGCCACAATACTAAAATTGTTTTTATGATCTTCTACTTCTTTAAATATTAAGACCAGTTCACACCTAACCTGCTTTAAATTTTCCATTCCATCTTTCACTGAAGTACTTTTGAGCATTTTTTATGCTTTTGATACCAGACTGACCATGTAGTAACCTATTCTTCCTTTCTTCAGGAATGTAGTAATTATGATTCTTTTCCAAATCTCATGGAAGTTTCCAGTTTAATAAATGTCATTCATGAACTTGTTTGGTTCATGCCCAACCTTTGTGCTGGTGGCCTGTAAGAATTACACAGGTAGTTATCTAAACCTGAATGTTTGTTCCTCCAGAGTTCTTCCAAAGCGCTTCTGAAATTCAAAGATAAGGATTGAGTCTGCAGCTTCCCCCTTATCTCATTAAGTATTAATTAGCAGTGATTGGGCATGGATGGGGATGGTTAAGAGAGAGAAAACCTACTTTGTAGCTGGATGAATCTGTGTTACCCAGTATGATAATGTGTTTTTAATTTTATGTAAATTAAAGTTCCTCAGCTATATATAGATGGAAAAAGCTCATTTGAAAGTATAACAGTGCTGATCATTCTACTTTGTTTATTGTTTTTTTACAAGTAACACTTCCTAACAATGCCTAGACCCAACCATGACCATTCTAACATTTAAATTTCCTGCTGAAGTTTGCCATAGCTTTGTGGCTTTTCCAAACTAATCTTTCTTGTGACAACTGTTTGTGGAATCCTTACTCTTACTGTTACAGTAATAATAAAATAATGCTTTACCAACAGAAGTTACAGACTCAGAACGGCGATACTATTTTGTCCACTAATTTCATCATGATTGTGCACAACTTCCGTGAATAAGCTGACTTATTAATTATTGCTTACTAATAACCTACCAGTTGACTTAATACTTCCATACTCATAAGTCATTACTTTAGCAAAATGTTCAAATAATGTTCATGTGACCAACTACACACATCTAACCTGCAGTAAACCCAAAGACTGGCTCTTTCTTACACATTGGTTCATGATTGGCAGTTCTTGGGCATTGTTGAATGTAACATAGCAAGACTACTGTCAGGCAAAAGGTGCACTACTTTGATCAAGTGATTTACTATATCATATCGCGAACAGTTGCCTGAACTGCTTCAGCCATCTGGACATGGTTCCTGGCCGACTCAAATTTCCAACTTATTGCATGCTGCAATGCAACATCCCTTGTTTATTAACTGTCTACTTTCGAATTATTGATTCCCTAAGGAGTTTGGATGATATTAATGCATACACACTGACCCAAATGTCAATGAGCTGTTGGACATGTCTGACATAACAAACACCACTCAAATAGATACATTTCTGTAAGAGTCCAACAGCTCGTTGACATTTGTTTCAGTGAGGATGCACTAATATTGTCTGAAGTTGTCGAGAATCAATAATTTGCTAGTAGGGGTCAATGGATGAGGGATGCTGCACTGCAGCATGCTGTAAGTTGGAAATTTGAGTTGGTCAGGGCAATGTACAGATGGCCAAAGTGGTTCAGGCAACAGTTCATGAGAAGCAGTAAATTTGGGTAGTCCCAGCCCGGCACAAATTTTCAATTTTCACCATTGTGTTACCACAATGCCCCGTGTGGCTGGAAGCTGTGAATTCCCACCCATCCCGTTCCTTTCTTTCCCCATTCTCTACTTCATACAAATTCTTGATATTATAGCCATAGGACACTATGTTTTCAGAAGTGTACAATTTTAAATTTCTAACATTTAAAGCAAGTAGCTAACTTTTGCACCACTTTGAAATCTTATCAAGATCTGGTTGAATATTTGTGCAGCTTCTTTCAGGGCACTTCATTACAGATAACTTTACCATCTGAGATTACTATTAATATTGTCCACAAGGTCACACAACATGAATAGAAAGGATCCCAACACACTCTCTTGGGGCACATCCAAAGTTACTTACACATGTATCGATGATTCTCTGTACAAGATAAAATGCTACATCCTCTCTACCAAAAAATCTTCAGTCCAATCATAAATTTTGCTTATGATTATACTTTTGATAAAAAATGCAGATGCGTTACTGAGTCAAATCAAGAAATACTGCATCTATCTGACAGTCTGGATACAATGCTTTCAGTATGTCACGTGAGAAACGTGTCAGTTGGATTTCACATGGTCCATGTTTTCAGAATCTGTACTGGATGGAGCAGGTCATTCTGTTCAAGACACTTCATTATGTTTGAGGTCAGAATATATTCTAAAATTCTACAACAAATGGACATCAAGGATACTGGATGGTGGTTCTGTGGATCATTTCTCCTACCCTTCTTGTAGATGGGTGTGACCTGTTCTTTCCAACTTCTGGGTATTATTTTTTGTGTAAGGGATGTACAACAGATTATAGTTAGAAGAGGGGCTAACGCAGCTGGTAATTCAGTATAAAATCTTACAGGGATTTCATCAGGCACTGAGGCTTTGTAAAATTTTAATGATTTAAGCTGTTTCTCAATGCCACTAACACTAACATTTATATCACTCATCTTTCAGTGGTATGAGGATTAAATTGGGACTGTTCTCCCAAGTATTCTTTTGTAAAGGAATGTTTGAAAATTTATTTACCGGTAAGCATTTCTGCTTTTGCTTTGCTATCCTCATCTCCAGTTGCTTTCTCATCTGTGAGTGACTGACACCAACTTTGATGCCACTAACAGACAAATTCTTTGGGTTCTGTGAAAGATTATTTGACAATATTCTGCTATGGCTGGCTTCTTGCACTGCTCGCTTGACAGACAAGTGCATTTCATTCAGCATCTTACACCTACTTGCAGAAGTATGCTCAGACACCACTGTACATGGGGCTAAAAATATATAACAAATTAAAAGGAAGAAACACATTAACAATGGACCTCGGTTCACTGAAAAGTTTACTCCAAAATATTTTAATAGAGAAATGTTACTACACCATTGAAGAGTTCATGGAAGACAGTCTGACACTTTGAACAATAAAAATCTATAGCTAATACTGCAGTGTTGTCTGTGTACAACAAAGGAAATTGGTAAACTGTCAATTTATAGTAAATATTGTAGAGTTGTATTTATTGGCATTATTCTTAAAACAGTGTAAAAAGAATTTCTATAAATCATTATACAATATATTTTTGCTAAACTTGACATGTCTCCTGTACAACATATCATATGATCTGTACAATGTATGTAATGGGACTAATAAATCACATTTTACATTTACATTTATGCAAGTCTCTATTTCTTTAGAAGTTTCTTCATGGTAATTATACATTATGGAGGGTTCCTCCCACCATGAACTGTTCTACGGGTACGTATATATCCAGTGCATAATCAGCCGTTCTTTTAAACTTGAGCTATAGTTTCTCAACATGTTCTTGTTGTGAACTGAAAGTCTGAAGTTCATCATCGAGATGTGACACTACTGCTTCTGTATCTAATTTACTGAATATATAAATCTTTCCACTAGTTTTAGTTGTCCTTTTACTTTGGTAACCATTGTTGCAACAACTGCCTCATGATAAATGATATCATTTTTGATGTGGCTATATTCAGAGAGGTCAGGTCTGCTTGTTGCCATTAGATCTAATACTGTACACATATTTCCATCATGAGTGGGGTTCCGAATGATCTGTTCTAGGCAGTTTTCAGAGAAGGCATTTAGTAATGTTTCACAAGATGTCTTGTCACTCACACCACTAATGAAACTGTAATTTTCCCCATTGATTGTTGAATGATTAAAGTTTCCTCCAATGATTACAATATGATTGGAGACCTAACATACAAATGAACTTAATGTTTCCCTAAAGTTTTTAGTTACATTTGGCGGTGAGTCTGGTGGTCAAAAAGAATTCCATTACAATTTTATGCTCACCCTTCATACTGAGTCTTGTCCAAATAATCTTAATGCTCGCTTCTGAGGAATGAACGCTTTCCTTGCTAATGGCTGGTTGCCCCAAAAAATAATGCCGTATTCAATGAGTGAGTGAAAATAGCCATAGTATGCCACTTTTGCAGTGTTAGGTTCAACACATGTCGTGACAACCCGTAAAGCATATGTAGCAGAACTAAGCCTCTTACAGAGATCTACGAGGTGCGACAATAAAGTAATGAGAATGATTTTCTTTGCAACATGTGGCAGCCCTGCAGGCTTGGGTAAGCACAATATCTTTGACATTGGTCTATAAGCTGCTTCTAGTCCAAGCAGCACATCGATGCAACTGCTCAGTCGTGAGTTGTGCTGTAATAAGTTAACACGTGTTTATGTCTCTCATCACAGAAATGGAACCGCATAACATTGCGCAACGGTATGCCATTTCTTTTTGCGTTAAATTGGGTGAAAATGTGATGACAATTTACGGTAGGCTTCAGAAGGCTTTTCGAGAGGAGGTTATGTCGAGAACTCAAGTTTTTCATTGGCATAAAATGTTTACTGAAAGCAGAACGGAAGCTGAAGATGAAGACCACAGTGGATGACCATCAACCTCACAGATGGATGTCAACTTGGCCAGGGTGCATGAACTTGTACGACCTGATCAAAGATTATCCATGAAAATGATTGCAGAAGAACTGAACATCAATTGAGAAATGGTATAAGAAAGATTTTTGCAAAAATGGTCTCCAAAAATCTCCCACCACAACAGCAAGAAACACAGAAAAATGTGGCAGCTGACCGGTTAGAGCAAATGGAAATCAATCCAGAATTGTTGAGCCATGTTACCACTGGTGATGAAAGTTGGTTTTTCAGTACAATCCAGAGACAAAACGCCAAAGTTCGCATTGGTGCTCAAAGGGATCACCCAGACCAAAAAAAGCTCATATGTCAAAGTGAAAAGTGAAATGCGTGCTTGTGTGCTTCTTTGATTCCAAAGGAACTGTTCATAAAGAATGGGTGCCTCCTGGACAAACAGTTAACCAATATTACCACAAAGAAATTTTAGAAAGACTTCGTAAAAGAGTTCTTCATGTCCGTGCCAACATTGGTGATAACTGGATTCTGCATCACAATAATGCGCCATCCCATACTGCTCTGTCAGTACAGCAATTTTTAACCTCAAAACAAATTTCAGTACTACCACAGCCACCTTATTCACCATATATCACTCCGTGCGACTTTTTTCTATTTCCAAAAATCAAAACAGCAGCCAAGGGACACAATTTTCAAACAACACAAGATGTCCAAAAAGCTGTGACGAGGGTCTTGGAGAATATTACAGAAGATGAGTTCCAGAAATGTTACCATCAATGGCAGAAGCACTCGAAAAAGTGTGTGCAATCAGAAGGGAACTACTTTGAAGGAGACAACACTAAATTTGACTAAAATGGTAAGCAACATTTTTTTTTCACATCAGTCTCATTACTTCATTGTCGCACCTCGTATCATATGTGAAGACCAGTTCCTTTTCTTGTCAATGTGCACTTCAAGAAATTTTGTTGTTTCCATTCTTTCTATTGGCTGATTACCACATGTCACACTTTCTCTCTTTTTCTGTTTTTGTACAGAACTGAATAAAGCTGGTCTTACTGGAATTTAATGAGAGACCATTCACCTTGAACCAATTAACCACATCTCAGAGTATGTAATTAATGGATTCCTCAAGATTACTATCTGTTCTACTGCTCATAAAATTGTGGTATCAGCAAATAATGTAAAATTACATGGCAAGTTTGTACATGATGGTAGATCATTTATAAAGATCAGGAATAACAGTGGTCCAAAAATTGAGCCCTGAGGCACTACACATGTAATGGAGCTCCATTCAGAATGTGAAGAAACATCACACACTCCATCTGAGCTACTCAAGACAACTTTTTGTTTTCTGTCTTGGAGATAAGACTGAAGCCAATTGCCTGCAACACCACTTATTCCTATTAATTTTGCTTTTTGCAAGAGAACCTGGTGATCAACACAGTCAAAACGCTTTAGACAAATCACAGAAGACACCAAGTACTGGCATTTTTTCATTAAGGGTTTCTAGGACTTCATTTGCAAGTGCATAGATTGCACCTTCTGTTGAACAGCCCTTTTGAAAGCCAAATTGGCTCTTGCTGAGAACTCCATTCTTCATGAGATGATCAGTAATTCTTACATGTATTAGCTTTAATTTTAGAGAAAGCTGTCAGCAAAGAGATAGGTCGATAGTTAGTTAGTTCAGTTTTACCACCGTTTTTGTACAGCGGCTTCACAATGGTGTACTTAAGTCTGTACGGTTTTGGTAGGTATTGAGTCCCATAAACCAACTTCTTACAGCACAATAACGATTTATTCGGATAACGTTCACAGGTTAACATCACAGTGCAAGAGTAAAACTCTTCCAACTCTCTGGCGAAGCAGACCCAAAGATCATAAATATAGCAAAGACATATACATAGGTATGCACGGAAGTACAGGTTATTACTGTACGATCGCTACAAGTCTACTGGGAACAACACCTTTCTGAAGGGAAGCATTGAAAATATGACAGAGAATGTCCCTGATCCACACACAAGAATATTTAAATAAATTACTAGAAATATTATCAACCCCCGCAGAGCTCTTACATTTTAGAGACATGATGATTTTTTAATTTCATCTATAGTGACAGGATTAAGGTACATTTCTGAAATTGGGTTTGAATATACAGCTTGACAAAGAGTTACAGCTTCATCAACACTGGGCTTGCAACCAATCTGTTGAGTTACGGATAGGAAGTGTTTATTAAAAATCTCAGCCACACTTTTGGGGTTATCTACTAGGGTACCTTCATATCTGATTTTATTTATACCTTCATTGCTTGTTGTATCTCTTCCTGTTTCTTTTTTTACAATGCTCCAAATTATTTTTATTTTATTATTAGAATTATCTTTTTTCTTCTTTGCAAAAATGATAGTCTATATTGCTGCTGACACTACACATACAACTTACAAACGCTAAAAATCACTACATGAATCACTGTTCAAAAAACTGACAGTTCTTTTATTTTGTAGGTACCACTCACTCTTTTTGCTCACCTACAACATGCTCAGTTGCAAGTTGCATTGTTGTTAACATACTTCCCATTTTTCTTCCATGTGTTCTTCCCCCACATAGAGTTTATGTCCTCTGAAATGTTAAGGTGGGTGCATGCTCATTTGGCTCTACTTGTTACGTTTCATGCTAGTTTTTAAGCCCACAGTTTTTTATGGCAATGGAAAAGATCAAAAAATTTTGTAATCTACATCTACATCTATACTCCGCGAGCCACCTTACGGTGTGTGGCGGAGGGTACTTATTGTACCACTATCTGATCCCCCCTTCCCTGTTCCATTCACGAATTGTGCGTGGAAAGAACAACTGCTTGTAAGTCTCCGTATTTGCTCTAATTTCTCGGATCTTTTCGTTGTGATCATTACGCGAGATATATGTGGGCGGTAGTAATATGTTGCCCATCTCTTCCCGGAATGTGCTCTCTCGTAATTTCGATAATAAACCTCTCCGTATTGCGTAACGCCTTTCTTGAAGTGTCCGCCACTGGAGCTTGTTCAGCATCTCCGTAACGCTCTCGCGCTGACTAAATGTCCCCATGACAAATCGCGCTGCTTTTCGCTGGATCATGTCTATCTCTTCTATTAATCCAACCTGGTAAGGGTCCCATACTGATGAGCAATACTCAAGAGTACATGCATTCAGTGATAACAAGTTTGGCTTCTTAGCTTAAACAACAGTGACATTATTTTCTTGTTTTTACTTCATTTCACACTGACCAAGTTGCTAAGGATAAGGTTTCACCAAAATTCAACTACCCATGCAATTATTTTTTAAATATTTTTGGAAGATAGCTGCCAACAGCCATTAAGTAATGTACAAAATACATATTCAAACTGTCAGCTGTTTTTATTTTAAACCCAAATTCTACTGATTTCGGTCTTGGATCTACTTCATGGATGAAGAGTTACAATGGTTTAAGCCACCATGGCAAACATCGAAATTGTAAATGTATACAGAGCAGAGTACGGCTCTGTATACATTTAGAATTTGGATGTTTGCTTTTAAAGTCTTGTCTCATATATTTACATTTGTGGCATGCACTACACATCTTAAGTAATGACTAATGCAATATTGTGGCTTAAACCATTTTAACCCTTCATCTGTGAAGATGGTTCAATTCCGAAATTGGTTGAATTTGTGTTTAAAATAAAAATAGCTGATGGTTCAGATATGCATTTTGTACATTTATAAATTATTTTTTACTCTTCTTGAAAATTATATTGAATTAATTTGTAATCTGAAGGACCACAAAAGAATGAAGATAACAAGTGGATGAAGAGGAGAAATGAGGATCTATACAAAAACATTGAAATGACCACAAACACAATAAGAAAGAGGAAATTAAAGTTTTATGGTCATATTTACAGAAAGACTGACAATAGGCTAATGAAGAAAAGTTTTAGTTTTATTTTTAAATTAAAAAGCGTCTTGGGATGGCCGGAAGAGGCACCATACAGGATAGGGAAAAATTTCAGGCTACTGATCAAAACTGCAAAATTTCACACCCTAAAATAAAAACCAAACCTAGGAGGATGATGTCAAATGAATAGAGGCAGGCCATCAACCAGTGCATGAAGAAATTCTGGGAAAATAGGAAAAAGATTGTGCCTTAGTCTTAGGCTCCAAGCAGTCTATAATTGGCTAATTTCTGTAACTAAAAAAGAAAATTTAAAAACATGTAAATTTACAGGACTGCTGTTTCAAGTTAAAAACTTGTCCTTTTTTGTTGTGTCTGGAGGCAATATATTTAAGCATGCAATTGATGGGTCACATTTTTCTGTATAAAAATGACAAATATGCTACTTGATTAGTGTGTTGCACTGCGATATGGTATAATGCAACACAATATGTGCTGTTGTCATTTTTGAGCTGCTGTAACTTTGTTGTCACTTGTAAATAAAATACTTCTAAGTGGCCACAATTGGAGATTATGAAATCTACACATGCAGCTACTGAGGCATCAGTTTCATAAGAAATTTCCATATAATTGGTAAATGGAAATGCCATGTGGCTAAGGCCTCCGATCGGGTAGACTGGTCACCTGGTGCAAGTCTTTCGAGTTAACGCCACTTCGGTGACTTGTGTGTTGATGGGGATGAAATGATGATGATAAGGACAACACAACACCCAGTCCCTGAGTGGAGAAAATCTCTGACCCGGCCGGGAATTGAACCCGGGCCGTTAGGTATGACATTCCGTCGCACTGACCACTCAGCTACCAGGGCCAGACATATAACTGGTTTATAACAGAGATGAATAAATCTTCTTGAATAAATAATCTGCTGTTGTTTGAAGTTATTGCATGTTACTTTGAAAATACCAAGTAAATAAATCCTGAACAGAAAAGCAATCAGTGGATGAAAAATATTTTAAAATTCGACTTTTATATATCCTATAAAGTCATGGAAGGTATCTCAAGATTAAAAGAGCGTCTTGATATGTTGTGCATTTGGAAAAGAGAGACAAGACTCATATTAATACTCATGCAAGAAACATCACAAAAATTAATCAAAATATCCACGGGTGTGCTGCCGGTCAATAGTGTCCAACGGGCACAATATTTCGGCGATCATACATGTCGCCATCATCAGGTGAACTCAGGTGAACTGACGGACTGAGCTCCTGTGAACGTGCCGGTATGGAGATCCGTACGCTATGGCTAATCAGCACCCCTGATGGAGATGGGCGGGCTGTTTGAGGGCTTGCATTGCCCTTTTCAGCCATTTGCTGTACATAACTCATACATTCATTTATTTATTAGTTCAATATTTCTTGCAAAAGTGCATTTGATCATATTGAGTATACAAAGATATAGTATATATAAAGATGCAGAAATATAAAATAATACAATAATACAAAATAAAACAAAATATATAAACAAAATATAAAGTAGGTACAAGGATATTAAATAGGTACAAAAATATTACGTAAAATGAGGTTAGAGGTTGAGGTTTAAGTATTAAAGATTTTAAGGCATGTTGTGATATAGTGTTTGTTTATAAATTATACAGTATTTTCCGTTATGATTATTCTCTTTGTTTTCTTTGAGTACTTTAGTGTGTATGGAGGTTGTAGCATACGATAGTAGTACCATAGTTTTGGTGTGTATGCTACTTCTAATGTTTAATTTGTTATTTCTATGCTACTTTTTAGATGTAGCTTAGTCTACAGTTCTTGTGTATGTTTTGTGTGTGTGCGTGTGCGCGCAGGCGCGTTCGCGTTTGTCTGTATATTCTGGGGTCAGTTTCTGTGTCTTTGGGTCAGGTGTGGGGGAAGTTGGATGCCTTGTGTTAGTGGTTCCATGGTGGGGGCGAGGTCTGGGTATTCTTGGCTGGCGTTTTGTGCTACTGTACATGCTGGTTGGGTATATTTAAATTTTGGTCGTCTGTTCACTCGCGGTCTTGTTGTCAAAATGTCTTCCATGTCTGGGCGTTTCGTTAATATGTGTCTACCGTAGTTCGCTCTGAGTTTGGTCAGTCTGTTTTGTAGCGGCTCCACGCCTGTGATGTCATATACGTCGTCACCGGGCGTGAGCCTTGGCAGTCTACAGATGCTGCGTAAAAGTCGTCTTTCGGTCGAGTAAAGTTGTTTGGCTACCGGTTTGTGCAAGCCTCCTAAGGGGGCTGCTGCATATTCTATCACTGGTCTGATGTACGTCTTGTAGGTGTGTATCGCCGTGTGGTCGTCACATCCGTGGAATCGTCCTTATACTTGTCTGATTAGGTGTTTTCTTTTCCTCGTCTTGTTTAGCAGGTAAGTGAGGTGTGTCTTCCAGTTTAAGTACTTGTCTAGGTACACTCCTAGGTACCTGGCAGTGTTGTTAAGTCTTAGTGGTGTGTCCCACAGCGTCAGTTGTATGTCATTTGTGTTTTGTTGTCGTTTTTTCGTCAGGTGTCTGTGTCTAAATAAAACCATTTGGGTTTTGGTTGGGTTTGGTCGGATTCTCCATGTCGTCATCCAGTTTTCTAATCTTTGTAGGTAGGTCTGTGTTTTTTGTTGTATGGTTGTCATCTTCAAGTCTGTGCACCAGTAGGCAGTGTCGTCAGCATACAGTCCTACCGTTTCTTTGGGGGTTGTTGTCGGTGGTACGTCAGCCGTGTAAAGCGCGTACAGCAGCGGGGATAGGATACCTCCTTGTGGCACTCCTGCTTGGGGTGTGAATTCTTGGGAGTAGGCTCCGCCGACATGTACCTTGCACTTCCTGTTTGTGATGTACGCCCGTATTAGTCGTATAACCTTGGTCGGGAGGCCCAATTTGCTCAGTTTGTAGAGCAGTCCTGTATGCCAGAGCTTGTCGAAGGCACGCTCTATGTCTAAGAAGACTGCAAGCGTGCAGTGTCCTCTGTTGAAGCCTTGTGTTATTCCGTTGGTCAGTCTGATTAACGGGTCGTTAGTGGAGTGATTTTGTCGGAAGCCTGATTGTGTCAGAGGGAGGATGTCGTTGCGTTCTACATACGTTTTTATGCGGTCAGTTAGTATCCTTTCCTAAGTTTTCCCTATGACGTCGAGTAGAGATATTGGTCTGTAAGATCTTGGGTCAGTCCTTGGTTTGTCAGGTTTTGGTATCATTATTGTTTTGCTAGTCTTCCAAGTGGCGGGTAGCATTTCATTTGTGAGACAATAGTTGTAGATGAGGTAGAGGATGGGTGTCAGGAGGTGGGCTGGGGCTTTCTGAAGGTGTATACGTCTTATGTCATTTTGTCCTGGAGCTGTGTTACGTCCTGAGTATATGGCATTAATTATTTCTGTGTTAGTGATCTCTGCTGTCAGCGTGTTTTCGTCTCCTGTTGCTGTCGTTGGGGTCTTTAGGATTATAGTCAGCTGTTGCTCGGCGTGTTGTCTGAAGTTGTCGTCAAATTTTGCGTCTTGTGGGAAGGAGTAAACTTGCTGCAGTACTTGTCGAAATGCATCTGCTTGTTCTGCTTTGTCTGTTGTCGGTTCGTTATCCACTAGTAATGTAGTGTTTGTTGTCTGTCGTTGTCCCGTGAGCATTTTAAAGCGTTGCCAGAATTTCCCCCCTTCCCTGTAGTTGAGTCTTCTGCATGTGTCGTCCCATTGTCTTTGTCGGTGTTCAGATATGATTCTTTTAATTCTGGCATTCAATCTATTCCATTGTCTTTTTAGGTCTGGGTTGTTGTCGCGTCTGATTTGTCTATAAAGTTGTTTTTTGTGTCGAATTAGGTTGAGGGCTTCCAGGGGTATGCCTTGTTTCCAATTTTCGACTACTATGGTGGGTATGGCTTCATATATTGCTTGATGTATGGCAGTCTCTATTCTATCTGTGGTGTGTTGGAGGTCGTCGTTGTCTGTTATCGTCAGTGGTATTGATAGTTGTTCCGTGAGTAATTCTTTATATTTGTCTCAATCCGCATTTGCGGATTGTTCGTCTTGTGGGTATATGGTCTGGGGGCAGGGTGGCGCTGGTCGAAAAAAGGATTGGCAGGTGGTCGCTTGTTATCGAGGTGCCCACGACAGCATCTGACATTGTGTCGCTAATGTTGTGTCCATATATTACGTGATCTGGTGTCGAGTGGCCTCGGGGTCCTATGAAAGTCGGTTGGTTAACTGGTAACCGTTCCATCGGTTCTGTTGTCAGGAAGTCGAATAGACTTCGTCCGTTTCCATTATCAGCTCTGTCCCCTAGCATATGGTGTCGTGCATTAAAGTCTCCTAGTATTATGTATCTATTGTAAGTCATCATATGTCGTACGAAGTGCAGTGGCAGGGGCGTTCCAGATGGGTTGTACAGGCATGTTATCGTAAGAGTGCGTCTGTTCTTGTCTCTTATCTGTACTATTACTGCTTCTATGTTATTGAGTGGTGCCGGGAGAGGAATCTCCTTTGCTGCAATCGTGTTCTGCACGAGTATAGCTACTCCTCCTCTTCCATCCTGCCTGTCTTTTCGGAATGTATTGTACCTGGGGATGTTAAAGGCGTGTGTGTTCCTTAGCCATGTTTCGGTGATGACTGCAATATGGACACCTTCCTGTTGTATGGTGTGCATTAGTAGTGGGCGTTTCGGTTTGACGCCTTGTCGTTTACTGATAGGAGACGTAGTGTGTTGGCCATCGCGGAGGTGCCCGGGAGGGAGGGGGTTGGAGTTAGGGTGTGGGTGCCTGTTTAATTCGTGTCCTGTTGTGTGTGTTGCGGTGTGTGCTGGGGTGTGTGTTGTGGTGTGTGTCTGAAGCGTGTTTCTGGGTGCCAGTGGTCACTTTTTGTGATATGTATTTTGTTTCCTGTTTGCGTCACCTCAAAGTCTTTTTCTAGAATCTGTTTAGTAGCTTGTTACAGTGACTTTTTGATGGCTTCCCTGCGATCCTGGAACAAGTCCAGCAGAGTTGCAGCAAGGACTCGTACCAGGTCTTCTTTCAGCATGAGCTCTTGTTTGAGGTCGTCATTGTTGCTTGGAAGTGGCGCTGGTTCGTCGATGATTTTTATTGGCGCGCGCGTTTCCTCACTTGTTGCCTCCTTGGGACGCATGGGACACATGTACGAGAGCGCGGAGTGGTCACCCTTGCAGTTTGCGCACATCTCTTTCTCTTTTATGTTACAGCGTGAGAGATCGTGCGGTCCACTGCATCTTGGGCACTTTGTTTCTCCAGTGCAGTTCGCTGTGGCATGCTCAAAGGTTAAGCACCTGCCACATTGTGCCGGTTGTGGGGGAGGGTCACGTGGGGGCTCTGCGTGTCTTACGGTGAAATCTATTTTTTCTCCCTCAGTCAGGAGTGTGTCAACAGTTCGTTGGCAGTACGTAATTACCCTGAATTTCTGGGTAAACGAGTTGCGCTTCCTGTCCTTTATTCGCCATGCTTTTACCACGTCGAAACCCTGTTGGCGAAGTTGTTCTGTCACAGTTCGTCCGTTGTTCCGTGTGGGATTTGTTTTAATATGACACTCATTGAGGGGTTCTTCCTGTGTCTCCCTATGGATCCTCGCGGTTCCCTTGTTTGTCTGGAGTTGACGGTGACCTCAGGGTACCCACATGCCCGCAGCACGCTCCCTCCGCCGTCCGCGCCCCGCGCCCCGCGCCACGGTCGCGCAGTGGAACAGATTGCGACGGCGTCTGAGATGACGTCGGTGTGATGGCTCTGTCCGCCGTAGTCGTCACAACTATACGTTTGCTCGATTTACTCTTGATTAACCCAATCGCTGGTTCCCAAGCCTTGCTAAGATTATAGCCACAGTAACGGTTTATGAGGTCGTCATTGGTGCGAAATTCGATGGCCTCTCTAACAACGCTGTCCCAGTATCTCGACGTCTGTACCAGAATCCTCGTGCGGTCATACTCCATGGCGTGATTTTCCGACAAGCAATGTTCAGCGACCGCCGACTTGCTCGTATAGTATAGTTGTGCTGACCACGGCGGACAGAGCCATCACACCGACGTCATATCAATCTGTTCCACCGCGCGACCGTGGCGCGGGGCGCGGACGGCGGAGGGAGTGTGCCGCGGGCGGAGGGTATTTAAATCGTCCGCCGCCGCGACCGAACCCAGTCCCACTCACTCGGCAGGCGCTGGAGACTGCGGACGGAGCGCACAGGCACGTTCCACACGAGGCAGCAGAAGAAGCCGGCGCGCACGCACCTCCACACGCTGACGATCGGACATGGCCCGACGTAGGAAGGGCGGCAAGATTGCGGCCACGCCTGAACTCCTGGTCGATGCGATCGGCAACGATCGCGGACGCAGACGGCGCCACAAGAAGAGACAGCGCACTGAGCAGCAATGCTTCAAGTGCCAAAGGATGGGGCACATTGCAAAAGTGTGCAGGGGCACATTAGCGTGTCTGAAGAGTGCTGAGGCACACGACACACGCAACTGCACCAAGCCCCGCGATGCGGCTGCCAGGTGCGTGAATTGCGGCTGTGCCCACGCCGCAAACTCGCGCAGCTGCGTCTACGTGCGGGGCTACAGAAGCAAGATGGCCGCCCCACGCCCTGCAGAGGTACCTGGCGTCGAGACGGACGTCTCACCTCCCCGTTCCCGCGGGGGTGGTGGACCGTGCCGTCGTGAAGCCGCCACGGACGACGCACTGGCCGTCTTCCACACCGCCCTTGCGGCCGAAAGGGCCGCCATGAGGGAGGAACTCGTGGCTGTTCACCGCCAGCTGCAACAGCTGCGTGAGGAGCTGCGGGTCCTCAGTGTCATCGTAACTGCCATCTGCTTCACGTCTGCTGTGCAGCGAGCTACCTTAATTTAAGTATTAACTGTATTTTTCTTACTTGTCACTTCTTCTTCCGTGTGTATTTGCTTTTAGGAAGCTTTAATTGTCGGGTGCTATTAATAGTGTTCCATAGATTTCGTGTTTGTTTTGAATACAGTCAGAGAGAGTCCCTTTAGTCAGCCATAGTGCCAGTAGAGTCAGCGTCATCGTAACTGCCGTCTGCTTCACGTCTGCTGTGCAGCGAGCTACCTTAATTTAAGTATTAACTGTATTTTTCTTACTTGTCACTTCTTCTTCCATGTGTATTTACTTTTAGGAAGCTTTAATTGTCGAGTGCTATTAATAGTTCCATAGATTTCGTGTTTGTTTTGAACACAGTCAGAGAGTCCCTAAAGTCAACCATAGTGCCAGTAGTGCTAGTGTTTGTTTTCAATACAGTCCAGAGACAGGTAGCGCTATTTTCATTGTTTTCTACAAGAAGTGCCTAGCAACCACAGTTTAGTGAATAAACAGCCACCTTTAGTGAATTAGCAGTCTAGTTAAAGGTTGATTAACTCTCTTCAGTAAATTGATTCATTAGGATGGATAGGATGTGTGACTGCTGTGTACGGACGCAGGAGGAGCTGGCCACTGTTCGCGAACAGCTGAGCGTGTTGATGGCCGCGGTCAGCCGTCTTCAGGCTGCTGCCTCGGAGTGTAGCAGCAGTGGGGAGTCTGGTGCGTCACAAGGTACACCCCAGGTGTTACATGCTTCACCCACTGTCCCTGCTGTCGAGACATCTTCGCGTGTACTGGGCGCGGTTGGGCCACCCTCTCCCCAATGGGAGTGGTGGGTTCAGCGGCGTTCGCGGCGCACGAGGCGAAGGGTCAATGTGGAGGCTGGCCGTGTGGCATCGCCCGCTCTGTCTGTGAGTGGACATGTGGCTGCTCCTTCAGCAAGGTCCGAGCAGGCACACGGGGGGAGGGGTTTATTAGTTATTGGGAGCTCCAACGTTAGGCGGGTGATGGAGCCCCTTAGGGAAATAGCGGGAAGGTCGGGGAAGAAGGCCAGTGTTTATTCTGTCTGCTTGCCGGGGGGTCTCATCCGAGATGTGGAGGAGGCCCTACCAGCGGCGATAGAGAGCACTGGGTGCACCCGACTGCAAATTGTTGCTCATGTCGGCACCAATGACTCCTGCCGTCTGGGTTCAGAGCTCATCCTCAGTTCGTACAGGCGGTTGGCGGCATTGGTGAAGGCAGAAAGCCTCGCTCGTGGGGTGAAATCAGAGCTAACTATTTGTAGTATCGTTCCCAGAACCGATCGCGGTCCTCTGGTTTGGAGCCGAGTGGAAGGCTTAAACCAGAGGCTCAGACGATTCTGCGGAGTCTGGGGTGCAAATTTCTCGACCTCCGCTATCGGGTGGAGAAATGTAGGTTCCCCTGAATAGGTCAGGCGTGCACTATATACCGGAAGCGGCTACAAGGGTAGCGGAGTACGTGTGGAATGCCCATGGGGGTTTTTTAGGTTAGATACTTCCCTCCCTAGGCCCGACAAGACGCCTCCTGAGACGCGGCAAGGTAGGAGTAGGCAAAATGCAACAGGGAATAACAATATTAATGTGCTAATAGTAAACTGCAGGAGCGTCTACAGAAAGGTCCCAGAACTGCTCTCATTAATAAACGGTCACAACGCCCATATAGTACTAGGGACAGAAAGCTGGCTGAAACCAGACGTAAACAGTAATGAAATCCTAAGCTCAGATTGGAATGTATACCGCAGAGACAGGCTGGACAGTGAAGGGGGAGGCGTGTTTATAGCGATAAGAAGTGCAATAGTATCGAAGGAAATTGATGGAGATCCGAAATGTGAAATGATTTGGGTGAAGGTCACGGTTAAAGCAGGCTCAGACATGGTAATTGGATGTCTCTATAGGCCCCCTGGCTCAGCAGCTGTTGTCGCTGAGCACCTTAAGGATAATTTGGAAAATATTTCGAGTAGATTTCCCCACCATGTTATAGTTCTGGGTGGAGATTTTAATTTGCCGGATATAGACTGGGAGACTCAGACGTTCATAACGGGTGGCAGGGACAAAGAATCCAGTGAAATTTTTTTAAGTGCTTTATCTGAAAACTACCTTGAGCAGTTAAACAGAGAACCGACTCGTGGCGATAACATATTAGACCTTCTGGTGACAAACAGACCCGAACTATTTGAAAAAGTTAACACAGAACAGGGAATCAGCGATCATAAAGCGGTTAGGGCATCGATAATTTCAGCCGTAAATAGGAATATTAAAAAGGGTAGGAAGATTTTTCTGTTTAGAAAAAGTGACAAAAAGCAGATTTCAGAGTACCTGTTGGCTCAACACAAAAGTTTTGTCTCAAGTACAGATAGTGTTGAGGATCAGTGGACAAAGTTCAAAACCGTCGTACATAATGCGTTAGATGAGTATGTGCCAAGCAAGATCGTAAGAGATAGAAAAGAGCCACCGTGGTACAACAACCGAGTTAGAAAACTGCTGCGGAAGCAAAAGGAACTTCACAGCAAACATAAACATAGACAAAGCCTTGCAGACAAACAAAAATTACGCGAAGCAAAATGTAGTGTGAGGAGGGCTATGCGAGAGGCGTTCAATGAATTCGAAAGTAAAGTTCTATGTACTGACTTGGCAGAAAATCCTAAGAAATTTTGGTCTTATGTCAAAGCGGTAGGTGGGTCAAAACAAAATGTCCAAACACTCTGTGACCAAAATGGTACTGAAACAGAGGATTACAGACTAAAGGCCGAAATACTAAATGTCTTTTTCCAAAGTTCCTTCTCTAGATTGTCGCACAGATGACAAAATGGTAGATATCGAAATAGACGACAGAGGGATAGAGAAACAATTAAAATCGCTCAAAAGAGGAAAGGCCTCTGGACCTGATGGGATACCAGTTCAATTTTACACAGAGTACGCGAAGGAACTTGCCCCCCTTCTTGCAGCGGTGTACCGTAGGTCTCGAGAAGAGCGTAGCGTTCCAAAGGATTGGAAAAGGGCACAGGTCATCCCCGTTTTCAAGAAGGGACGTCGAGCAGATGTGCAGAACTATAGACCTATATCTCTAACGTCGATCATTGTAGAATTTTGGAACACGTATTGTGTTAGAGTATAATGACTTTTCTGGAGACTAGAAATCTACTCTGTAGGAATCAGCATGGGTTTCGAAAAAGACAGTCATGTGAAACCCAGCTCGCGCTATTCGTCCACGAGACTCAGAGGGCCATAGACACAGGTTCACAGGTAGATGCTGTGTTTCTTAACTTCTACACGGCGTTCGATACAGTTCCCCACAGTCATTTAATGAACAAAGTAAGAGCATATGGACTATCAGACCAATTGTGTGATTGGATTGAGGAGTTCCTAGATTACAGGACGCAGCATGTCATTCTCAATGGAGAGAAGTCTTCCGAAGTAAGAGTGATTTCAAGTGTGCCGCAGGGGAATGTCATAGGACCGTTGCTATTCACAATATACATAAATGACCTGGTGGATGACATCGGAAGTTCACTGAGGCTTTTTGCGGATGATGCTGTGGTGTATCGAGAGGTTGTAACAATGGAAAATTGTACTGAAATGCAGGAGGATCTGCAGCGAATTGACGCATGGTGCAGGGAATGGCAATTGAATCTCAATATAGACAAGTGTAATGTGCTGCGAATACACAGAAAGATAGATCCTTTATCATTTAGCTACAAAATAGCTGGTCAGCAACTGGAAGCAGTTAATACCATAAATTATCTGGGAGTACGCATTAGGAGTGATTTAAAATGGAATGATCATATAATGTTGATCGTCGGTAAAGCAGATGCCAGACTGAGATTCATTGGAAGAATCCTAAGGAAATGCAATCCGAAAACAAAGGAAGTAGGTTACAGTACGCTTGTTCGCCCACTGCTTGAATACTGCTCAGCAGTGTGGGATCCATACCAGATAGGGTTGATAGAAGATATAGAGAAGATCCAACGGAGAGCAGCGTGCTTCGTTACAGGATCCTTTAGTAATCGCGAAAGCATTACTTAGATGATAGATAAACTCCAGTGGAAGACTCTGCAGGAGAGACGCTCAGTAGCTCGGTACGGGCTTTTGTCAAAGTTTCGAGAACATACCTTCACCGAAGAGTCAAGCAGTATATTCCTCCCTCCTACGTATATCTCGCCAAGAGACCATGAGGATAAAATCAGAGAGATTAGAGCCCACACAGAGGCATACCGACAATCCTTCTTTCCACGAACAATACGAGACTGGAATAGAAGGGAAAACCGATAGAGGTACTCAAGGTACCCTCCGCCACACACCGTCAGGTGGCTTGCGGAGTATGGATGTAGATGTAGATGTAGAAGATGCCTACCCCCACCGCCACCTCCACTGCAAGTCGGCCAGCGGGGGTCGACGCCTCCACCCAGACGGAGCCACCCGAGCCGCCAGTTGACGTGACGGGCGGCGTAGAGGCACCCATGGACATCGAAGTGGAGCAGCCTGCTCTCCCTCCTGACGGGGAGGTCGAGCCGCGGGCACACGACGAGGAGACGCACGCGGAGACAGCCCCAGCTGCTGCGTCGGAGACTGAATGCCTGCCGCTCCCTACGGAGCACAGCTTGGACCCTGTGCTGCAGCTGTTCGCGACTCTTCATGGCGGGACATACCCACACCTGGACAACGCCTGTCCAGTCACTCCACCCCACAGGACGAAGACTGCTTCTTCGCAAGCTGAAGAAGCGGTAACAGACGAAGAGCTGCCCCTCCCGCTCCCAGACGAGCGGAGCGTGCAGCCCTTCCTCAAGGAGATCGTGGCGTTGCTGAAGGACGGGTCGTACCCTCATGGGGAAAACCCATACCCCTTCACGCCGGCGCACGCGAAGCCACCGCTGCCTCACGTACCGTGCGACCTTAAGCTCATGCGTGGCATATTGCGTGAGGCAGTAACGAAGATGGAGCTGATTCTGCTCAATAGCCGCCCCATCTTCACCCCTTCGGACTGGGAACACATCTGGCTGGTCACAGAGAAGTGGGTGAAGGAGGAGTGGCGCTCCGGCAGGCGTCAGCCTGCCCCAGAAGACATACCGATAATCAACTACTTCGCTAGTCTAAACTCAGCGGGGTAGCCGAGGCCCATTCCAACGAGAGGCCACAAATACGACAACAGAGGAGTTTAAGGAGGAACAGCAGCACTGCTGCTTAGCCTCCACCATCTCCGGACTGAGGAGGTCCGTGATTTTCTAGTGAGCGAGCGAGCAGCCGAACCCGTTCCCTCTGAGCAGCCATAGCGTACGGATCTCCGTGCCGGCACGTTCACAGGAGCTCAGTCCGTCAGTTCACCTGATGATGGCGACATGTATGATCGCCGAAATATTGTGCCCGTTGGACACTATTGACCGGCAGCACACCCGTGGATATTTTGATTATCAAATGCGCCGGGAGAAACTCAAGAATCACATCATACACCTTTACGGGGAGGAGATGTATCGCAGCATGAAGAAATTTGAAAAGTTGCGCCACCGTAGATGTCGTTTGCTAAGTACTCTTGCCTTTCTAAAGAGATGTCGTTCCGAGAATGTTGTTCCAAATTTTGCTAAGGTTATGCATCACATCGATTCTGCAGCAGCTAAGAGAATCAAGAAACGAGCCAGCCTCGCATTGGTACGTGAGAGAGTGCAATTCACCCGCCGGAGCCTTGAGTTTATCTCACAGGAATTACTCAAACTACATTTGCAACTGGCTAGTAAGTTCACTTTTTGTTCCTGGGATTGGATTGATGGTGTCACCTGGGTGTCAGCTGATTCCGCCCATAAGAAGGCTATGGGACGTCAAACAGCTAAGTTCTCACGTCTCCTTGACAAACCGTTTCTGCAGGTTCCGTGCAAGACTGTCATCAATTTGAGTGGCATGGTGTTGAGTGATGATGCGGTCTCGGTTTTGCAGAAAGGTCTCAACTTCACTCCCACCCCCAAGTTCACTCCGGTCGCAGAAATTGTTAGTGCTGCTGAACAGGTTGCAGCTCGACTTCCGCCAGAATCAGCCGAGGAAATACGTCGTGAAACTTGTCGTGCGTTGACGAAATCCAAGCCGATGAAGTCAAATATCAGCAGTAAAGAGAGGGCGGCCATTCGTGATCTGAGGGAGCGCTCTGAAATTGTTGTCTTACCAGCTGACAAAGGCAATGCTATAGTTGTTGTCTCCCATAAGGACTACACTGATAAGATGCAGAGCCTGCTAAATGACGATTCCTACCGGAAGATCAGCGTTGACCCTACAAAGAAGGTGGAGAACAAGATGAGGGCACTTCTCAAGGACGCAGATTTACCGGAGGGTGACGCTAAGAAATTGTTACCCCAAGGTCCGGTACCGCCTAGACTATATGGACTCCCAAAGGTTCACAAAGACGGGGTACCATTACGCCCCATTGTCAGCAACATCAGGGCAGGGCAGTTGTTGTCTCCCATAAGGACTACACTGATAAGATGCAGAGCCTGCTAAATGACGATTCCTACCGGAAGATCAGCGTTGACCCTACAAAGAAGGTGGAGAACAAGATGAGGGCGCTTCTCAAGGACGCAGATTTACCGGAGGGTGACGCTAAGAAATTGTTACCCCAAGGTCCGGTACCGCCTAGACTATATGGACTCCCAAAGGTTCACAAAGACGGGGTACCATTACGCCCCATTGTCAGCAACATCAGGGCACCTACATATTTGTTGGCCAAATACCTGACGGGGATATTAAGTCCTTATGTGGGTAAATGCCCTCATCACATCCATAATTCCGTGGATTTTGTTAAACGATTTGATGGCTTCAGGTTGGATGAGTCAGATATCATGGTGAGTTTTGACGTCATTTCCTTGTTTACGAGGGTACCCCTGCGAGAGTCACTAGAATTGATTAGTCAGAAGTTTGACGAGAAGACCACTGAACTTTTTAGGCATGTCTTGACTTCCACGTATTTTCTTTTTAATGGAGAATACTACGAACAAACGGAGGGAGTCGGCATGGGTAGCCCACTCTCACCGGTGGTAGCGAATTTGTACATGGAGAACTTCAAGGAGGAAGCCCTGTCGTCATCCGTATGGAAACCTACTTGCTTTTTCCGTTACGTGGACGACACGTTCGTCATTTGGCCACATGGTATGGATAAACTCCTTGACTTCCTTACACATCTAAACTCCATACACCCCAACATCAAATTCACTATGGAGACTGAAACGGAGGGTAAATTACCTTTCCTTGACGTTTTGGTCAAGAGAAGGGCTGACGGCACCCTAGGTCATGGGGAGTATCGGAAGACTACGCACACTGATCTGTATTTGCACGCAGACAGCTGCCACCACCCTTCACAGAGGAATGGGGTACTTGAAACTCTAGTACATAGGGCGCGCACTATCTCTGACGCAGAGAGTCTACCCCAGGAATTGGAACATCTGAGAACTGTATTTCGAAAAAATGGGTACTCAGAGTGGCAGATTCAACGTGCTCTCCGCCCAACCACTGCAGCACAACCTGTTGAGATGGATGAAGTCACGAGGGAGGAGGTAGGCACTGCATTTATTCCATACACAGGCGCACTCTTGGGGAAAATTGCCCGCATTCTGAAGAAACAACGGGTCGGAACTGTGTTTTGTCCTCCAAATAAAACTCGTGCACTGGTGGGGAGCGCCAAAGATGACCTCGGTTTGAGGAAGGCCGGCGTGTACCAGATTCCGTGTCAATGTGGCAAGTCGTATATTGGTCAGACGATGCGTACCGTCGAGGATCGATGCCGTGAACACCAGAGGCACACTCGACTGATGTATCCGAGCAAGTCGGCGGTCGCTGAACATTGCTTGTCGGAAAATCACGCCATGGAGTATGACCGCACGAGGATTCTGGTACAGACGTCGAGATACTGGGACAGCGTTGTTAGAGAGGCCATCGAAATTCGCACCAATGACGACCTCATAAACCGTGACTGTGGCTATAATCTTAGCAAGGCTTGGGAACTAGCGATTGGGTTAATCAAGAGTAAATCGAGCAAACGTATAGTTGTGACGACCACGGCGGACAGAGCCATCACACCGACGTCATCTCAGACGCCGTCGCAATCTGTTCCACAGCGCGACCGTGGCGCGGGGCACGGACGGCGGAGGGAGCGTGCCGCGGGCGGAGGGTATTTAAATCGGCCGCTGCCGCGACCGAACCCAGTTCCCTCTGAGCAGCCATAGCGTACGGATCTCCGTGCCGGCATGTTCACAGGAGCTCAGTCCGTTAGTTCACCTGATGATGGCGACATGTATGATCGCCGAAATATTGTGCCCGTTGGACACTATTGACCGGCAGCACACCCGTGGATATTTTGATTATCAAATACGCCGGGAGAAACTCAAGAATCACATCACAAAAATTAATTGCAGAAATATTATTTTTGGTAAAGGTAGTAATTGTCTTCGGTGATGCTGACACGATTTGAAGCCACAAGTTTTTAGTCACAAAAATGTTAGAGCTATATTCTAAATGGTAAAGGATCTGCATTAAGATAAAAGTCAATTGAAATATAAAAGGTGAAAACATAACTTATATCAAGAGAAATGGTAAGAAAATGAAAGAGAGGAAGATTTACAAAGTTTGTGGTATTGCTACTGGTGATGCAGGCCTACATATAATTGCAGTGGCAAATCAAGCCTTATCCATTACAACAGAAGGAAATATAACTAAAGAATTTTGTAACAATACTACAACTTGGCAACTATGCCAGGATGCCAAAAGAAGAGAACAATATATAAAAAAATTAATCATCGCAGAAAGTGAGAGTTGCGCTGAATATTTTTGTGGATACTGAGAAACTTCTCACATCTGCACCCTTCATAGCTATTGCCCAGGTACAGAACTGTCTATTTAGAAGTAGGACTGGACTTCCAGCATCCATGGCAGTATCTGAGCATGTAATGGGTGAGCTCATACCTCCACCAGTCTTTACCAACAGTCATCAAGTAGATGTCAATGGAGCAAACAGTGTGTGAGCAAACATCTGTGATGAGAGGGGGCAGCACACATAGCTGTTGTCAACATCAAGGTCACACACTGAGTTGAAACGCCTAGTGAGTCACATTCAAAATGACAGTGAAATACCAGTGATGGTGACTGTTTACTGGGAACAGTGATTTGACTGCAGGATTTAGTAATATGGTTTAGGAGAATGTTGAAAAGTAAGAATACTAGTTATCAGTAAGGAAGCATAATTAAAATTATATAAAACTGGAAGTAGATATAGTATAAATGTTCCTGCAGCAGAGAGCTGCACCAATGACAACAGAATTTTCTTACGTTAACTGATGCAACTGCTGATTGATGGTGGGTTGTTACAGAAGCCCCTAACCCCACTCTCCTTTAGTGTGGGGCACTGATGGGTGGTGATGAAACTGCTGTTGACCTCCTTTTCATGCAGGTGCATGTGACAACCGTAGTGTAGCTGGCTGCCTAAACAAAGCAGGGTTATACCTTTTCTCACCACGATGAAAGAATATAAGGAAGCATGAGTGCTACTGATAGATAGAGATAAAACTGCACAAGGTGAGAGGGAGCCAGTGTGGTCATACATAATTAGATTTCTGATCACCATTCAAGTGCGGAGGAGCCTTAAATGGTGGAGGCAGCAAAAATATGGCTACAAGTATATCTTCCTCTGTTTGTGAGTGTAGAAACTGTGCTTGTTTCTTAGCAGCTATGACAGTGAGGGTTCCATCTGCTGACAACTGAGAAGTGATAGTGTCTACTTGATATCCAGAGGAAATCTATAGTGTTGAGAGAATATTCAGGTGGTGTCCCTTCATTGCACAGCCATTCACTGTGCCATCCTTCCACTACAAGTAGGTCATTGACAAGTTTAATCAGGATCTCTTCACATTGAAATTGTTGCATGGGTCACATTTTTCTGTATAAGAATGACAAATATGCTACTTGATTAGTGTGTTGCACTGAGATATTGTATAACGCAACACAATATGTGCTGTTGTCATTTTTTAGCTGCTGTAACTTTGTTGTCTAGATTGATATGAGTGTTGTTGTCTGTTTGGTCGGTGGTATCCAGTAGGATCAACACTAGCTTTATTCTATTGATGGTAACAGTTGTTGGTTTCCCATGCAATAAGATAATAAATGTGTTAGTGTCTCATCTACTCACTCTGTGTAGGCCTGAATATGGTGGTTGCAGGGCCTGGCAAACAGTGTCATCTCTCTCAGCATGATATAGCTGCAATCTGTTAGAGCTTGATGAACAATGAGTTTGTGTGAACCATTTGCTTGTGGGGGAGATATTTTGAGAAGAGCAATGTGCTGCTTCACCTTGTGGATGAGCAGAGGAAGTCCTTTCTCTGCTGATGGTTAAGATGGCTTTGTGACGTCTGCTGCTAGAGTTGTGGCTTCCTGTAAAAGATTTCCACCAGGTACATGTGGAGGTCTTCCTTATACACCACACACATGCCTAAGAGCACCCATGGTAGAGCTTCCATTGACTGCTCTCCAGACATGTGGGTGCTGTTATGAGGGTATAATGCCAGCACTCCATTAGGCCATTACTTTGAGGGTGGTAAGCTGTGATCAGAAAGGCTGAACACTGCACAAGTGACAGAGCTTGGCAAAAAGTGATGATTCAAATGTCTGCCTTATTCAGTTGTTTTAGAAGCGGGACAACACAAATGGGAAATCTGTAAATTGAGAAATACTTTTGCCATGGCTTCTGCAATGATGTCAGGTACTAGTATACCCTTGACCGAGTGAGGATATAAGAAAACCCATCTGAGTGAGGACTAGGTGGATATGCTGAAAGTGGCCCTTAGGGACTGAATAATGACCATTTTGCTTCATATGCCATCCTATCTCAGAGTGTTGGTGGGCGGCACAGGCTTACATCCAAGTTTTACAATCTCTTTTGTCATTTGGCCAAACAAACTTTCATTGCTGGACTGACCCTGGATGGGGCAGCCCATGTAGCTTATCTTCATGCCAAAAGTTCTGTGAAACATCACATAGTACTTGTGTCAAAGAGCTGAGAACAGTGTGGCTTTCTATGTGCAAAACAGTCGAGGTGTTGGATATGTGTTCACATACTTTCAGGTCCTATAGTTGTGCTTTTGTTAGTTTGTCATAATCAGTATCCATGATGAATGTGTTGATCCTAGAGAGAGATGACACAAATTTTCTGTGGTGTGAAAATGTTTAAAATCTGTTGTGAGTCGTGCAACATAACCTAAATGGTGAAAACGCCATGGGCAGCAATGTTTTGCTGGATTGCTAATGGAATCTACCAGAGGTTGATGATCAACGAAGATGGTTAAATGCCCACCCTCCACATTGTCTTTAAACCGCTATATAGCTTCATACACTGCCGAAAGTTCCCTGTTATAAGCTGACCACTTACACTGGAAGTCAGTCAACCTTTTGGAAAAGAAGCATAATGGTTGTTGTACTCCTGCTACTGACTTGGAGAACTGCTCCAATCATGGAATCACTTGCACCTGATAAGAATGACAGGTGTGCGGTGGGGAGTGTACGTGTCAACATCACACAATCTATGTGTGCCATCCTTTTTAGGTATGAGATGAAGGGCAATCAGAATGTCTGATTTCATCTCCTTTGATTTTCTCAAATGCTTGTTGCATCTCCAAGGTCCACTGAACATGTCTTTTGCTCGTCATGTGTTTGCCTGCTAATACATTCACCAGCAGTAACTGGCTAGTAGCTGTATGAGGTAGGCGTCTGCAATAAAAGTTTACCGTGTTGAGAAATCAGCATAATTCTTGAAGGTTCTAAGGTTGTAGCAGTTGACTAATGAGCTCAGACCATTGCGCAGTAGGCCATATGCCATCACTGCTAACTAATTGGCCAAGGAAGAGAACCTCTGAATATCACAGTTGACTTTTATCATTGTTGAATATGATGCTGACCTTGCGTAAGACATTGGTAACTAGTTTGAAATGCTCTTTGTGTTCATGCTGAAAATTAGAGAAGACTAACATCTCGTTTAAGTAGGCATAACACAAGGGAAACTTGAAAAGAACATTATCTATGAACCTTCACCAAGTCTGCACTGCATTTTTGAGTCTGTGTGGTTAGTAAAGAAATTTAAAAAGTACATATGTGGTGATAATAGCCATTTTTGGTATGTCCTCATGGCTCATGGGAAACTGCGTATAAACCTTTTTACAGTCCAACACACTGAATACAGAGGTGCCTGCTTAATTGTGAGTAAAGTTCTAAATATTCTGGACTGGATAACTGTCTAGGATCATGCATGAGTTAAGAGCCCAATAATCACCACACAATCTATGTGTGCCATCCTTTTTAGGTATGAGATGAAGGGCAATCAGAATGTCTGATTTCATCTCCTTGTAATTACTCATCTATAGCCAAGCTGGCCATGTGAAGACTGGCCAGAGCTAATCTACATGCCTCATGTCAGACTGGAGAGCTCGGCAGGGTGTTGATTTTAGGAACAATTACATTGTGCATAGCACTTTGTCTGAACTGTAAGTGTGAATCTAATGAGGTGGGGAAACACACATAGTAGGTGCACAGGCACTGGGAAGAGGTTTCACTGTACTGACCTGTGTCAGTGCCATTATAGATGTTACAGGCTGCTCCAATGGTGTCTCTCTGTCTGTTGCTAGCTGCTCCATGCTTGCTGACTCATTTGAAGTGATAATGTTGGAATGATGGGGTTGTTCTCTAACAACACAATTCAAATATGAATGCACGGCATTGAGCTTGTGTGTAGACATGCAAATTATATCATAGTTTTGAGTACTGCTCTGTGTACACTTAATATGTTTGCTTCTACAAGTCCTGTGTCATATGTTGATATTCATGACATACTCTACACATTATTTGAGTAATGACAAATGTAACGTGGTGGCTTAAACAATTTTAACCCTTACCCATGAAGATATTCCATGACTGAAACTGGTTATTTGGGTTTAAAATCAAAGCAGCTGGTGGTCAAACATGTATTTTATACATTACTTGATGGCTCTTGATAGTCACCTTCCAAAAATGTATAATCTTTTCTTTTTTTCCTTCAAACATCTGAAACATGTATTTTAACTTGAAATTTTTCTTTTTGAATACTTACTTAATGAAGTCGCTCTTTTCAAAATATTTATAAAATGGCATAATGAAGCTCAGCTTGGGTGTCTTCTTTTGTCCTCGACCAGACTGGAACATCTGGCAGCTTTCCATGGTTGCAGTCTCTGTTAGTCCCTCTAGTGGCTGTCAGAGTTTTTATTTTTTTTTATTTTATTTTTTTAATTGTTAGCACCATCACTGCAATACCACAGTCCACTATGAGTGAACAAAATTACATGTTGTGCCTGGGTTGGGATAAGCACACAGAGTCATGGGTTAAGTCTGGTAGACATTCATGCAGGAAAGTATTTGGTAGGAACCAGGCACTTGCTAATTCATGGATAAGAACATAATTTATAACTAGTAGTCATGTTAGCATCACAAAATATTTCAATTCTTATCATTATTTATTTTGTATTATGGTAATTTCACGTCAAATCATACAGGTCAAGAGTGAGTGTGACACACCAGTATTTCAAAGTTTGCTGGAAAAAAAAAAAAAAAAATAAATAAAAAATAAAAAATAAAAAAAAAAATGTTGAAGTTGCACATGATACTTCTCCAACATTACAATATTTTGATTTCCTCCAACACTACAGTATTTTGATTTCCTGATAATTTTTTTAAACGTTACACACCTCTCTAAATGAGTGTATTTGTGAAAACGTCATAACAAAAGGGAAAATTGAAAAATTGTAATAAAGAAACCAAAAGTGATAGAGATCTGAATTTATTTTCAATAAATACTTTGTGCCCAATACTGTGAGACATGATTAATACATAAACACTCCTGAGTTTTTTTGTGGAAAATTAAACTATGAAAATTTGTAACTTTGTGAATTTCAAAATTATGTTTTGAAAATATGAACAGTCACAGGATGTTAACTGTCTTGAGAAACAATAAAGTGGAAGGACTACTAACTGTCAGCTATGACATTAATGCATGGAATTCTTAAACTGTCAAAATATTTGTACATAAAGAGGAAAGGATCTGAAATTTTCTGGTTATTTAGAAATTATTTTCTCCAGAAGTCCCATCCTAAATGTTCTAAAAATTTCATGGTATGTTAGTTGGTCATCATACTCAGGGAATGTACAATCAGAGTGGGCTATACTTTGCTGTACAAAAAGTGACAAATTTTTTGGGTAGGCCTAGCTCTACTCTCAAGGTCAAAAAAAATCATGGACACTTAAGTATTTAAACTGATCACTGATTTTAAGAAATGTCATGCAAAACTGGTATTTCTGAATACCTTACAACATTATAAGTGAGTTGGAAAACAATTCATAAGTTCGTTCGAAAGCATTTTATAACGAGAATGAGAAATAGAATACTTACACCCATTTCTATTTTTATGATATTATTCACAAGTTATTATTGTCTTTTGTCAAGATTTTATTTCTTCATGATTTTGCATGAATTAAAATTTCCTACAATGTAACAATCAACACTGCCCTGTGGAAAGGAGTTCACTTGGATTTCTCATTTGCTTCACATTGAAATTATTTGGGATGATCCAGCAACAGCAGTACTTGGGAAATGGGAACTGCACACTGATTTATTGATGATGGCCATTTGAAAGCATTAACAGGACCATGGAGTGTCATAAAGCAGATGGTTGTATCTTGCAGCCCCGAGAGATCCTTATTATCTGTCCTACCCACCACTGACTGTCATACATACAAGAAATGAAGTGGCTCACTACAATGTCTTCTAATGTATACTGTATATACTGTAGTCTCTGCATTTCACACACAGTAACAGGCTGCATTCTGTGGAGAACCATTTTCGCAATGTTTCACAGCAGATCATTCTTCTCTCTTTTTTAAAAGGAATTCCCTTAATGCACTTTCATTTAGAATTAATAGATTGAAGCGAGTGCAGGCTTTCTCGGCAAATTTCATATATGAAGTCTTCATGGGTTGTCAGCCGAGTAGCATCATCGTCTCGTAGCAACGTTTTGATGGTATGTGTCTCCATCATCTTCAGGCGAAGTGTCGGGATATCATCGGCCGCGGGCTTATATCTCAGCTGGACCACTCTCCGCTTCCCGTGGAATTGCCCGATGTGCCTGGATCAGCTGGTGGTGGTGGTGGTGGAGGTGGTGGTGGTGGGGGGCGGATGCGTGCACGGGGTTCAAGTCCCGGCGTCCGTCTCTGTCTGCTCCGTCCACAGCCCTTGGTGGAACAGAACGTTCTTCTCTGATTTTCCCGATTGCAGGCTCCCAGGCTGTGCTGAGATGGTAGCCACTGTTGCAGTTGATTAGGTTGTCATGTAACCGTATTTCTATGGACTCTTTGATTACTGAGTTCCAAAATACGTTTGTACTGCATATTTTCTTTGTGTCCTCGAAATCGAAGGTGTGCTTCTCGTCAATACTATGTTCCGCCACAGCAGATTTGTTGGTCTCACCCAAGTGTACATGCCTAATGTGTTCACTGCGGCAATGTGAGATGCAACGCTGCGTCTGTCCTATATATTGCATCCCACATTCGCATCCGATCTTGTAGACACCTGGTGCCATCATACATAGTGGGTCCTTGGTTGAACCGAGAAGGTCTTTGATTTTTCCTGCTGCGCGGAAAACGGTCTTCACTTTAAATTTATTGAGAATTCTTGCAATCCTGGACGTCGGAGGACCTGCGTATGCCAAGAACGCACAGCCCATTGTTTCATCTTCATCCGGTCTCTCTTCTCTGTTACTTTATAACATCAACAGACTTATGCTGGAGATTAAATCTTGTTGCAAGGTGTTTACCAAGACCTCCTACCCCATCATATGCACTTTCCCATGACCTGTTGCTGAAAATATCCATTTTTTGTTTTAATTTCTGTATTACAGTGTCGACCAAACTCAAAAAGCTGAAAGCAGTTTTTAAAATGAGATGCTGCACCATCAGTCACATACACATGTTTAGGAAATGCATGGTATTTAGATGCTATGTCATCAATCATCATGCTGACAGCGCTGTATGCATGTGCACTGTCATGAATGAGATCATCACTGACTATAGCAAAACAGTGTGATGTTCACCAGAAGTGAGCGACACATGTGAATATTGATACCTGTGATGTGTCCCAGTGGTAACTTTGAATTTCATTCTGCAAAGCAAAAGACTAGTTCTCAGCAAAGTCAAAAAGAAGAACTAATGTGTCAGTATTCTGGGATGTGGCTGATTTTACTTCTGCTATGGCCAGTCTCTGAATCCTGTCTTAATCAACTCTCCTCCCTCCCACAATGCATTGGTTATGTCATTGTCAGTATCCTGAAGGTGTAATGCTTCAATCACTTATGCACCAGGACACATTGCACACTCCTGCAACTAAGATTTATCTTGTGGCTCTTGACATATGCACAAAAGCATTAGGTCCATCTCTTTCCTGTGACACTACTTATGGTGAAAGAGGCAAGTTTCAGATTAGTGCAGTAAATACATTTGCATACTTCCTTCAATGGCTGGCATTTTACCCATTTTGGTGGTAAATAGTAGAATTTTTTGGGACCAATTTACATTTGGATTCTCCTTTTTCATTAGGAGATATGCTTCTTTTATTGATCTTGTCATGTATGTTTTTAACTTTTTCACCTTTTTCGCTAACAAAGATAATATCACCCTGGTTAGGACTTTGCCTCTGCAATCTCTGTTATCACTTAGGTAATATTCCAGAGCAATGGATGCCCACAGTAAGAATCTGGGCATTCCCAAATACCTTTCTCATTCTTTATTTTACGAGCTTTTGAATTTAAATAATGTGAGGAAATGGGTATGTATTTCTGTATCTGCTGCTTAGAGTAGCTACCTGGTGTCAGTGTCAGTAATTGTACCTTCTCAGTATAGGTGCCTGCTGAGATAACAGTATTTAGGTTTTGAAACCACACAGCACACTTCGTGCACATATCACTATCTTCAGGTTCTGCACCAAGTGCACCTACATTATACACTACACAAAGTTTTGAAGATGTTGCTTGTGTAAAACTTGCTTCAATTTCTTCCACTTTTCTTTTTACAAACTGTTTTCTTCTTGAGCTTCTTACCTTTCCTGGACCTTTAAGGGGGGATATAGTAGGGGCTACAGCAGAAATGCTAGCATTCAATGCATCAACAACTTCACACGCAGGAATACAAACATCTGCACTGTCTTCTTCAGTTTAACATTTGGGTGACAGTAATGATTCAGGTGGGTTGTCACTAAATTTGTTCTTGTATTGAGTATAGCAATTCCAGCACAATGGATGTGATGCTAATACAATTACATGAGGACCAATATATTTCTGCAATACCTCTGACAGATTTCCAACAACTGTGAAGTGTTTTTCATGTTTCTTACACACCACCTTTTGTGGCTTTTTTCGTGGTCATCACACCTCACTCTTTCACTACTGTATTTCCTCACTGACACTGTATTTAATAGAAATTTTGAACCAAACACAAAACTCGATGCAGAATGGTTTATGCACAAGTTCTCACTTGTTTGTTATAAACAGAACAGCACTGGAAACAGTGTTGCCAACATGCATATTTTAGTTTAGAAATTTAGTTATGTGAAATGCGCAGAATGTTGAAAAATTTTTAACACTTTACACAGAAAAATATTGTCCACTGTGTTTGCACTGACTACAAACATATTAACCAAACAACATTTTGTGTGATTCTTAAAAGTTTTTGGACGGACGTTTTTGAATAAGTAACTCATAAAAACTCACAAAAATGCATTTCTTTCATTCTTAGTAATAAATATTCACATAATACAGACAGCTGGAGCAGAGAAGATACTGTTTATATTTACGTCAGTAGTATCTGGTAATATGACAGAAAAGATAGCATTCTGTGGCTTTCCAAATTAGAAAAAGGTTTTTAAGTGGAACAATTAACTTAAATCTCATATTTTCAGCTTAAATTTATAAGTTAGAGAAAACCCATAAGTATGTGAGTGTCAACTAAATTTCAACACACTAAGAGGGAGTCTTAACACAAAACATCTGCCATGTCTCCAGTACTTTTGGTTTTTTAGTTATATATTTTTTGTTCTCTACTGTTTTAAGAGTTATTTACAAAATATACATTTTTAAAGGGCCTTACTATTTACAGAAATTGAGATAAAACGAAAATACTTTATTTCTTAACACTTATGATATAGAGGTCTAATGTATATTTTTTCCAGAGAAATTTATGACCACAAGTTGACATGACCTCTATGATTTGAGATGAAATCATCCATTACTGCTTCAGGAATTTTTTTGTTTTTCTGACAATATTCTTGTCTTTGGATATTGTCTTTAGTCAATAGTTGTGCATATACAAGTGAAATTACATGCTATACATCTATTTACAAAATCAAGGTCATTATTTCGAAAGCTACACATTCTTTCTATGAAAAATTCTTTTGATTTATTCTTGCGCTATTTGCAAGGTTTTTTTCTTACTTGTGTATAATAACTTTTCAAGAAATAAAATGTCATGTACTTCTACAATAACGTTTGCCCTAGTTATGGTATTAATGATTAATGGAAAATCTCATATAAGATGTGAAACAAATACTAACAAAGAGATAGAGGGGCTGGCCAGTACTTACCTCAGCTCAGTACAGCCGATAGATACACATAAAACAGAACTGAAAATTTACATTCCTAGCTTTCGGAACTTTGTTCCTTCATCAGGGAGGAGAGAGGGGAAAAAAGGGAAGAAGGGAAAGTGGATTCAGTTACTCACAACCCAGGTTATGAAGCAACAGGGAAAGGTAAACAGGGAGGGTAGCAAGGATGGAGGCATGGTTGTCAGAGGGAAGCCAAAGATATTCTACTGTAGGTACTGTGCCAGCTTCAAACCAAAGAGGATGCATACAGAAGTTAAGAGGTATATAGTATAAAGATAAACACAACTATGTAGGATGAAAAGATGCGTGAATGGCTAAAGAGGAAAGGGAAAGAGGAGAAGACTGAAGAGTGAATGGGAGTGAGGTTGTTTAACGTAGGTTCAGTCCAGGGGGATGGCGGGATGAAAGGATGTGTTGGAGTGCAAGTTCCCATCACCGCAGTTCAGAGGGACTGGTGTTGGGTGGGAGAAGCCAAATGGCACATACGGTGTAGCAGGCTCCTAGGTCCCTAGAATTATGCTGGAGGGCATGCTCTGCTACTGGGTATTGCGCATCTCCTAGGCGGACAGTTCGTCTGTGTCCGTTCATGCGCTCAGCCAGTTTAGTTGTTGTCATGCCGATGTAAAAGGCTGTGCAGTGCAGGCATGTCAGTTGATAAATGACATGTGTAGTTTCACACGTAGCCCTGCCTTGAATTGTGTATGTTTTACCAGTAGCGGGGCTGGAGTAGGTGGTTGTGGGGGGGATGCATGGGGCAGGTTTTGCAGCGGGGTCGGTTACAGGGGTAGGAACTGCTGGGTAGAGAAGGTAGTCTGGGAATATTGTAGGGTTTAACAAGGATGTTACGGAGGTTAGGGGGGCGACGAAAGGCAACTCTGGGTGGTGTGGGGAGAATTTTGTCAAGGGATGATCTCATTTCAGGGGTTGACTTGAGAAAGTCATATCCCTGGCGGAGTAATTTGTTGATGTTTTCGAGGCCAGGATAATATTGGGTGACAAGGGGGATGCTTCTGTGTGGTCTGGGGGTAGGAACATTGTTGTTGGATGGGGAGGAATGTATTGCTCGGGAAATCTGTTTGTGGACAAGGTCTGCAGGATAGTTGCGGGAGAGGAACGCACTGGTCAGGTTATTGGTGTAATTGTTGAGGGATTCGTCACTGGAGCAGATACGTTTGCCACGAATACCTAGGCTGTAGGGAAGGGAGCGTTTGATGTGGAAAGGATGGCAGCTTTCAAAGTGAAGGTAATGTAGTTTGTTTGTGGGTTTGATATGGACAGAGGTGTGGATGTGAGCTTCAACAAGATGAAGGTCAACATCCAGGAAGGTGGCTTGGGTTTTGGAGAAGGACCAGGTGAAATTCAGATTCGAAAAGGAGTTGAGGTTATGGAGGAAATTAAGGAGTGTTTCTTCACCATGAGTCCAGACCACAAAGATGTCATCTATAAACCTATACCAGGCCAGGGGAAGCAGCTGTTGGGTCTTCAGGAAAGCCTCCTCCATGCGGCCCATGAAGAGGTTGGCATAGGAGGGGGCCATCCTGGTTCCCATGGCCGTTCCCCTGATTTGTTTGTAGGTCTGGCCTTCAAAAGTGAAGTAATTATGGGTGAGGATGAAGTTGGTAAGTGTGATGAGGAACGAGGTTTTTGGAAGATCTTCAGGTGGGCGTTGGGAGAGGTAGTGCTCAAGGGCAGAGAGACCATGGGTATGTGGGATGTTTGTGTAAAGGGATGTAGCATCTATGGTGACAAGAAAGGTTTCAGGTGGGAGAGGAGTGGGAATGGATTTGAGGCGTTCTAGGAAGTGGTTTGTGTCTTTGATGTAGGATGGGAGTCTGCGGGTGATAGGTTGTAGGTGCTGGTCTACCAGAGCTGAGATACGTTCGGTTGGGGATTTGAAGCCTGCTACAATGGGACGGCCAGGATGGTTCTCTTTGTGGATTTTGGGTAATAGGTAGAAGGTAGGGGTACGTGGCTCAGGTGGAGTGAGTAAGTCTATGGAAGCCGTTGTGAGGCCTTGTGAGGGACCTTGGATTTTTAGGATTTTTTGCAGCTCAGTCTGGATGGAGGGAATGGGATCCTGGGTAACAGCTTTGTAGGTTGAGGTGTCAGAGAGTTGACGCAGTCCTTCTGCCACATACAACACACGGTCAAGTACGACAGTTGTGGAGCCTTTATCCGCCGGGAGGATGACAATAGAGCGGTCTATTTTCAGCTCCTTAATGGCACGGGATTCAGCTGGGGTGATGTTGGGGGTTGTCGGGATGTTCTTCAAGAAGGACTGGGAGGCAATACTGGATGTGAGGAATTCCTAAAATGTCTGCAAGGGATGGTTTTGGGGGAGGGGAGGAGGATCCCTTTGAGAAGGCAGTCGGAACTGTTCTAGACAGGGTTCAACACTGGGTCTAGTATTTGGGGGCTGTGTTTGGGTAGTGAAGTGATATTTCCAGTTGAGGTTCCGGGTGAATGAGAGGAGATCTTTAACCAGGGCAGTGTGGTTGAATTTAGGTGTGGGGCTAAAGGTTAAGCCTTTTGATAGAACAGATGTCTCTGGAGGAGAGAGGGATCTGGATGAGAGGTTTAGGACTGAATTGGGACTGGTGATATGTGGCATTTGACTGTGGTTATAGTTGAGATTTGGTCTGTGTGGGGTGTGTGCTGGGATGGGGAGATTGAGTAGGGTGGCTAGGCTAGGTTTGTTGGCTATGAGGGGGGTTTGTTGAAGGTTCTGTTGTGGTTGGTGTTTGTGAGGGATAGGGAGAGGGACCCCACTTCTTAGGTGTTGCACTAGCACTGTGGATAGTTTTTTCAGGTGGTGTGTGGCATGGAACTCAAGTTTGCAGCTGGCTTCTAGGATGATGTTCCTCAGTGTGTTCTCCAAGCAAGGGTTTGAGAGGTGGAGGACTTTGAAGAGAGATAGGAGCTGTTGGGAGTGGTGGTTACATGAAGTAGTGTAGAGATTCAGGACAAGTTGGGTAAGGGCTAAGGATTGAAGGTTCTGGAAGTCCAGGAGAGACTGGTGGAAGGAGGAATTGCACCCGGAGATGGGAACTTTTAAGGTAAGCCCTTTAGGGGTAATTCCAAAGGTTAAGCAGGACTAGAGGAAAAGTATGTGGGATTGCAGTTTGGCTACGGTGAATGCATGTTTCCGGAATGAATGTAAATAATGTGGTATAGGATTAGGGTACATAGTGGGTAACTGGTGGGTAGGGAAATTAAATAACTAAAGTTGAAATAGTAATCATAAGAAGGAGTAAAACACGGAGGGAAGGACGAGAAGGAAAGAAATTGTGTTGGTAATGTTCAATACCAAAGGAAGACCACTAAATAAAAAATACGGTAAAAGTTGACCAGACCAAGCAAGTATGTCCAGATCAGGGGAAAAGAACACACGTTGCTCAAAAACAGAGATAGCGAGTGGCGAAAAAAGATCGCGCGTACCGCAAAAGCGATCGCGCGTGCCGCAAAAGCGATCGCGCGGGCCGCAAAAATGATCGCGCGTGTCGCTAAAAAGATCGCGCGTGCCGCAAAAAAGATCGCGGGTGGCGCAGAAATGTCCCAAAAAAGTCCCAAAAAAATTTTCTTGTGACAGAGAAAGATAGCCAATGGCGCAAAATTATCGCCAGCAACAAGAAATCGACGGAAATGGATGATACTGGTAGGTGTGGCAGAGATTGTTGGCAGTGATTGTTGGCTGGGAAACAGCGAATAACGAACGTTAAAACTATGGAATGTTGAATAAATAAATCAATAAATAAAAAAGAAGAGGACTATAAACGGAACAAGATAATAGGAGGAAGATGAAACTAGCACAGTTGGTGACGAAAATATTTATTTATGTATATATAAAACACTGAAGAAGAGAAAGTGTTAAGATGACAGACGTAAGTGATAGCTAACAAAAGGGACAAAACAATGAAGGATGTGGACCATATAGGTGATCTAAATGATTAATGGAAAATCTCATATAAGATGTGAAACAAATACTAACAAAGAGATAGAGGGGCTGGCCAGTACTTACCTCAGCTCAGTACAGCCGATAGATACACATAAAACAGAACTGAAAATTTACATTCCTAGCTTTCGGAACTTTGTTCCTTCATCAGGGAGGAGAGAGGGGAAAAAAGGGAAGAAGGGAAAGTGGATTCAGTTACTCACAACCCAGGTTATGAAGCAACAGGGAAAGGTAAACAGGGAGGGTAGCAAGGATGGAGGCATGGTTGTCAGAGGGAAACCAAAGATATTCTACTGTAGGTACTGTGCCAGCTTCAAACCAAAGAGGATGCATACAGAAGTTAAGAGGTATATAGTATAAAGATAAACACAACTATGTAGGATGAAAAGATGCGTGAATGGCTAAAGAGGAAAGGGAAAGAGGAGAAGACTGAAGAGTGAATGGGAGTGAGGTTGTTTAACGTAGGTTCAGTCCAGGGGGATGGCGGGATGAAAGGATGTGTTGGAGTGCAAGTTCCCATCTCCGCAGTTCAGAGGGACTGGTGTTACCCAACACCAAATGGCACATACGGTGTAGCAGGTTCCTAGGTCCCTAGAATTATGCTGGAGGGCATGCTCTGCTACTGGGTATTGCGCATCTCCTAGGCGGACAGTTCGTCTGTGTCCGTTCATGCGCTCAGCCAGTTTAGTTGTTGTCATGCCGATGTAAAAGGCTGTGCAGTGCAGGCATGTCAGTTGATAAATGACATGTGTAGTTTCACACGTAGCCCTGCCTTGAATTGTGTATGTTTTACCAGTAGCGGGGCTGGAGTAGGTGGTTGTGGGGGGATGCATGGGGCAGGTTTTGCAGCGGGGTCGGTTACAGGGGTAGGAACCGCTGGGTAGAGAAGGTAGTCTGGGAATATTGTAGGGTTTAACAAGGATGTTACGGAGGTTAGGGGGGCGACGAAAGGCAACTCTGGGTGGTGTGGGGAGAATTTTGTCAAGGGATGATCTCATTTCAGGGGTTGACTTGAGACAGTCATATCCCTGGCGGAGTAATTTGTTGATGTTTTCGAGGCCAGGATAATATTGGGTGACAAGGGGGATGCTTCTGTGTGGTCTGGGGGTAGGAACATTGTTGTTGGATGGGGAGGAATGTATTGCTCGGGAAATCTGTTTGTGGACAAGGTCTGCAGGATAGTTGCGGGACAGGAAAGCACTGGTCAGGTTATTGGTGTAATTGTTGAGGGATTCGTCACTGGAGCAGATACGTTTGCCACGAATACCTAGGCTGTAGGGAAGGGAGCGTTTGATGTGGAAAGGATGGCAGCTTTCAAAGTTAAGGTAATGTAGTTTGTTTGTGGGTTTGATATGGACAGAGGTGTGGATGTGAGCTTCAACAAGATGAAGGTCAACATCCAGGAAGGTGGCTTGGGTTTTGGAGAAGGACCAGGTGAAATTCAGATTCGAAAAGGAGTTGAGGTTATGGAGGAAATTAAGGAGTGTTTCTTCACCATGAGTCCAGACCACAAAGATGTCATCTATAAACCTATACCAGGCCAGGGGAATTTATTCAACATTCCATAGTTTTAACGTTCGTTATTCGCTCTTTCCCAGCCAACAATCACTGCCAACAATCTCTGCCACACCTACCAGTATCATCCATTTCCGTCGATTTCTTGTTGCTGGCGATAATTTTGCGCCATTGGCTATCTTTCTCTGTCACAAGAAAATTTTTTTGGGACTTTTTTGGGACATTTCTGCGCCACCCGCGATCTTTTTTGCGGCACGCGCGATCTTTTTTGCGGCACGCGCGATCATTTTTGCGGCACGCGCGATCGCTTTTGCGGTACGCGCGATCTTTTTTCGCCACTCGCTATCTCTGTTTTTGAGCAACGTGTGTTCTTTTCCCCTGATCTGGACATACTTGCTTGGTCTGGTCAACTTTTTCCGTATTTTTTATTTAGTGGTCTTCCTTTGGTATTGAACATTACCAACACAATTTCTTTCCTTCTCGTCCTTCCCTCCGTGTTTTACTCCTTCTTATGATTACTATTTCAACTTTAGTTATTTAATTTCCCTACCCACCAGTTACCCACTATGTACCCTAATCCTATACCACATTATTTACATTCATTCCGGAAAAATGCATTCACCGTAGCCAAACTGCAATCCCACATACTTTTCCTCTAGTCCTGCTTAACCTTTGGAATTACCCCTAAAGGGCTTACCTTAAAAGTTCCCATCTCCGGGTGCAATTCCTCCTTCCACCAGTCTCTCCTGGACTTCCAGAACCTTCAATCCTTAGCCCTTACCCAACTTGTCCTGAATCTCTACACTACTTCATGTAACCACCACTCCCAACAGCTCCTATCTCTCTTCAAAGTCCTCCACCTCTCAAACCCTTGCTTGGAGAACACACTGAGGAACATCATCCTAGAAGCCAGCTGCAAACTTGAGTTCCATGCCACACACCACCTGAAAAAACTATCCACAGTGCTAGTGCAACACCTAAGAAGTGGGGTCCCTCTCCCTATCCCTCACAAACACCAACCACAACAGAACCTTCAACAAACCCCCCTCATAGCCAACAAACCTAGCCTAGCCACCCTACTCAATCTCCCCATCCCAGCACACACCCCACACAGACCAAATCTCAACTATAACCACAGTCAAATGCCACATATCACCAGTCCCAATTCAGTCCTAAACCTCTCATCCAGATCCCTCTCTCCTCCAGAGACATCTGTTCTATCAAAAGGCTTAACCTTTAGCCCCACACCTAAATTCAACCACACTGCCCTGGTTAAAGATCTCCTCTCATTCACCCGGAACCTCAACTGGAAATATCACTTCACTACCCAAACACAGCCCCCAAATACTAGACCCAGTGTTGAACCCTGTCTAGAACAGTTCCGACTGCCTTCTCAAAGGGATCCTCCTCCCCTCCCCCAAAACCATCCCTTGCAGACATTTCAGGAATTCCTCACATCCAGTATTGCCTCCCAGTCCTTCTTGAAGAACATCCCGACAACCCCCAACATCACCCCAGCTGAATCCCGTGCCATTAAGGAGCTGAAAATAGACCGCTCTATTGTCATCCTCCCGGCGGATAAAGGCTCCACAACTGTCGTACTTGACCGTGTGTTGTATGTGGCAGAAGGACTGCGTCAACTCTCTGACACCTCAACCTACAAAGCTGTTACCCAGGATCCCATTCCCTCCATCCAGACTGAGCTGCAAAAAATCCTAAAAATCCAAGGTCCCTCACAAGGCCTCACAACGGCTTCCATAGACTTACTCACTCCACCTGAGCCACGTACCCCTACCTTCTACCTATTACCCACAATCCACAAAGAGAACCATCCTGGCCGTCCCATTGTAGCAGGCTTCAAATCCCCAACCGAACGTATCTCAGCTCTGGTAGACCAGCACCTACAACCTATCACCCGCAGACTCCCATCCTACATCAAAGACACAAACCACTTCCTAGAACGCCTCAAATCCATTCCCACTCCTCTCCCACCTGAAACCTTTCTTGTCACCATAGATGCTACATCCCTTTACACAAACATCCCACATACCCATGGTCTCTCTGCCCTTGAGCACTACCTCTCCCAACGCCCACCTGAAGATCTTCCAAAAACCTCGTTCCTCATCACACTTACCAACTTCATCCTCACCCATAATTACTTCACTTTTGAAGGCCAGACCTACAAACAAATCAGGGGAACGGCCATGGGAACCAGGATGGCCCCCTCCTATGCCAACCTCTTCATGGGCCGCATGGAGGAGGCTTTCCTGAAGACCCAACAGCTGCTTCCCCTGGCCTGGTATAGGTTTATAGATGACATCTTTGTGGTCTGGACTCATGGTGAAGAAACACTCCTTAATTTCCTCCATAACCTCAACTCCTTTTCGAATCTGAATTTCACCTGGTCCTTCTCCAAAACCCAAGCCACCTTCCTGGATGTTGACCTTCATCTTGTTGAAGCTCACATTCACACCTCTGTCCATATCAAACCCACAAACAAACTACAGTACCTTCACTTTGATAGCTGCCATCCTTTCCACATCAAACGCTCCCTTCCCTACAGCCTAGGTATTCGTGGCAAACGTATCTGCTCCAGTGACGAATCCCTCAACAATTACACCAATAACCTGACCAGTGCTTTCCTCTCCCGCAACTATCCTGCAGACCTTGTCCACAAACAGATTTCCCAAGCAATACATTCCTCCCCATCCAACAACAATGTTCCTACCCCCAGACCACACAGAAGCATCCCCCTTGTCACCCAATATTATCCTGGCCTCGAAAACATCAACAAATTACTCCGCCAGGGATATGACTTTCTCAAGTCAATCCCTGAAATGAGATCATCCCTTGACAAAATTCTCCCCACACCACCCAGAGTTGCCTTTCGTCGCCCCCCTAACCTCCGTAACATCCTTGTTAAACCCTACAATATTCCCAGACTACCTTCTCTACCCAGCGGTTCCTACCCCTGTAACCGACCCCGCTGCAAAACCTGCCCCATGCATCCCCCCACAACCACCTACTCCAGCCCCGCTACTGGTAAAACATACACAATTCAAGGCAGGGCTACGTGTGAAACTACACATGTCATTTATCAACTGACATGCCTGCACTGCACAGCCTTTTACATCGGCATGACAACAACTAAACTGGCTGAGCGCATGAACGGACACAGACGAACTGTCCGCCTAGGAGATGCGCAATACCCAGTAGCAGAGCATGCCCTCCAGCATAATTCTAGGGACCTAGGAACCTGCTACACCGTATGTGCCATTTGGCTTCTCCCACCCAACACCAGTCCCTTTGAACTGCAGAGATGGGAACTTGCACTCCAACACATCCTTTCATCCCGCCATCCCCCTGGACTGAACCTACGTTAAACAACCTCACTCCCATTCACTCTTCAGTCTTCTCCTCTTTCCCTTTCCTCTTTAGCCATTCACGCATCTTTTCATCCTACATAGTTGTGTTTATCTTTATACTATATACCTCTTAACTTCTGTATGCATCCTCTTTGGTTTGAAGCTGGCACAGTACCTACAGTAGAATATCTTTGGCTTCCCTCTGACAACCATGCCTCCATCCTTGCTACCCTCCCTGTTTACCTTTCCCTGTTGCTTCATAACCTGGGTTGTGAGTAAGTGAATCCACTTTCCTTTCTTCCCTTTTTTCCCCTCTCTCCTCCCTGATGAAGGAACAAAGTTCCGAAAGCTAGGAATGTAAATTTTCAGTTCTGTTTTATGTGTATCTATCAGCTGTACTGAGCTGAGGTAAGTACTGGCCAGCCCCTCTATCTCTTTGTTAGTACTAGTTATGATATTTATGGATCCAGACTATACACAAGAAAAAATAGGACAAAATTAGCTGTATACAGAACTGATAAATATTTCTGTTAACTCCTACTTGTTTTTATTGCTTAAACTAAGGATTGTCATGACAGTAGGAGATAACTGAACTGTCTGATTTACAGAATGAGAGGATGCAGTTCTCAAAAATGAAAAACAAGAAAGGTGCTACATAGCTAGGATACCTAGTGCTCACCGCACACTTGACATACACAGTCTGTAAGTCTTCCTGAGGTATACATGACATTATACACACATAAATAATTAGGCAAAATTCATACACAAAATTACAGCTTACTATTTACGAAAGGTATGATCTCTTTTCTGGACAAGTTTCTATAAATAGTTTGCATTAGGTGAGTGCCTGTACAGTTTTAGCCCTGTCACATTTCACAGGCCAGACAGTCTGTCAGATCTTGGATACACAAATCTGCAAGCATTAGGGTGGGGGTTGCCATGGACCCTGAATGGCCCAATATTTTGACTTCTCGTGGGTTTTAACAAGCACCACGTCATCAATCTTTTTTCACATACTGGGGGTCTTGCCCCGGGAAATTTTCTAAATTTTAGATGAAAAAGAGTGAGTTTTAAAGTGTTTTAAAGCATTTTAGAATCATTTGATCAACATTAGAACCACGAAAAATGGACTCTTGATAACTTGACACTCCGGAAAACTCGACAACCCTGTCACATTTTTTTGGCTTTGAAAAAAGAAACAAAACATAAACACACATGATATTTTCGTAAAAAGCTAATTTAATTTACAGTAATAATCATGCTTATAGACTATTACAGTGTAGTGAATATATAGCTCTGAAAAGACTGAAATTATATTTAAATAAATTCTAAACTATCATTAAAAGAATAAAACATAAAATATTGCTGACGCACAGTAATAGCATTTTGATTAATAAATGAAATAGCTAAATTAAGCTTACTTTGAATAAGGCTCAGGGTGCATTAAGTAAAGACAATATCTCAAAGTTAAAATACTTGAAAATAACTAATACAGTACTAACAGTACTATAGTAATACATTACTAAAATAGTACTAATATTTCAAAACTGAAAATTTAACATTATGTACGTATTTAATTATCAATTTTATAAAGATTTTTAATATTGGTCTAAATGCCATTATTAGGGCTAGAGTGTATTTAGAAAGGTGCAAATGTCAACTGTCTGTCTGGATTACTGAATATGAAGTCGTTGATGACTAGTCGGATATAAAATTCATCCAAAACATCTCAGTGAGCATAAAGAACAGCCAAATTGTTCAATTGCTTCTGTCCCATTGTTGATCAGAGATATGACTTCAGACGTCCAAGGGTGCTAAGTGACCTTTCTGCTGTTGCTGTCATGATTGTTACTACTTGGAGAAGCTTAATGCACTTCACTACTTCACATAACATTTCTCCAACTGCAGGCTCTTGCATAATGTTATTTCTTATATGACGCATGTTTTTTAAGACCAGTTGTTTTTTATTAGTGATATCGGCTAACGTATTCAAATGTAAGTGTAGTCTCTCAATGTCTAGGTCATTTCTGGAAGAAAAAAAAAAAAAAAAAAAAAAAAAAAAAAAAAAAAAAAAAAAAAAAAAATAACTTTTCCAAATTTGTTTCACCTCTGTTTGCGAAAAGCAAGCACTCTTGTTCAACTGCAATTACCTGTGTGAGTCCAGTTGAAGCAAACCACTCAGTAATGCAAGATTGCACCATTTCACAAACTTCAATGTAAATAGCTTTGTCGTATTCCTTTGGGGTCTTGGAAGTGTGCAGTGAGCTGGCTTTGTTGTTTTCATACTTCTTTGGTGTACTTTGACTGTGAGGAAGTGAAGGATCATCAACTTGTGAAGGTTTTTCTTTTAAACACAATTCCCAAAAGTGTTCAAAACTATCACACCTTCCATTAAATATACAAATCAAGCCCTCATATACATTTTCCAGATCAGCAACGCTTAGATGACAGCATTGAATTTTTTCATTGACGTCCTCTACTGGGTTCATTACATGGAAATAAAGACATAAAAAGAAATAAGTCTTGAATTGTAACATTGACTCAAGGTAGCCTGCACATTTGTAACCTGCCCCTGTTTTGTCCTCCACAGAAAATGTTTCAAAAAACTCTAGAAGTTCTTCAAAGTTTTTCAATATTCTCAAGATACTAGAAGCTCAAATAGTCCATCAAGTCGGGCAAAGGGGCCGTAGACCAGCTTGGTTGTTGGCACTCTCACAGCATACGCTTCTGATTAGAACCATCCTTTTGTTGGATTCCCTTACTGTGTTTATTAAGTCCTTGGCTAAAGCCATAACATCCCTCATAGACGTAAGATGGTGGAGACTGTCTACAACTGCCAAGTCTAAACTGTGAGCAGTGCACTGCACATAATGTGCTTTTGGCTGTATATCCAAAACTACCTTTTTTTAGTCCTTTGAACTTTCCTCTCATATTCGAGGCACCATCATAGCACTCTCCTCTTAAATTATCCGTTGACAAATCCAGACGAGCAAAAATGTCTTTTAAAATACCAAACAGAGTTTGTGATTCAGTGTTGGAGGTCTCATATAAGCCAATAAAGTCTCTGTTGATGATTCCTTAATCATCAACAGTATGAATACAAAATGACACTTGTTTGTGAATCAAAGAATCACTTGTTTCGTCAACCATAATAGAAAAATGTTCAGTCTTCTTGATTGAAGCCAATACCTTTCTCAACACAGACTTTCCTAGTAGATCAATGATCTTGTTTTGAATATCATAGGATCTCCACTTATATCCCGAATGCCCTAACCAATCTTTAAACTCAGGTATGTCATTCTTTGCCGGCCAAAGTGGCCGTGCGGTTAAAGGCGCTGCAGTCTGGAACCGCAAGACCGCTACGGTCGCAGGTTCGAATCCTGCCTCGGGCATGGATGTTTGTGATGTCCTTAGGTTAGTTAGGTTTAACTAGTTCTAAGTTCTAGGGGACTAATGACCTCAGCAGTTGAGTCCCATAGTGCTCAGAGCCATTTTTTTTGTCATTCTTTAGGAGTTCCAACAACTGAAAAAAAATTGAGTTTACATCTTCATGCCCTCTAATTGCTAGTCCTTGTCAGCATAGAAGTTGCACGGCAGTAAAAATTGTCTCAAGAGCTAAACGGCCTTTCTTCCTATCACTATCTAACTGTTCATTCAATTGGGAGGCCACACTTTGGTTAGTGAGAGAATTTAGTTTCTGAACACCTTCTTTATGCGTAAAAATATTTTCATGAAGATGAAATTTTTCCAAAGCCTTTTTCCAGTTAGAAAACCCTGTGGAAGTAAATGCATCTTCTTTCTTTGAAGAAAATTGTAATAGATTTTTAGCATCTGCCTCTTTGCAGGTTTTGCAAAAAACTTTTTTGGTAGATGCTTCATATTCTAGCCATGTATATTTGATTAACCAAGACTTCTGGGATGATTTTCCCGTACTGGATTGTCCAGGTTTCGGCTCTGAACGGTTCTCACCTGAAGATGATGAAGCAATTGACAACACAATAATTGTTGGAGGTTGACTTGCAGTATGATCAACTTCCAAGCACACCTCTTTGGTAACAGATTTATCCATTGCAAACTTAATTCACAATACACTATGAGACTAAAATAAACGAATAAAATAGTCATTTAAAATAGTCCACTAGACACTAAAGTCGGAACACTAAACACATGTGCAGTATGCACTGAATGAAACTATACACATTGAATGACTGCAACAGCAGGGTGGGCTTTATATAGCTGTGATGTAGTAATGTCTCGAAGTGTCAAGGCGATGCAAGGCGGAGGGTTCCAGGCGCTTCTGCTCCAGTCCTTCTGATGTCGCCGCAGCCACAGTGCTGGCCCATCGCCGCCAGACTTTACCCGAAGGTTTGTGCACCAGGACAAATTCTAAGTGTGCACCATAACACTATCATGATTCACACCACTCGTTTTTAGTTAACCTGCTTACTACCACAATAATTATTTGTTTTAACTCATTACTGAATGTATTTTAAAAGGTAGCTATCGCCCAACAAGGAAAATAAAAAATTCCAACATAATTTGTAATTTTACAAAGCATAATATAACTAATAATTTTCTTAAATTATTGGGGGGCTACACCCCCAAACAAATCTTTGAGGGGGCTCGGGCCCCCTCAGGCCCCAAGGAGTCGGCGCCTGTGGGCATCTGTCACAGGTTGGTAACAGTCTCCTAATCCTTCCAGAGATAATATAAAAATAAACATTTTCCTGGATTTTTTGTGTGCATTTCTATGTTCCACATTGCCCAAAGCTTTCATGTACATATTTAATTAAGACATCAATGTATTACTCAGGCCGACATAATCTCCAAAAGCCACTGTCAGTACTGTTTTTCATAAACTAAATACCTTGTATACTTTATCATAATCTCCTACTTTTTCAGTCCCCTTTTTCTACATAACTCTTAACAAGCTTTCAGTTTTGGTCAGCGTTCTGATTCCTGCACATATCATTACAAATGTACCTAATTTCTCGCTTATCACTTAATCCTTGTAGACACATAATCTTGAACTCTTTCTTACACTCCCCACTACTGTCTTGAAAATCATTCCCAACTGGAAGCCTTGATAGAGCATTGGGATTAAGTTGTCCTCCCCTTTGACATGCTTAATGGTGCAATTAAACTGTTGGAGGAAAAGTACCCACTTAGTTATTCTACCTGGGTGTAACTTACACTCCTGTGTAGACCATGGCCTGATGCCCAGATAAGTAGTTTCTGAATTTGACAAAATCCTAATAAATATAGCCAATAATTCTTTTTTAGTTAGGATTTCTCATGTTTTTGTAAAGTTCGACTACCAAATGAGATAGATCAGTGTTCTACCACCCGTTTACTTCTGCTTCTTGGAAAAGCTGATTTCCCAGACCACAGTCACTGCAACCTGCCATGTTAAAAAATGGAATGGATAAATCAGGCCTGTAAAATATTTTGCAGTTACACAGTTGTGTCTGTATGTTATCAGAGCTTCTTGGCAACCTTGGTCTCATACCCATATAGCATTTTTCCTTGAGAAGTTAGCTGCACTGGGTAGACCCGCGGTCTAAGGCATCTTGTCACGATCCGTGCAGCTCCCCATGTCAGATCTTCGAGTCCTCCCTTCGGCATTGGTGTGTGTGTTGTCCACATCATAAGTCAGTTTAAGTTAGTGTGTAGGCTCAGGGACCGATGACCTCAGCAGTTTGGTCCCATAAGACCTTACCACGAATTTCCAAATTTTTTCCTGAGAAGTTAGTTCACACTTGCTGCACTTTTTGGTAGTATCCACACATTCTGAAAAAGCACATAAGCTGTTTCTTTGTTTTCAGAATTGGGAATTTTGGTATGGCTTTGAGTTTCTCTTGGTCCAACAAAATTCCCTCTTCTGAGATGCTGTGTCCAAGAAATTTTAGTATTTTCATAACAAATTTACATTTGGCTAATTTTAGAGACATCCCCCTTTGCCTTAATCTGTTGCAAACCTCTCTCAATGTGCTAACATGATCTTCCCAACTTTCCCCAGTGATCAAAATATCATCAATGTAAATCATTAATGTAGCCACAAGTTCCTTTCTAACACAAAATCTAAAGCCCTAATAAACTCTGCAACCAAAACATTGAGTCCAAAGGGTATCAACTAGCATTGATAGCATCTCTTTCCATAGAAAAATGCAGTATATTTTCTTGAATTTTGTTTCAGTGCTAGATGATAAAAGCCAAAGGTAAGTCATAACTTCTAGTCATAACTTCTTATGTTCGAATTTATTTAGGAGCTCATCAGTATTCTCCAGATGATCTGTTTCACTTTCTAGAAATTTGTTCAGGTGTCTGACAAGTCCTACATCCATGCAAATGCCTCGCAGTATTGGATTTATGGGATATAAATAAATAAAAATGGTTCAAATGGCTCTGAGCACTATGGGACTTAACATCTGAGGTCATCAGTCCCCTAGAACTTAGAACTACTTAAAACTAACTAACCTAAGGACATCACACACATCCATGCCTGAGGTAGGATTCGAACCTGCAACCGTAGCGGTCACGAGGTTCCAGACTGAAGCACCTATAACCGCTCGGCCACACCAGCCGGCCAAGTGCAATTACCTAATTGTGCTCACCTGACAATACCTAGTGTTACTGACAGTGTCTCTGTGACCGGGTTGTCCGTCGACAATGGTGTTACAATAATACCTATCACTATGCCCTCAGCCCCCACTTCCTGCCAGCCCACCTGGCTGTAGACTGTTTGTACCATCCTTGATGAGACAGTTCATTGTGCCAAAACAAACCCTGGCCTACAGGTCCACCATCACCCCCGCCACCTACCTCCCCACAAACTCAAAGCCGCAAAAGTCACTGTGGGCAAACTCCTACATGCTGATATTGTGTGGCCAGGGCTTCTCCTATCAAGCTTGTCCTCAAAAAGGATAATACTTGGCAATTGTGTGGTAATTATTGGTGCCTCAGCACCTGGGCTCTAATAGACAGATACCCTGTTCCGAACTTACAAGACTTTGAACATGAACTTGCTGGTGCAATGATATTCAGTGTTGTTGACTGTAAAAGGGCCTATCTGCAGATATCTATGGCTGACAAGGATATACCAGAAATGGCAATAATCATGCCATTCAGTCTGATGGAGTTTTTGTTTATGCCGTATGAATTAGAAAACGTGGCCCAGACCTGGCAGAGGTTTGTTGACAGCCTCTTATTTAATATGTCCTTCTGCTATGCATACCTAGATGACATGATAATTTTCTTGCAGTCTCCTGATGACCCTGAGATTCATTTACACACAGTGTTGGACAAGTTAGTGGCACATGGCATTGTAATTAATAATGATAAATCCCAACTGCAGCAATCTTGTCTCACCTTCATTGGACATTTGGTTGTTACTTCAGGGATACGCTCCATGCTGGAGAAACAGGAACAAATCCTCTTCCTCCCTCTCCCCTTGGACTATCAAGAACTATGACGTTTCCTTGGAGGCATCATCTCCCACATGCTGCTGAAATGCTCTTGCCTCCGACTGAGCTGCTATGCAGCACGAACATCACCAACAAATGACGCCTGACATGGACAGCTGAAATGCAAACGGCCTTCAACGAGATTAAATCCGACCTCGCACAAGCTGTCACCCTTGCCCTTCCATCACTGGATGCACTGCAAACTCCAGCGACCACACGATTGGTGTAATACTGCAACAAGATATCACCAGCATAGCATAGTCGCTATGTTTCTTCTCTTGGAAGTTGACCGATACTCAGAAGAAGTGGTTGACTTTTAATAAAGAATTCTTGGCTATCTATGAGGTAGTCCACTATTTGCAGGATGATATTGAAGGACCACCTGTAAACATCTACATCGACCACAAGCCTCTTGCAGAAGCAATCAAAAACTCCTCTGTTAACACTATACCAAGGCACTTTCGCCCCTCAACCTGGTCTCACAATTTACCACTGACATCAGATACTTCCGAGGTGCAGAAAATATAGTTGTGGATTATATGTCTCACTTGCCAGCCACTTCCACACAGCTGGAATTTGATCTACTCGCTGGTGCACAAGCCACAGATCCTGGCCTACAACAACTACCTACTGGACAAGACATTGGGCTACAACTACAACAGAACACACTGCCAGGAGCCACCAGACCTATTTTGTGTGATGTGTTGCGTGAGAGGATATGACCAGTCATCCTGAAAACCTATCGTAAGACTGTGTAAAAGTTGATGCACTATCCTGCACATCCCAGCATACATCCCACACCAAAATTAGTCACGCAACACACCGTCTGGCCAAATGTCAAGCATGACTGCACTGCACTGACCAGGGCCTGTGTCCCTTATCAACACAGAGAGGTAAGATGCCATGCCCAGACCCTCGTTGGGAAATTCCCTGTCCCAATGGTGTATTTTCAACACATTCATACTGATTCAGTCAGGCCACTCCCCAAGCCACAGGATTCAAAGTACACCTTACCCATGAGTGACCGTATGATGTGCTAGGTTGAGACCATTCCATTACCAGACATTTCAGCTGATAAAGTTGCCAAGGCCTTTGTCCGCAACTGGATTGCCAGGTTTGCCTCTACTACATTGATGACAACAGAACAAGATCGACAGTTTGAGTCTGCCTTGTTCAATGAACTCTGCCAACTTTATGAATGCCATCATTTCCACATGACTGCTTACCACTCCCAGTCGAAGAGCCTAGTGGAATGGTGGCGTCACATGCCAAGGCAGCATGAATCTGCCACTCGCTGTAATGAACCAATGCCCTGCCTTGGTTGCTTCTCACAATTAGGACTGCTCATAAAGAAGATTTGAATGTCTCACTTGCTGAGGTACTATATGGTGAGCTGCTCTGCCTCCCTGCAGAATTTGTCACTCAAGGTGTAATTACACCAGACCATAACCTGTTGAAACTAGTGCACTGAGTACATGAGCATTACGCAACATCTGCATGCCACCAACTACCCATCACACAAAGCCTTTGATATTTCTTCACAATGACTTAAACACCTCTTCACACATTATGCTGTGCACCGATGCCGTCAAGATGGCTTTGTTCCTCCCCCCCCCCCCCCCTCCCACTCCCTGCCCCACCTCAGCCGATGCCCTGTTGTCAAGTGGGTCATCAACAGGTTTGACATTATCATCTCGGGAAAGACCACTACGGTGTCCTTAAACATACTGAAGCTTGCATGGACTTTGCCTGACTCTCGATGGCAAACCCTGCTTTAGTGCCTCTGCAGCCAATAGACACTCACTTCAAAGTACAACCAAATAGGACCAACTTTTTGCTGAAATACTTCGATGTCATCCTATGTGACTCACTGTTATTCATCTCCACCAGTTTCGCAGATAGTGAGGCAGGTCTCAGTGTAGTCTCCTGGTCAATCAAACATGCCACTCCCTTGCCCTTCTTTGTCAATGCGGCAGGTTTAACATGTCACTTCATGACCGATGGAGCCTTTATCTGATGATCACTACCCCTATATATGCCACTCCTACGGCTGACAAGGGGTGATGCTGCCTCTACTGCCACTTTGCCAACCTCTAATCATCATCCTGGGTTTGCTGCCCCCTTTGCTGCCCCCTCCCTCGTCACCGTTGATATGTCATGCCTCCTGTTGCCTCACCAATCATGGACCATCATACCACCTACACCACACCATCATCCCCCTCTCCTCCGCCTTTGGCTGCTGCTCTCCCTTTGCACTTTGGCTGAGTACCGTGCTTGCTGGCGCATCTCACTGATTACAACATTTCAGAGATTAACGCCTCCACCATGCCAACATCCCACTGGTGCACACAGCTTTCTCCCATGTACTCCATGGAATCACATGACCTGTTAGTTGTTATAGTTGTTATTATACATAACTACTATCCTGAGTACCATACTTGTTACAAACCTATCCATAGTTTCCTGACCGGTAGTTTCTGTCTTACTTAAAGAAAACAGAGAAATGTGGAGGAACTTTGATGCTGCAACCTTAAAAATGAAATATAGCTCAGGTAGAAGAACTGTTACACTCAGTTGTGAGCAAATACTATTATGTCAAGAGTATGACAACAGTTGTTTGAAATATGATTGGATTATGTCATGAATGTGCAAAAGTATTGGAAACTACAGTAGAATAATTTATTCTAAAATACAGAATGAACCTCTGAGTAAACTAACAGTCTGAATAACAATGAAATGCACAGGAATTCATTGTATTTTTTGAACCTGTTAGTGGCTGTTAACTTTAAGTGAGGAAGGATTGGTTTGTAATTTTGTAAATTTTTACTCATTACCACACTAGAATATGAGCTCCATTCCCCTCTTAAACCATGTCATGTACATAACTACAGATGCATAGGTGATAATGTATTTCATAGTGACATTCAGAAAAGATATGGTTGTTTTGAAAGAATCAGCATCTATGGTGTGAAAATATAGAAGAACCATCAGAATGAATAATTTGAATAAAGAACGTGTAATTTTGCTATCAGCATGCTGTTATATACACAACATGTTGCTGAATTTATAATGCCCTAATTAATCCAAGGAGACAGAGGGTTGCCACTAAATGACTGCATATATAGTTTAACAGCAATTATGATAACGATAGATTGCTACTCACCATAAAGATGATATGTTGAGCTGGCAATAGGCACGACGACACACACACACACACACACACACACACACACACACACACACACACAAGCAAGCACACCTTACATGCACATCTGCTGCCACAGGTTGCTCACACCAGACTGAAACAGAAACACATTGAACAGGAGCAACAATCTGGAGTGGAGCAGTGAAGTGGGAGGGATGAGGTATAGCAGGGTACTGGTGGGGGAAGAGGAAACAGTTCTGCCTAGCAGAGCATGCGGGGACTAGAGGTAGTAGACAAGGCTACCCAGCACAGTGTCAGGAGGCTGTGGGTGAGGGACAGAAAGGAAAAAAGGGAGTAGAAAGGAGAGAAGCATAGAAGGGGAAAGGATCGCTGAGTAAACTGGCAGAGAGTAGTGCATAATGAGGGTGATAGGACATGAGTTTGGAGGAGGTGATAGGACAGAGGGGGCAGAAACATTTGAATGAAGAGAATGGGGACAGTAGGTTACTTAGATTGAGGCCAGAATGATTTCAGGAGTAAAGAATATGTTGTAAGGATAACTCCCATCTGTGCAGCGCAGAAAAGCTGGTGGTGGAGGAGAGGATCCATATGGCTTTTTGAAGCAGCCATCGAAATCAAGCATGTTATGTTCAGCTGTATTTGTGCAACAGAGTGGTCCATAATGCTCTTGGCCACAGCTTGATGGGTGGTAGTCATGCCAATATAAAAAGCTGAAAAATGATTGCAGCAGAGCTGGTGCATGAAATGGCTGCTTTCATAGGTGGTACATCCTCTGATGAGGTAGGATAAGTCTGCGACAGGCCTGGAATACATGTGTAGTTTCTTAGTTTATTAGGTACTTTGTACCCTGAGTGTTGTGAGAGTGGAAACTCTGAACAGATAGTTGCTTGGAAGCAATGTGCCATTGGGACCAATGTATAAGTGCTAATCCAATTATCGGGCTGGTGCTGCTCCATTAGTATCTCTGTTGATATAAATAACTTACTTAGAATTTACTATGTGAGCAGCTGATACTCAAAAACTGCAATTATTGAGACTTGTAGCTAATTCATGCTCTAATTTTTGCCTTCAAATCATTTCTCAAGTTCTATTGCATATCTCATGAGTATCAAGCACCCACTGTTACAAAGGGTTAGATAACATGTTTTATATGTAGGTTTTCATCCAGAAAGAGATTGAGGATCCTCAGTTTGAAATGGCTACAATTAGTTACAGTAGTGCTACCAAAAGCTGGTTGAAACCAGACATAAATAGCAGTGAAATTTTGAACTCGGATTGGACAATGTTTAGGAAGGATAGTACTGATGCTATGGGAGGTGGTGTGTGTTAAAAGCTGTTTAAATGCAGTTGAGATTGATACTGGATCAGGCTGTGAAATAGTCTGGATAAAGCTGTCAATTAGACAAGGATTGACCATTGTATTAGGATGTTTTTATAGACATAGGAAATAAATATCCAAATTATCCATTAGTTATAGGTGGAGACTTTAATCTGGGATCCACTGAGTGGGAAAATTACACGTTTATCACAGGGCGCAGAAGCAAAGACTCGTGTGAAGTTATTCTAGGAGCACTCTCAATATACAACCTTGAGCAATTGGTTAGAAAACCAATTCGAGATGGGAACATTTAGATATCTTGGTGACAAACAGACCTGATCTTTTTGAAATTAGAATTATATATTAACACCTTCAGCTGCTGATGGGTGCTGATATACGTATATCAATGGGGACAGGTGAAAATGTGTGCCTTGACCGGAACTCAAACCCGGGATCTCCTGCTTACAAGGCAGATGCTCTTTCCGTCTGAGCCACTGAGGGCACAGAGGATAGTGCGCCTGCAGGGACTATCTCACCCACGCCTCCTGTGAGACCCACATTCTCACCTTATATGTCCACACACTACATTCGTAGTGTCCTTACCCAACACACTCATTACTCATGGAAGACATTCTTACCAAGTCCCGTAAGAGTTCGGGTAATATGTGTGCATCTGCACAGATTTTTTGAGGAAGTTGTAGCTTCTATGTCAGTGGAAACTGCAAAAAAAGTGAAGAAACAGCATAGAGTTTTCTTGTTTGGGAAAGAAAATAAAAGTGTCATTAATGAATATCTTCATAGTCAGCTCCAAGCATTCACTGCGGGACACAAAGATATTGAGCATCTTTGGTTGGAATTTAAGTTCCACCACATGCTAGAAAGTACGTGCCTAGCAAAAATATAGGGGAGGAAAAGGGTCCACCTTGGTACAGCAAACATATTAGGAAGTTGCTGAGAAAGCAGAGAATTGTACAGTCATTTTAAACGTAGTCACTGCGCCACTGACAAACAGAAATTATGCAAAATGAAAGCAGCTGTCAAAAGGTCAATGAGAGATTCTTTTAACGAATTTGAAAGCAATATTTTATCTGCAGATTCTAAAAATAACAACAAAAAATTTTAGCCGTATGTAAAATCTATGAACGCTACAAAAAATTCAATAACCTGTCTTGCTGAAGTAAGGGTAATGTAACAGATGGTGATAAACAGAAGGCCAAAATCTAAATCTAGCTTTCAAAAACTTGTTTACGGTAGAGAACTACAGCTCCATTCCCCCTTTCATTTATCGAACAAATGCAAGGATGGCTGACATAGTGTTTAGTGTATCTGGGATTGTAAAACAGTTAAGATCCTTAGATGCCAGGAAGGCATCTGGCCCAGACGGTATCCCCGTACAATTATATGCTGATCATGCTACAAATATGGCACAATTCTTATCCATCACCTACCAAAGATCATTGGAACAGCGGAAAGTTCCACGGGACTGGAAGAATGCCCAGGTTATAGCAGTCTATAAAAAGGGGAGAAAATCGGATGCACATAAATACCGGCCAATTTCACTGACATCAATTGTTGTAGAATCATGGAACATATTTTGTGTGTTCAGCTCATCTGCAGAAACCAGCATGGTTTTAGGAAACAGCAATCATGTGAGGCACAGCTGGCCCTCTTTGTGCATGATATACAACAGGCTCTAGATACCGGCTCCCAGGTTGATGCCATATTTCTCGACTTTCAAAAGGTGTTCGACTCAGTTCCAAACTGTTGCTTGCTCCAAAAAATGTGTGCTTATGGTCTATCCAATGACATATGTGGTTGGATATAAAGTTTTCTGACAGACAGAGAGCAGTATGTCATCCTGAATCGGGTGACTTCAACAGAAACAAGCATAACATCAGGTGTGCCCCAGGGCAGCGTAATAGGTCACGCTGCCTTTTACAATTTACATAAATGATCTGGTTGATGGTACTGACAGTGGAATTAGACTATTTGTCAATGATGCTGTAGTCTACAGGAAAGTAGCATACACAAAAGTTGTGAACAAATCAATGAGGATTTGCAGAAAATAAATGCATGGTATAATGACTGGCAGTTATCTCTCAATATTAGTAAGTGTAACCTACTGTGTATAACAAGGCAAAAATCCCCATTAATGTGCGAGTACAAAATAAATGCCCAGTCTTTGGAAGCAGTAACATCAGTCAAGTATCTGGGTGTGACTATTCGAAATGATCTCAAATGGAATGATCAGATTACACAAATAATGAGCAAGGCAAAATCTAGACTGCGGTTTATTGATAGAATCCTGAAGCGATGCAGCCCTTCAACAAAGTAAATTGCTTACAATACATTAGTTCGTCCAGTCTTAGAGTATTGTGCATCTGTATGGGACCCTTACCAGTTGGGTCTGATTCAAGAGATTGAGAGGGTCCAAAGAAGAGCGGCAAGATTCATGACTGGTACATTTAGCCATCACGAGACCATTACAAATCTCACAGAAAGTTTGAAGTGGGACACACTTGCAGATAGATGACACGCTAAACGGAAGGGGCTACTCACTAAATTCCGAAATCCCATCTTTGCCGAGGATGTAGAGCATATATTAATACCACCAACTGTCAAATCGCGCAATGCTCACCATTCAAAGATAAGGGAAATTAGAGCTTGTACTGAGGCATTGAGACAGTCATTTTTCCCCTTGCGCGATCTGCGAGTGGAACAGAGTGGCAGAAAATATGACTTTGGTGCAAATTGTGCCCTCCGCCACACACTGCTTGGTGGCTAATGGAGTATATATGTAGATACGTCAATTAGATATTCATGCAGTTGTCTCCTGCTTTATACTCTATCACATATGTGCTACAAAGTGGATTATGATTTAGCCTTAACAGCATGTGTTGTTGAAATAGAAGATTTGTGTCCTTTGTAACACAAAGAAAGACAGGAGAGTAGTTTAACTTTTATAGGATGACTACGTTTCTATTTCTATGATAATTTATTATACAATGTGAAAATGTATCAAGGACAGGAAGTGTGTATTACTCTTCAGAATTGTATGGTACCAGAATCTGTACTACATATATGATTAATTACATGGAGAAAAACTAACAAATAGCAGTAGAGCATAGAGCTGCTCAGCATTTGTAGGGAACCCAGAAACTCCAAATCTGTTGTTATTTGTGAAACATACATAAATGTGGAGCATCTCTCATACAGACTCTTGTTCATGATTTTCATATGACTGTAAGTGAAAGAATTTAGTTTGTTCGTGCTCTGTAATGAAACTAGAATTCCTATTAATTATCAACAAAGTGGAAACCATTAATATTGTGCATTAAACTGTGACAAGCTTTCATTAAGAAATAATATTTAGTTTGTGAATGTAAAGAGCTTCATAGGATTACAATCCCACAGCTGTTTAAATGTTTCTATTAGCCAATTAATGAGCAAACCTTGACGATTTGAGTTCATACTTGGCACAAATAAGTTAATCAAATTCAGTTTAATCAGCATTAAGCTATCAATTGTATAGTAATCTTAAGACCTGATGTCACTTGGCTCAGTGGAGGATGTGTAATGTTTCAAATAATCAGCTCAAACGATGCCATCTCTTCCTGCCTCACCGACCCCAGGTAAGCAGCGTTCAGTTCCTTGTACATATACTCTTAAGGGCTATAACACACTAGGCAGCCAGTCTGTGTTACCCTTACTGGAGCAGCTGAAATGGTTAGCAGCCAGTTTAATCAGCCAGCTGACTGCCAGTCATTACTGACCAGCAAGAGAGATGGATGTGTAAGATGCTATAATTTTTTATCTTTTGTCTCATAGGAAACACAGAGCCACATTATTCAGGTTAATTTTACAATAATTATAAAAATTATTTTTCCATTATTTTACTTCCTTTATGCATTGCAGATTATAAGTTCACATATACATATGTTGGAGCAAATGGAAAATATAGTGACTCACCTACTTTTAAGCAATCAATACGAAAGCCATGTGCCATTATCTGAGATGAGGCATTCGGTATTTGTGAAAATGTAATGCATCCTTAAAGAGGATGAATCTTTAACTATCATTTGTCTTCGGTTAGGCAGTCTATAGAGTGGACGTTTGGCATTCTGGGACATAAATTGAGAAATTTTAATTGCCTAATAGATATTTGAGAACAATTTTCAATTGACACACCAAAAGCATGCTCTTTTCTACATATTTATGTGACAGAAAGAGATGGCTATAAATTGGAAGACACACTGTACATCCTTCCAGAACTGGAAATTTCCCCTGACCCTACAAGCAATCGAGAGTTGTTGCATATTTCGCTTCAGGATACCAGCAACATGGCTGCCCCTGCAAGAGTGCAGAGACTGCAGCAGGCAGCCACTGAAGTTCTCCACAGGACACATTGCTCCCAACTGGCTGCAGAGAAACAGTTGGATGCCATGCAGTGTGTTCCAATGGCTGCCACAGCCAGGAAATCCTAGCTGCTTAGTGCACGGCCAGCAATGAACCATTCTTATTTTATTTGCTGCCACAGTCAGGTTGTCTAGAGTGTTGCAGCTATAAGTGTTTATTGATGTATTAAAGAAGTATGCATTTTGTGTCTGTTACATAGAAAAAAGGATAATGGAATGTACTCAGAGTAAATCAGGCGATGCTAAGGGAATCAGATTAGAAAATGAAACACTTAAAATGGTAAATGAGTTTTGCTATTTGGGCAGAAAAATAACTGATGATGGCTGAAGTAGAGAAAATATAAAATGCAGACTGGTAACAGCAAGAAAACATTATGGAAGAAGAGAAATTTTTTAACATCAAATATAAGTTTAATGTTAGGAAATCTTTTCTGAAAGTATTTGTCTGGACTGTAGCCATGTGTGGAACTGAAAGATGCACAATAAACATTTTAGACAAGAAGAGAATTGAAGCTTTTGAAACATGGTACTACTGAAGAATGTTAAAGGTTAGATGGATAGATTACATAACTAATGAAGAGGTACTCAATGGAATTGGGGAGACAAGAAATTTGAGGCACAACTTGACCAAAAGAAGGGATCTGTTCATAGGGGATATTCTGAGACGTCAAGAGATTACCAATTTAGTATTGGAGGCAAATGTGGGGGGTTAAAATCGTAGAGGAAGACCAAGAGACAAATACAGTAAGCAGATTCAGAAGGATGTAGGCTGCAGTAGTTACTTGGAGATGAAGAGGCTCACAAGTGATACAGTAACATCAAACCAGTCTTCAGACTAAAGACCACAACAACAACAACAACCACATATCAAATTCAGATTCCTTATGTGCACAAATTCATGACAATGTGCCCGAGTGGTCACCTATGGACATGGCGTTCAGCAGGGCAAGTCACTACAAGGAGTCAGCCAATGCCCAGCATCCGGATGAAGTCTGGACATTATTACAAAAAGTAGTTGCAGAAATAATATCTTTGCAAAGACAGTAATAATCAATAACAAAGTGTGATTCTGTTTGTCTGATATGATCTTTTTAAGTCACAAGTTTCAAATCATGAAAATTTTACGCTCTTGTTCTAAATCATAAAGCATCTGCATCTAGATAAAAGTTAATTAAAATATAAAAGGTCAAATCATAACATATATCAAGAGAAAGGGTAAGATAGTCACAATTAGAACCAGTAAACACATGCAAATGCTATAGTGTACCGGTAACTCTTTTGGAGATACAAAATGAAATTATCTCATAGATTCAGTCACAGGTACAGCAAGTGGTAGACTTCATCTCATTGATAGAATACTGGGAAAATGTGCTACTCTACAAAGAAGATCACTTGCAAAATACTTGTGTTTCCCATCCTGGCATATTGTGCAAGCGTGTGGGACCCATTCCATGTAGGATTAAGAGAATAATTTAAACATATCAAAAGAAGTGCAGTAAAAGCAGTCTAAGTTGTTTAACTTGTAAAGGAACTATATAAAAAAATTATGAGTATATAGACACTAGTTCAACTACCAGAGATTAATGTGTAAAGCATTTGCTGAACAAAATAAACTTTACGCTCTTCTTTTATTAGCTTTAGAATAAGTTGCCTTTCGCTGTTATCCTGTCCTAGTGTTGTGCCATTTCTTACTGATAAAATTGGGTTAAATAATGAAAGTGATTTTGAAGCACAGCGATGTCGTCTTTTGTGATACCATGGGTCCCAGCTCCCGAATTTCTGGAAAATTATTACTATTATTTTAATTTTATGCAGAGAATTTAGATGGAGGCGACGATCTTCACGGCGACGCTGCTCAACAATAGAGGTACGTGAAAGTGTTCATCTTTTTCCTTTCGTGGCCGCTACCGTTAATTTCAATATATTTGCCGCGACATTCAGAACCTGGAGTCTTTCTGTTCATTTAATTTCGAAGTCCAGGCATTTACGTTCTAAGAGGAATAAATGCATTTAACTGTAATTCTTTTTATCCAGGCCACAGGGGATGATTGCACTCAAAATGTAGGTGCGTTTATCGCGTTCGTATGTTAGCATACATTTGAGTGTGTACAAGCGTAACTATATTTAAGACACATTTCCTACACAGTATTAACGCTTTTTTTTTTTTTTTTTTTTTTTACCACTCATTCCCGAATGTACGTGCCCTCTTATTTGATGTAGTCAGTCGGCCGTATTCTTTAATAACATTGTTTGCAACATCCAGTGGCCTAGTTTCCACAAATGATCTTTGTGTCGCAACAGCGCTTCACGCGAAATATTTATTACGCGACATCCACAGTAACTTTTATTTCAAAATTTCGACGACCAACTGAATAAAGATTTTTCTAACAATAACAATAGCAAAACATAATAATATATAAGAGGACGCATTACAAATGGTGACTGAGTGTCATGACGTTTGTTAATTTTCAGAAAAATTTAGTACAAATTTTAAGTGGAAATATTTGAGTAATTTTTCCCATCCATTACTGCGACTATAACCAATTGTTTCTGCTACATGTTACGCTAACTGCGTATAAGATCACCAAATTTACTAATGAAATCAGCCCATAAAATTCACATCTATCCATAAAATAAAAATTTGGAAAAAAGGAGGAACTTCTGGAACATCAAATTTTTAACCGACTACTAAGAAAACGACTGGCAAAAGAAAATACGTAAGGTAAGAGCAACAGCACTACTACGCTTTTAGTTGACCGTAAATGTGGAACTGAATAGCATTTTTCCAACACCCACAGCGTAGCAAGCTTTTTTTTTTTCAAAATTTCAATTTTTTTAGATGATTTGAAGATTGCTGTTAGTAAAATATACGTGTATGCGTCACAAGATGGCGGATCATTTTCATTGATTGCGCGCGTAAAAGTCATTTATCAGTCTACTGTTTTACCAGAGACATATTTTACTACATTGAATTACGCGAAAGAGCGCGACGTCATCTGTGATTTGTTTACGTGTAGTACGTGCCGCAATGGTAGTGAAGTTCGGCTGCACGCTGGTTTACGATTACATACAGCTATGGTGAAATTAAGATCACAAACCAAAACGATGGATAATTCGTCAGATGAGGAATCAGTTGCTCAACCTATATCTGACACAGAGATAGAAAACATTGCAGATACAGATAACGCAGTCGCAAGCGACAGATGAAGATATGTCAGCTCTAGAAACTGTTCCGGATTCCGCATATGTACCAGGTCAGAACACAGATAGGGAATGTAACAGTCCAAATGAACAAGCTAGACAGTGATGTGAAAACCCTTACTGAAATGCACAATAACCTGACGACACAACTGACACAACTAAAAAGAGAGGTAGCGGATCAGGTAATAGAAGTGGTGCGTGAAGATCTAAACTGTATGAATCGGGATATTTATAATTTGAAAACCACAGTTAAGGATGTGCAAAATCAGATAAGTAAGTTAACTGAAAATTTCAATGCCACGAGTGTACAACAAACCGAGCTCAATACAAAAATGCAGGAAGCTGTAAATCAAGTTGAGGACTTGACAAAATAGCAGAAACAGCAATTCGAGGACTTTTTAGAAGAAAAAGACACACACATAAACCATACTCTAGAAACAGAGCTACAAAAAGCAATAAGTAGCACAATGGAGCAAGTATACACTACACAAAACATATCTGTAGTTAAACTGCAAACTGAAGGCCAGATACAGAAAACTTTGAGACAGGACTTACCAGGTTGGCAGAATCAAATAGTCGAGCAACTAAACAGGAAACTTGGTACAATGAAAGAACGAAACTAACATGCAGCAGAAGAACTTGACAACATACCCACAGGTAAGAGTGATAGTGCGGTCAGTGAATATCCTACCCCGAATGTACATGTGTATTCACCAAACTATGAGGTGTACGGTAACCAACGACACCGTGACGAAAGAAGGGAACAGCAGATAGCTGAACCCACTTTGTCATCAGTTTTGTTAGAAGAGAGTCTTATGAAACACCGTCAATTTCAAGTGCTTATCCCAGAAAAAATCCGTGCATCCGGTAATTTTTATAAAGTCATTCAAAAATGTATTGCCTAAAACGTGGTCGGACAGGAAAAGGTACAATATGCTACGGGTTATATCCGAAGCGATGGAGCGTTATGGGCGATGGAAATGTCAGAAACTTGTCAGACATTAGAACAATTTGAAAACGCGTTTCTTTTCAAGTATTGGTCATATGGCATGCAAGAGAGATTAAGAAAAGCCTTATTCGAGCCTGAACAATATAATCCTAAATTTGGATCACTCTGAAAGTACTTTGAGAAATATTTAAATAAAACAAGATTCTGCGATGAACCAGTGACACACACGGGCGTCCTACGCATTCTGAAAGCTAAACTACTGCTAAATATTCGGGAAATGCTAGTACAAGTACCCGAAAGCAATTTGGAGTATTTTCTATCGGTCTTGGACTCTATTGACTTAATTAATGAAGACGCAAGACAAAGCCACACCAATCAAAATCATTTCCGTAGCAACGGTGGTAATCAGCCTCCGCAGCGCCAGCCGCAGTAAGGCGTCAACAATAATGTAGCATGCGCGGCTGAGTCACGACCGGCTTTTGTCGTTTCCGCCACAGCAGCGCATATGCCAGGCCCGAATTCGGGAGGCAATTTCAATAACTATAATCAAAATTTTAATCCAGAATTTAAAAGAAAAAGAAAAAATGGGCGCAAAAACTACTCTGACTATTCCGGTAACCGGAAGCGAAACTGGAACAGGAATGATAACGGAAATCACTGGGGTAATGCTGACAGTAGTTTTCAGCGACAATGTAACAACACGGCTAACCCACGAAATGTGCAGTGGCAGTACCTGAAAACCTAGAAGAACAATTGCAGCGGTTCCAGTGAGTACAATTTTTAACTAGTGTCGACCTCCGAAGTTCGTACTGGCAAATTCCCCTATCACCAGAAAGTAGGAAATACACAGCATTCATATTTGCAGGCAGGTCCTACCAGTATTGCGTTTTGCCTTTCGGATTAAAAGTCACTGCTGGTGTTTTCATTACTGCACTCGACACCGTGTTAGGGCCTGACCTCTTAGACAAACTCACAGTATATATAGACATCTTAATAGCAACACCTACTTGAGATGAACATATAGAACTTTTAGACAGGCTGTTACAGAGGTTTTCAGCAGCTGGTGTTACAGCAAACCTTAAGAAATCTAAATTTGAAAGAAAAGACATCAAATTTCTCGGTCACATAATTTCACCCGCTGGGATAAATCCTGACCCTGAGAAACTATTAGCGATAAAAATATTTCCAGCCCCCTGCACAAAGCAACAGCTAAAGGCATTCATAGGCTTGTGTTCATTGTTCCGCCGGTCGGTTCCGAACCAATTGCTCAATAGCCCTGCATTATTAGACCTGTTAAAGAAGGACAAACAGTGGAACTGGAAGCAACAGTGCCAAGCTGATGTTGATAGTATAAAACATGTTTTGGTAAACTCCAATATTTTAGGACATCCTGGCATGAGCAAAGATTTTTGTATAGCGGCAGATGCTTCATTTTCGGGATTAGGAGCCTGTCTGTTTCAGCTGGACGAAGGTTGGGGCACAGACGATGTTAAGTTATTGGTTTTGCTAGCCGCTCACTATTAGAATGTGAACGCAGGTATTCCACCACAGAGTCAGAAACCCTTTCTGTTGTGTGGGCTGAAGTGGCCGTGCGGTTAAAGGCGCTGCAGTCTGGAACCGCAAGACCGCTACGGTCGCAGGTTCGAATCCTGCCTCGGGCATGGATGTTTGTGATGTCCTTAGGTTAGTTAGGTTTAACTAGTTCTAAGTTCTAGGGGACTAATGACCTCAGCAGTTGAGTCCCATAGTGCTCAGAGCCATTTTGTTGTGTGGGCATTGAAGAAATTTAATTATTATCTATTTGGCAAACATATACGAGTCTACAGTGACCACCAGGCGTTAAGCTTTTTACTCACATGTAAGTTATTATATAATCGCCTTGCGCGGTGGACTTTGTTTTTGCAGTCTTATGATTTTGAAATTGTGAAGGGCAAAAACAACAAAATCGTCGTTGCACTGTCACGGTCACCCCAAGGATTACCCGAGTTTGAAGAGTTGATAGAACAAAACACAGAGGTTATGCTCATAAAAGACACTAAATTTAGAAAATATTTTTTGAATATGTGTAACAACATGGCGAAATTGCAGGAAGAAGATGAGCGGTGGAAGAAAGTCAGATTTCAATTAAACAATAACCCACCTGCACCTGTACGACAGCATTACAAGTTGTATAAAGATGTGTTATTCTATAGAAGAAATCTAAGCAGCGATGTGTGGTTCGTTTGTGTATCCAAAGCGTGTGAGAAAACATTAATTTGGCATACTCATTTCACGTGGGGACACTACGGTGCCCGCAAGTGCTGTAAAAAGTTGAATGTGTACTGCTATTTTCCCAATATGCTTCGACGGACACAACAAATTTTGAAAACTTGCATTGTTTGTCAAAAGGCTAAGCCTGTCAATCTGAACTGTGAGACAGAGTTACATCCTATTTTACCAAAAAACCCTCCAGAGCTGGTATGCATAGATGCTATGGGTCCTTTGCCCTCTGCAAGGGGAAGGGTGAAATACACTCCTGGAAATGGAAAAAAGAACACATTGACACCGGTGTGTCAGACCCACCATACTTGCTCTGGACACTGCGAGAGGGCTGTACAAGCAATGATCACACGCACGGCACAGCGGACACACCAGGAACCGCGGTGTTGGCCGTCAAATGGCGCTAGCTGCGCAGCATTTGTGCACCGCCGCCGTCAGTGTCAGCCAGTTTGCTGTGGCATACGGAGCTCCATCGCAGTCTTTAACACTGGTAGCATGCCGCGACAGCGTGGACGTGAACCGTATGTGCAGTTGACGGACTTTGAGCGAGGGCGTATAGTGGGCATGCGGGAGGCCGGGTGGACGTACCGCCGAATTGCTCAACACGTGGGGCGTGAGGTCTCCACAGTACATCGATGTTGTCGCCAGTGGTCGGCGGAAGGTGCACGTGCCCGTCGACCTGGGACCGGACCGCAGCGACACACGGATGCACTCCAAGACCGTAGGATCCTACGCAGTGCCGTAGGGGACCACACCGCCACTTCCCAGCAAATTAGGGACACTGTTGCTCCTAGGGTATCGGCGAGGACCATTCACAACCGTCTCCATGAAGCTGGGCTACGGTCCCGCACACCGTTAGGCCACCTTCCGCTCACGCCCCAACATCGTGCAGCCTGCCTCCAGTGGTGTCGCGACAGGCGTGAATGGAGGGACGAATGGAGACGTGTCGTCTTCAGCGATGAGAGTCGCTTCTGCCTTGGTGCCAATGATGGTCGTATGCGTGTTTGGCGCCGTCCAGGTGAGCGCCACAATCAGGACTGCATACGACCGAGGCACACAGGGCCAATACCCGGCATCATGGTGTGGGGAGCGATCTCCTACACTGGCCGTACACCACTGGTGATCGTCGAGGGGACACTGAATAGTGCACGGTACATCGAAACCGTCATCGAACCAATCGTTCTACCATTCCTAGACCGGCAAGTGAACTTGCTGTTCCAACAGGACAATGCACGTCCGCATGTATCCCGTGCCACCCAACGTGCTCTAGAAGGTGTAAGTCAACTATCCTGGCCAGCAAGATCTCCGGATCTGTCCCCCATTGAGCATGTTTGGGACTGGATGAAGCGTCGTCTCACGCGGTCTGCATGTCCAGCACGAACGCTGGTCCAACTGAGGCGCCAGGTGGAAATGGCATGGCAAGCCGTTCCACAGGACTACATCCAGCATCTCTACGATCGTCTCCATGGGAGAATAGCAGCCTGCATTGCTGCGAATGGTGGATATACACTGTACTAGTGCCGACATTGTGCATGCTCTGTTGCCTGTGTCTATGTGCCTGTGGTTTTGTCAGTGTGATCATGTGATGTATCTGACCCCAGGAATGTGTCAATAAAATTTCCCCTTCCTGGGACAATGAATTCACGGTGTTCTTATTTCAATTTCCAGGAGTGTATATAATTGGTGTATATGATGTATTTTCGAAATATGTGAAACTGTATGCCATAAAAACAACCACAGCTAAGCCTATTATTAGACGTATGCTAAATGACGAATTTCCGTCTGTTGGGAAACCGCAGGCGATCTTATCAGATAATGCAACCAATTTTACATGCCATGCTTGGAAACAATTTCTAAAAGAGCAGCAGGTGATATCCAAATATAGCCATAATCCACCCCGACAGAAAGAGTGTTTTGTGAATTCAACAGGTTTATGAGGACGTATGTAGCCAACAAACAGTCTAAATGGATTGAATACTTAAACGTTTTTGAACGGGCAGTAAATAATCTTCCAATTTACGAAACAACAGTTACACCGTCGGAATTAATATTTATTTATTTTATTTATTTATTTATAGCCGGCCGGAATGGCTGTGCGGTTCTGGGCGCTACAGCCTGGAGCAGGTTCGAATCCTGCCTTGGGCATGGATGTGAGTGGTGTCCTTAGTTTAGTTAGGTTTAAGTAGTTCTAAGTTCTAGGCGACTGATGACCTCAGAAGTTAAGTCGCATAGTGCTCAGAGCCATTTGAACCATATTTATTTATTTATATCCCATAAATCCTATACTGCGAGACATTCGCATGGATGTAGGACGTGTCAGAATTATTACAAATAATACAAAAGCAATGCATAAAAGTACCTCTTGCAAAAGGATATCTGGTATAAGACAAAATACATATTAACAGGTATAGAAAAATTACGTTAAAAATATGGTAGATCTTAACAGCTAAATGAAATACTCAGTAATGTTAACAGTGATTGTGAGTATTGTAATGCGCAATAGCACATAAAATTAGTAAATGAAAAAATCAGTTACAGTTAACTCTATTGAAATATTCTTCTACTGAATAGAAGGAATTATCTAATAAACACTGTTTGATCTGTTGTTTAAATTTGGGAAGCTCTTGGATAAGTGGTTTCAGTGATGGTGGGAGAGCACTGAACGCCTCACAGCTCATGTGATGGACTCCTTTTTGTACAACCGTAAGGTTTTTTGATTCATAATGGAGGTCCATATTCCTCCTGGTATTGTGAATATGGTATGAATCATTGGTTTTGTACGATTGTCTATTTTTACCAACGAAACATAACACGGAGTAGATATATTGGCATGCAGTTGTCAGTATCCCTAATTTTCTGGAAAGGTTCCTACAAGAATGTCTAGGCTGGACTCCGCTCATTATACTAATAACTCTCTTTTGGGCAATGAATATTTTTGTGGATAGTGGCTGATTACCCCAGAAAACTATCCCACACAGCAATAATGCATGGAAATAACTAAAATAAGCAGTTTTTGTGGTGTCTCGGTCACAGTGGAAATAATACGAACAGTGAATGTTGCTGAGCTGAGTTTTTTGTGGAGGTGCAAAATATGTTCAGACCATTTTAGACTGTTGTCAATGTGTATACCCAGAAACTTGGTTGACTCAACTTGTAGTAACTCACTACCATTCAATGTAATACTTAATTGATCCTCAACTTTTTGTTTACTTGGAAATGTACAAACTGGGACTTATTAACATTTAGTGATAACCCATTATTTACAAACCAATTGCATACTTCACTAAAGACAATATTGGCCGATTTCTCAAGATTGAGGTTGGGAGTTTTGTTGATGAGGATAGAGGTGTCATCAGCAAAAAGAGTAAAGTGAGTTTTTAAGCTAGTATGCAAGGGAATGTCCTTGATAAAGATGAGTTTTTAGGTTAGTGTGCAACGGAATGTCCTTGATAAAGATGAGGAAGAGAAGGGGGCCAAGTACAGAGCCCTGAGGAACACCACAGCCAATAGAGCCCCAGCTAGATGACACAGAGTACCCCTCAGAGTCGCTCAACATGACCTTCTGCTTTCTTCTAGCTAGGTAGGATTTAATCCATGAGTCAACTGAGCCACTTATACCATAATATTCAGCCTTTGCTACGAGGATTTCATGATTAACACTGTCAAAGGCCTTAGAAAGGTCACAGAAGATACCAACAGGAGATAATTTATTGTTAAAAGACTCTAAGATTTGATGGGTGAAGGAAAAAATAGCTTGTTCTGTTGATACATCCTGTTGAAATCCTAACTGGCTACTGTTCAATACCTTATTATGCTTGAGGTGTTCAATAAGTCTTTTCTGAACCTGTTTCTCAAGAATTATTAGAAAAGGTTGTTAAAAGGGAGACAGGCCAATAGTTGGTAACGTCAGATTTATCGCCTTTTTTAAAGAGAGGTTTGACAATAGCAAACTTTAGTCTCTCAGGAACAATCCCGTGCTGGATAGATTCATTGAATATGTGGTACAGAAATTTGCTTTTCGACTTATAGTACTCCTTCAGTAATCTTGAAGAGATACCATCTATGCCAACAGAATTCTTGCTCTTCATCTCTCTAATTATATTCTCAATTTCATGTACTGTGACAGGAGACACTTTAATCTGCTTGGTTTTTTATTAATAGCTTTTTGAAGGGATAACATGGCTTCATTAACAGAACATGTTTTCCAGTTTGTATTGCTGACGCCAGAAAGTGGTTGTTAAAAATGTCAGTGATTATTTCAACATTGTCATGAATGGTATTATTTGTTTTAATTTCTATTGTGTTTTTTGCAGCAGGGATTTTACCTGTTTCCCTTCTGATTATGCCCCATATGGTTTTAATTTTGTTATTAGAGATATCAATTTCTGATTTTATAGAATACTCTTTGCCCTTCTTAGCACGTTTTTTTAAGGATAGAGCAGTATAGTTTGTAATGTTTTTCCTTTTCTACACTATAATTGGATTTGAGTGAGGCACACAGATTCCTTTTCCTTCTGCAAGACGTTTTAATGCCCAGTGTTAGCCAGTTTTTATTAGAGTACGTCTCGCGTTTGGATTTGACAGTCCTTTTAGGAGAGGCCGCTTCGAATATGCAGATAAATTCATTTAGAAAAGCATTGTACTTGTCATTAACATTGTCAAAGAGCTCAATCTGGTCCCAGTCTACTTCTTGAGGGGAATTACAGAAGCCATTGATAGACTGTGTGTTAATTACTCTGAAAGTTTTACTGCAGGAATTGTTCTTACAAAGAGGGCTAACATTATCAATTGAAAGTAGAGTTCATTAAATGTGATAAATCATTTCTTCTCATGTTATCTGTAAGAAAGTCAACATTAAAATCACCTACAATTATAATATTTTTTGATTTTGCAAAGAGATGAGTTAACAGAGATTCTAACTGTTTTAGAAAAATACAGATTTTGCCTGCAAGAGCCCTATAAAATGAAAGGACAGTAATTTCAGAGAAATCAGTAGTACAGATTACAACTCCACAAACCTCACAAGGTTGATCAATACAGTATTCACTCAAGTCTAAAGATCTATAAGCTGTTTTGTTCTTAACGTAAATCACCACTCCTCCATTATCTAAATATTGTCTACAGTAAAGAGCTGCTAGGTTGTAGTTATTCAGTTGCAGTGTGTCACAACCAAGTTTCATAAAGTGTTCACTACAACAGATTACATCAGCATTATTAGTAAAGTCCTTATCTAAAATGTTAATGGATACCTCACCTAGTTTACTTAATAAGCCTTTTTAAAAAAAAAAAAAAATGAATGGGTTAACCCCATCCCATCTGTTCCAAGACAACCTGGAGATTTAAATGAAAAGGTAAGACAAGTATTGATCTCTATTACAGAACAAGCTCAACGCCGTAAAAAACATTTCGACAAACACTTACATGGTGTTACCAGATTTGTGGTTAGAGAAAAAGTATTACTTAAGACCCATGTCAAATCTTCTCTGTCAGCCAAGAGAAACGCTAAGTGGCAAATAAGATATACTGATCCGTATATTATTGTACATATTCCGCATTACGGATGTTATTACTTGCATATCCTCACAATGGTAAAATCAAAGGACTTGAGGAAATTCCACCATTTTTATGTATCACACTTTAACACGAGAGAAATAAGTAAACTATGGTAAAAAGTAGAAATACGATTAGGTTAAAGTAGGTACATCTTCCTATGCAGCTAGGTGAATCAGAGCATTTCACTACTTCTGTTTAAATTTGTCAGTGATTGTAGACTCAATACGCATGCAAGCTAGGACATACAAGTCAGTTGATGACTAGCGATGTTAGCATAGGATGTACTTGGAAGGTTGACTGAATAATTTCTTATCACAGTGGTATTTTAGTTTTAAGTTTATGGTTTATGTACAAAGGATTCTGGAGCGAACAATTAGCACAAACCGTGGAACATTTTTTTTTTTTTTTTTTTTTGCCACTTGTTTCAAGATTATAAGGTACAGGGTAAGTTACAGAAAATATTGGACTCCCCAAGGTACATAAGTATACGGTCACGCAAGTACATGCCATGTTCCAGAGAGAATATATATTTTTTTGACATGTCCACACCACTAGGCTTTATTTATGAATATATCGATCAAAACGATATTTAATTTTTTTTTAATGCTCCGATTATGATATGATTTCTGGCTGCGAATGAAAGTTGAGCGTGTTGTACACCATACACACGACAACCTGATCTAAGTAAAGTGCATCCAAAGATAGAGTTTAGGAATAAAAAAAACTAGCGTGATCTTACTGAAATAAAAATAATTTTTCAACTTTATACACACGCTTGAGTGCAAGTACACTGCTGAGGTACGACTTGTAAACATGATATGAGGCATACTTAATACCGTCTCTTCTAGAATACAGTAAAAGAAATATGTACGAGCTAAGCTACAGGAAACTGATGGGCGGAGAAATTGGACAATGTCGAAACAACCTGAATTCTTTACAGGCCGCGTTCGTCGAGAGGCTACGAGACTTCAATCGGCGAAGAGGCAACTATATTACTTTTACGTCACTACGACTTACGATCTACGTTACAGAATATTACCAACATCACTGAGAAGTACACTGCTTGACACTCAGTAACACCAGAAAGTTTTAATAATTGGTCTTATCTTCGGCATGAGAGTACCAAGAATCTATGCTGACTTTAGAGCAATGTCTGATTTTCTCTTATGTTTACAATACTTTGTCCAATCCGAGTTGGAAATATTTTGTAAAGAATTGGAGTAAGAAAGGACTTACGTCACATTCGAAGCTACAAACGCTGCACAGAACACTTCATGGAAATGTATTGGTCGGCGCGCGCGACATCACTATCCGATGGTGTTTGCACGACTGGACTCAAACGGCGCGTAGCGTGACGCCAGACTCATTGTTGTGCATGCGGTTGCTTGTAACTGACACATTATTGACTGACAGCGTGAAGCTGGAGGGCAATTTGAATAGGAAACAAAAATCTATGTTCAAATGGACGCTCACCATAGTGCAAAGAGGCGTAGAGACTCGATTTCCTGACATACTAAATAAAATCTCACCACTACAGCTCATGATTTACGTCCCACGGTACAAAACAAAATATAAAAAACGACACCCATGTTCATTGAACTGTGCCCATGTTTGTGTATATGTTAGTGTTAAGCTAGAATAAGTACTAATGTCTGTGAATTTCTTTTGTTACATGTTTATTTTGCCCATGATGAGACAGCTATGAAACCCAGAAAGGACATTATCAAATAGATTCTGGTATAAAAGAGGGAGGAAGTGGAGAGTATAAGCAACTGTAAGGAAGAATTTCTCCCACTTACTACTCCAGATACCCTTGCAGCCATACAGCCTGGATCGATACACTGAAATATACGACGTTCTTGTAAAACTTTCTTGTTTTCAACAAAAATGTAACTGCAGAATCATAGAAAAGACTTGTGAAATGTAATGTTATTGTCAACGTGTGATTGAAGATGTTTTTTGTACGTAGGAACAATGACACTGTGAATCGTCATAAAAAATGAACTATACATTTGATCTAAAAGATGATGTAATGTAATATCCATGTATTTGGTGTAAAAGATGTTGTAATATCCATGTATTTAATATAAAGGACGATGTAATAATTTTTGTATCTAGTATGTAAGTATTTTGTGTGCTCTAGAGTGTACGTTTTGTTTTCCTTGCTAAGTACCAGTGCCAGCACCAGAACTATATAAACTAAGTGATGAAGAGAACTCCATCAAAGAAATGAACAATGCCATTTAAGTACGTGTGTAGAGGAGTCAAGAACTACCAGTGTGTAAAGTGATTGGGCTCATTGCCCGGAATTTGACATTTCTTTGGACAATTCGACCAAGGGGGCAATGTAGAGGAATTATATAATTTTTTTCATGAATATATAGACACTAGTTCAACTACCAGAGATTAATGCGTAAAGCATTTGCTGAACAAAAGAAGCTTTACGCTCTTCTTTTATTAGTTTTAGAATAAGTTACCTTTCGCTGTCATCCTGTCCTAGTGTTAAGACGACGTGTTGTGCCATTTCTTACTGATAAAATTGGGTTAAATAATGAAAGTGATTTTGAAGCACAGCGATTTCGTATTTTGTGATACCATGGGTCCCAGCTCCCGAATTTCTGGAAAATTATTACTATTATTTTAATTTTATGCAGAGAATTTAGATGGAGGCGACGATCTTCATGGCGACGCTGCTCAACAATAGAGGTACGTGAATGTGTTCATCTTTTTCCTTTCGTGGCCGCTACCGTTAATTTCAATATATTTGCCGCGACATTCAGAACCTGCAGTCTTTCTTTTCATTTAATTTCGAAGTCCAGGCATTTACGTTCTAAGAGGAATAAATGCATTTAACTGTAATTCTTTTTATCCAGGCCACGGGGGATGATTGCACTCAAAATATACGTGCGTTTATCACGTTCGTATGTTAGCATACATTTGAGTGTGTACAAGCGTAACTATATTTAAGACTCGTTTCCTACACAGGATTAGAATGACCCACTTGTTTGACAACAGACAGAAGCAGCATCAAAGGTTTGATGACTGCTGTCTTCTGTCTGGAATCATGTACAACCATGTGACTCGCATGCACTATCACTTATGTGGCCTCACATAAAAATCACATCTGTTTTCCCATGAAGTGAATTTCCTGTCATAATTAACTGGAAAAAATTATAATAACTAACTGCTATTGTACGCATGAATCATTCAAGACAGATTAATTTCGAATTCATGTACATGTCAAATACAAATGTGTCTTCCTAAGTACACAGCAGTATTGGGGACACAAAGAATGCATCACAAGTATAACGTATGGCACAACTATAATTTGATTACCTACCAAAATCAATATTAAGTGTTGCTTACAAACTTCAGTTGTTTCATTTACCTTAACTGGACTGCAATTGCATTTCTGACACATCCCATACACATTATTGTTGTTGTGATTTTCAGTCTGAAGACTGGTTTGATGCAGCTCTCCATGCTACTCTATCCTGTGCAAGCCTCTTCATCTCTGAATAACTGCTGCAACCTATGTATTTCTGAATCTGCTTTCTGTACTCATTTCTTGGTCTCCCTCTATTTTTCCCTCCAGTACTAAATTGATGAGCAAGAAAGATATCCCCATTGTTATGAGAGAAATAAATGCCAAGGTGGGAGATATCAATTATGGGTTGGAACAGATAATGGGTGTACATGGCTTGGGTGAAATGAATGATACTGGGGAAAGATTTAGTGACATCTACGCAAGCCATGACCTTGTAATAGGAGGGACCTTGTTTCCTCAACAGACATGTCATAAGATAACATGGGTATCCCCAGATCATACTACAGAAAATCAAATTGACCATGTCGCAATACCCAGGAAGTTCAGGAGGAGCCTGGAAGATGTGCAGAATAGAAGAGGAGCAGACACAAGTAGCGACCACCATCTTGTTACTTCCAGTTTTCGAATGAAGATTGTGGCTTCCAGGAAGAAATTCGAGTCAAGAAATAGAAGATTCAACATAGATAAAATGAAAGATCCACAGATAGCTGAGGGGTTCCATCTGGAACTCCAGGATAGATTCCAGGTGCTGGAGCCTGGAAAATGTGCGGAATAGAAGAGGAGCAGACACAAGTAGCGACCACCATCTTGTTACTGCGTTTCCGAATGAAGAATGTGGCTTCCAGAAAGAAATAGAAGATTCAACTTAGGTAAACTGAAAGATCCACAGATAGCTGAGGGGTTTCAGCTGGGACTCCAGAATAGATTCCAGGTGCTGGAACTGGAGATGACTGAGAATAAGGACATGGAAGAAATGTGGACAGAAGTGAAGAATACTTTTGTGCAAGTGAGTGAGATATAACTGGGCTTTAAAAATCACCTGGGTAGAGATTGGATGTCCAAACATACCTGGAGGAAGATCACCCATGGAAAGGAGGCCAAGGGAAGAGTAAACCAGAGCAGGACCAGGCAACAAAAAGCACAGACACAAGCTGATCATAGAGCAGCAGATAAGGAAGTGAAAAGGAGTGTGAGAAGAGACCACAGAAGATGGATAGATGAACTGGCTGATAGAGCAGAACAGACAGTGCGGAGGGGGGATATGAAAGAGCTATATGATATCACTAAGTTGCTCTCAAAGAAAAGCTTCCAGAGGCACCGATCAGTAAGGAATAAGAAAGGGGAGATACTAACTACACATGAACAACAATCATGTAGATGGAAGGAACACTTTAATGAAGTTCTAAATAGAGACCTTGGTGGTGAGGTAGAAGAACAAGAACAAATGGAATACAATGATCCTAGTCCAAGCATGGGTGTAAATGCACCCACGAAAGCAGAAACTCAGATAGTGCTGAAGCAGATCAAGAATGGGAAGGCACCAAGACCAGATATTTTAATATCTGAGATGCTGAAAACAGACTTGGACACCACTTTTGAGTTATTGTACATCATATTGGAGAAGATATGGAGAGAGGAGAAACTGCCAACAGATTGGAAATGACCTATTATCGTGAAAATACCCCCAAAAATGAGATGTTACTAACTGCAATAACTGGCAGGGCATTACCCTATTGTCATTAGTGAGTAAGGTACTTTCAAGGATTATTTTAAACTGCATTAAGGATTCTGTTGAAGCACAACTGAAGAGAGAGCAGGTGGGTTTTAGAAAACATCAAAGCTATGAGGACCTTATAAATAGTCTCAGATTTATTTTGGAACAAAGTGCAGAGTGGCAACACAACCTCTACCTTACCTTCATCGACTTTGAAAAGGCTTTTGACTCTGTTAATTGGAGAGTCGTGTGGGATACACTTGCAAAATATGGTATTCCAACAAAGATTATTAACATCATCAAGGAAATGTATGAAGACTATGAATGCCAAGTACTACATAATGGCGAACTAACAGCCATTCCAAGTTAATTCGGGAGTACGACAAGGGTGTATTCTTTCGCCAACACTATTTCTTTTGGTGTTGGACATGTGATGAAGAGAGTTATGGGGAAGAGAGGTGTGCAATGGGGGATGCGGGATAGGCTCAAATATCTAGATTTCGCAGACGACATCTGCTTAATGGCACAATGATATCGAGACATCGAAGAGAAAGTGGCAAGGTTACGGAGAGAGGCAGATGTTGCAGGCCTCAAGATAAATGTTCGCAAAACCAAAGAAATGTGGATAAATTCAACCATCATGAATAGGCTGGCCATTAATGGAGAGGATGTAGAACAGGTCCAATCTTTCCTCTATATTGGAAGTATAGTCACAACTACAGGAGGTGCTGAGAAGGATGTCTGTAGCCACATCCGCAAAACAAATGGTGCATTTGTACAACTGTACCCTGTTTGGAGAACTGGGAACATCTCAAAGAAGACCAAACTCCGATTTTTCAATGGCAATATGAAGGCTGTTCTGTTGTATGGTTGCGAAATTTGGAAGGTACTAACCACATCGAAAACCAGCAGCAAGTTTTTACCAACCACTGTCTCCGGCATATTTTAAATGCGAGACGGCCAGATATATTAACAAATGAAGATCTTTGGAGGGAGACAAATCAGCAACCATTCAATTTATAAATCAAGGAAAGAAAATGGAACTGGTTTGGACATACACTGAGGAAGCCAGAAGGAGCTGTTGAAAGGGTAGCGTTGGATTGGAACTCTCAAGGAGTTAGAAAACATAGTCATTCCAAACAGACCTGGAAAAAGGACAATCGAGAGAGAAGCTGCAGATGATGGGAAAACCTGGAGTGAAGTGAAGAGACTTGCTAGAAATCGTACCAGGTGACGAATTTTGTCACTGCCCTTTGTTCCAAAGGGAACGACAGGAACTAAGTAAAAAGTAAGAATGACTTATGGCACTACTACAATTTGATTACCTACCAAAATCAATATTAAGTGTTGCTTACAAACTTTAGTTGTTGCATTTGACCTTAACTGGGTTGCAATTGCATTTCTGACACATCCCGTATACATTATTGTTGTTGTGATCTTCAATCTGAAGACTGGTTTGATGCAGCTCTCCATGCTACTCTATCCTGTACAAGCATCGTCATCCCTGAATAACTGCTGCAACCTACGAATTTCTGAATCTGCTTACTGTACTCAGCTCTTGGTCTCCCTCTACACTTTCCTCCAGTACTACATTGGTGATCTCTTGAAGTCTCAAAATGTGTCCTATCAACCATTCCTTTCTACTAGTCAGGTTGTACCATACATTTCTTTTCTCCCCAATTCTATTCAGAACCTCCTCATCAGTTATGTGACTACCCATCTAATTTTCAGCATTCTTCTATTGTACCACATTTCAGAAACTTCTATTCACTTCTTGTCTAAACTGCTTATTGTCCAGGTTTCATTTCCATACATGGCTACACTCCATACAAATATTTTCAGAAAGGTCTTTCGGACACTTAAATCTATACTCAATTTCTCTTCCTCAGAAATGCTTTTCTTGCCATTGTCAGTCTACATTTTACATGCTCTACTTTGGCCATCATCAGTTATCTTGCTGCCCAAACAGCAAAACTCATCTACTACTGTAAGTGTCTCATTTCCTAATCTGATTCCCTTAGCTTCACCTGATTTAATTCATCTACATTCCTTTATACTTGTTTTGCTTTTGTAGATGTTCATCATACCTCCTCCTATCAAAACACTGTCCATTCCATTCAACTGCTCCTCCAAGTCTTTTGGTCTCTGACAGAATTACAATGTCATTGGCAAACCTCAAAGTTTTTATTTCTTCTCCCAGAGCTTCAATTCCTACTACAAATTTTTCTTTAGTTTTCTCTACTGCTTTTTCAATGTACAGATTGGATAACATTGGGGGTAGGCTACAACCCTGTCTAACTTCCTTCTCAACCACTGCTTCCCTTTACTGCCCTTTGACTCTTATTATTGCCATCTGGTTTCTGTACAGGTTGTAAATAGTCTTTCACTCCCTGTACTTTACTTTTGCTACCTTCAGAATTTCAGACAGTTTTCCAGTCAACATTGTCAAAAGCTTTCTCTAAGTCTGCAAATTCTATAAATGTAGGTTTGACTTGAGGTATCTCCTAAGATAAGTCATAGGGTCAGTATTGCCTCATGTGTTCCTACATTTCTCCCAAATCCAAACTTATCTTCCCTGAGGTCTGTTTTTACCAGTTTTTCCAATCTCTGTAAAGAACTCGTGTTAGTTCTTGCAACCATGACTTATTAAACTGATAGTTCAATAATTTTTTATCTGTCAATACCTGCTTTCTTTGGAATTGGAATTACCACATTCTTCTTGAAATCTGAGGATGTTTCACCTGTCTCATACAACTTGCACACCAGATGGAAGCTTTTTGCCATGGCTAGCTCTTCCAAGGCTATTAGTAGTTCTGATGGAATGTCGTCTACTCCTGGGGCCTTATTTCAACTTAGATCTTTCAGAGCTTTGTCAAATTTTTCTTGGAGTATCATATCTCCAATCTCATCTTCATCTATGTCCACCTCCCTTTCTGTAACATTGCTTTCAAGTTCATCTCCCTTGTATAGCGCCTCTGTATACTACTTTCACCTTTCCCTTCTTTGTTTAAGGCTGGTTTATCATCTAAGATCTTTATGTTCATACAGGTGGGTTTCTTTTCTCCAAAGGTCTCTTTAATCTTCCTGCAGGCAGTATCTATCTTTCCCCTACTGAAATATGCTTCTAAATCTTTACAACATTAGTCTGCTAGCCATTCCTGCTTAGCAATTTTGCACTCTCTGTTTGTCTCATTTTTTAGACATTTGTATTCCATTTTGCCTGCTTCATTTCCTGCATTTTTAAATTTTCTCTCCTTTCGTCAGTACATTCATTATCTCTCGTGTTATCCAATGACTCCTACTAGCCCTTATCATTTTACCTATTTGATCCTCTGGTGCCTTCAGTATTTCATATTTTAAAGCTACCCATTCACATTCTACTATATCCCTTTCCCATGTTTTAGTCAACTGTTGACTGATACTCCCTATGAAGCTCTCAACAATCTATGCTTCTTTCATTTATCCAGGCCCCATCTCCTTAATTTCCTACCTTTTCCCAATTTCTTAAGTTTTAATCTACAGTTCATAACAAATAAATTATGGTGAGAGTCTACAATTGCCCCTGGAAATGTCCTACAATTTAAAATCTAGTTCCTAAATCTCTGTCTAATCATTCTATAATCAATCTGAAACCTTCCGTTGTCTCCAGATCTCTTCCAAGTATACAACTTTCTTTCATGAGTCTTAAACCAAATGTTAGCAATGATTAAATTATGCTCTGCACAAAACTCTTCCAGGTGGCTTCCTCTTTCATTCCTTTCCCCCCAGTCCATATACACCTACCATTTTTCCCTCTTTTTCTTTTCCTCCTATCGGATTCCAGTCCCCCATCACAGTTAACTTTTTGTCTCCTTTAACTATCTGAATAATTTCTTTGATCTCATCATAACAGCATCAAATATTTATTGTAAATAACATCAAGTACTTATTGAAATAGGACTGGTGTCAGTAGATTTGTTTTGTGCTTTCAAATTCTTTTATTGCAGTTCTCCACCATGATAGATTTCGATGATCACCAGTGTGGCCGAGGCAATCCAGTTGCCTCCCTTATGTGTGAGCTTGACATCCCGCAATGCTGACAGAGCGCAGCATGGCCAACCAGTGGCGTAACACCACTGCTTTCATTCGTGATGTCCTCCAGCTCAGTGACTATGGCAGCAAAACGGATAAGTCACAGCTAATGTAGTGCTGAAATATTAACACAACAATATTTCAGTACAAAAGTGGCTAGTTATTTATACACTCAAAGGCTGTGCTTGCTTGGGCTTTGCTATGCCTTGCAGCATGCATACTAATCACTTCCGCGGTTGCTGTTGCGGAAAGGCTTCCACCTTTTTTCACTTGCTGCTGTGTCAGGTATTTCAACACCTCACTTAGCGGGCTTGCCTCACAGTGTTCAAGGGCTGTGTTGTGTCTTGTGATGCATAACATCTGCACTTGTCTGCGACTGGCTCAGATGTAATCTGCTCTATATTTTGTGTGTTTCTGACTGAATACAGTTGGTGCACTACATTGGTCTCCCTCTGAACAAGAGCTGGTACCTTGTGTCACCTTTACTAGAATATCCTCACACTAGAATGACAGATCCTGGTGTCTGACACAACTCTTTCAGGATTACTTTTACCATCAAGTTCCCTTAAACACTACTTGTCCTATATCCCTTAGTTTCTGCTCAATTTAGTTTATTGCTACAGTTCTCCATCTGTTGCCTCCTAGTCTCTGGGAATCCAGTCCACCAGAATCTTAACAGTGGCTGAGTCTGAACTTTCTCTTATGTTCCACTTTCTATACATATAACCAAGAACCACGGTTAGCAGAGTAAGTGTTGCTGTAGTAGAGAACTTTTAACATTGCAGCACGTCAGTAATCGTGAATAACTTAATGATTATAAAGAATCCGCCTTGATTGCAAATAGAAACCGGATGTTGACCTAGGTTTCAGTGTGGATAACCACACCTTCTTCGGAACACACTAAAACTACAAACTGCCTAAAGAGGCATGGTCCAACATTAATACAGAACGCCCTAAAAGGTAAAAGACTCGCATAAAATGTAAAATAAATGGTACATGTGTGCCATTTCAATAGCTGTACTTAGCTCAAACATCAGAAGCGTGCTTCCTCACCCCAGCCAACGTTCGGTGGGCCGCGGGCTCTCAGGTAAAGTGAGGTGGCGCCGGCAGCTAGGCTCTGAGAATGTCAGAAAGGAACACGCATGCACAAATTGAGAAATTGTCTTCTTCCATGTGATTGGCATAAAATGTGTTATGAAAGTGATCCAATAACCGGGTCAAAGGTGCAGGAAGTTAATGCTTGTGTATGTATAATGTCCGAGCTCGAGGGTGATTTTATAGACCTATCAAATGTGGATAGGCTGAAACTATATATGTGGGATAGCAAATTCCACGGATGGTAAACGCATGCTTGCAGGACAGACAAAATACCCTCAGCTAGAAGCAGACTAAAAATATGGGGGATGAATAACTGATTTTTCAATTACTTGGGGTTGGTGATAGTATTTGATGACTATGCTTGGATAAGAGTGTAAAGTTACTATATTAAATTCTAAGCACTATTGACCAGAAAAGGGTCAAATTAATATGATAGGCATAATGTAATTGCGTGAAAGTACGTATGACATTGCCTTCATCGCCCATAATATCTAATGACAGACAGAGGTCATTTTGGATAGTGCTATCAGATATGTACCAAAATAGTGTAAAAAGAACCTAAAGCTAAATTAGTTTCTTAAAATCAGGTATTTGAGGTACTGAACCATGAGGCTTAATCAAGTGAGGTCTGTGAATGCATATAGCGTGGAACAGACAAACTATCTTTATGTTCTAATAGCTGCTGATGTGAAAGGTCAAATAATGTAATGGGCTTAATATAAATGCGTGAAAGGGCATACAATGTTGCTCTCATCGCCCTGATTATCTATTGAGTGACAGAGGTCAAAGTGATTAGTGCTGTTACGTGTTACCAAAATGGTATGCAAAGTTATTTGTATATGCGTGAAGAGACGTACGACATCACTTCAATGTTTTTTAAAAAACTTTAGTGATTTATTTCCTAATTTTAGGCCATAGCTCGGACTTGGAATGAATGTGACTAAAAACATCCTTGCATCACCATATTCAACTTGTATATTATGACTAAGTGGGAATAGCTATTTATATTAATTGGAGCTTGTAAGAAGTGAGAATACTTTGAACATTAGTGTGCCCATGTTTGTAAGGGCATCAGTCGTTACTAAAATTAAGGGAACCTAGAGCATGACTGAACGAATTGACCACCTGTGGCACCAAGCGACCGCATAAATGCATCAGCTATCTTCTATGTTGTATGGCAGAATGTGAAGCACTGAGCAAGGGGATAAAACCTTCGAAAAATTTTTGTTTTTTAACTGGAGTTGGTCGTTAAGGATGCAGTCTTTGTCATACCATAGATGTTTTAAAATCTCCATTTCTTCTAATACGTCTAATTTCATACCCTTAACTTCAGAATGAAGCACCTCGGTATTGGCCGGGGGATTAGGCACGTTGCTGTACTAATTGGTATGACAATGGTCAACATTGTTTCCCTTGAATACTGACTCTCCTTGTACTGACTCACATGTTGCATTAATGTCTCCATGGAGATATGTCTCTCCTGCTTGCTGATGAGTTTGTCTATGGACTGCATTTGCTCAGGTCCCAGAATCTGGTTTGACATAGTCAAATTCACGATTGGCAGCACTTCCATGGGCTCCTCTGGCCAATACAATCGAAGGTGTCATGTATATTGTCACACAGAGGAATGTGTAAGTACGTGAAAGATGAATGCTAAATTCACTTAATGAAGGTTTATTCAGCACTTGCACATACAAGAGCAGAGAGCGAACTGCCTCCGGCCAGAACTCATACAGTATGTATACAGCTACAGAACATTCCAGTATAATGATTCTTGCCATTTGTGGATACTTCTGGAATGTACTAGAACCAAATATAGAAATTAAAATGTTTCAATTAAGGTGAGTTTTGAACTCACGACCCTCCATGCAACAATCTAGTACCATAACCACAACACTATGGTGACTGCACTACTCAGCTTCTTCTGCGACATTGCTCACTCCTTAAGAGAACAGAGTCTCATTGTTACGTCCTCCTAGTCCGGGAATGAGTCAATGGTCCTGCATACTCCGACTCCCAATGACTAATGTTCGCCCTGGCGGTGCTCTTCTTAGAACTTCCCCGCTACGTTCTTCGGTACCTTTTTGCTTGTTGCCTGTCGCTGGAGCTTCGAATTTACCCTGGATCTTTATAGGGCTTCATTCGAAGGACGTGGACCATATCTCTGATCTTTTGTCGTCTTGTGTCGGGGTCGAAATCTTCAACTTCTAAGTAACATCAGACAACTGTCTTACAACCTTGTAAGGTCCAAAGTAGCGTCTGAGGAGCTTCTCAGAGAGACCAACCTTCCGAACAGGAGTGAAGATCCAGGCGAGGTCACCAGACTGGTAGCCAACAGCGCGATGGCTCGCGTCATACCTTCAGCGATCATTTTCTTGAGCCCGGAGCACGCGGAGTCGTACTAACTGCCAAGCTTCCTCAGCTCTGGTTAACATTTGGCCGATGTAGTCATCGTCCACGTCGTCAGGATGTAACGGAAACACAGTGTCCATCGTAGTCATCGCCTCACACCCCTGCACCAGGAAAAATGGTGTAAATCCTGTGGTGTCTTGTTTGGCTGTGTTGTAGGTAAACATCATGAAAGGCAGCACTTCATCCCAGTTGCTCTGCTGAACATTAACAAACATTGATAGCATGTCAGCCAAGGTCTTATTAAGGCGTTCTGTAAGCTCATTTGTTTGCGAATGGTAGGCAGTCATCACATGATGAGTAATGTTACACCGACGGTTTATCTCTGGCACAAGATACGATTGAAAAACTTTCCCTCGATCAGTAATTAACGACCTTGGGACAACGTGTTTTAATACAATGTCTTCTACAATGAATTTGGCCTCTTCGAATGCTTTGGCTGTTTTCACGCCTTTTCTAATGGCATAGTGCGTCAGATATCAGTGCAAACAATAATCCCTCTATTGCCACTAGCAGACACCGGAAATCCCAACATGCTGGAAAGGCGTTTCGGCTGGTGGAATTGGTATGAGTTGGCCAGGTGGTTTCTGAGGAACTGCCTTTCTCCTCTGGCACTCTCGACAGAGCGACACATAATGATGAACACTCCTAAATAAACCTGGCCAGAAAAATCTCTTCTGGATCCTATTGTACGTCTTAATAAATCCTAAATGTCCAGCCTCAGGTGTGTCATGGAATTTCTGTAGAACATCTAAGCGCATGTGTTTAGGAATCACTGGTAGCCACCCGTTTCCAAATGGATCAAAGTTTTTCTTGCAAAGTAATCCATTAACTACCTTAAATTGTCCTTTCACACCCTCTGACCGATTTAAGGCGAGCATAATTTGAGATATCTTGGCGTCCTTCTTCTGCTCAGCAGAAATCTATATTTCTTACTGGTTTTCAAGCTTGGTCAAAACTAAGTCTCATAGTTTGCAACCATGAACCTGAGAGAAGCACCGAATTTGTTTTCAAAAATGGAAACCTTTAAGAACAAGTCCAACTGTCACAAGAACAACTGATCAAGTTACTCAGGCAGCATCTGAAATAGAAAAAAGGAAACTGAGAGATGTTTTAAAGAGATTGCTAGAGGTCATTATATTTTTTGCTGAACAAAATCTTCCTTTCTGTGGCCATTGAGGGTATATGCTGGCAGAAAACAAATGAAACTTTCTGCAGCTGATTAGACTGTTACTGAAATATGATGCTGTACTAAGGGAACACTTGATCACACTAGAACACTCAACTCAGTCACAGTTGGGCTAAATATTGCAAACCAGGCTCTTAATCTGTGATCACATGCTTTTGCAACAGTTCCTTTATGTGCGACTTTTTTTGGAACATTTTAAAGTTTGTATATATTTTACTCAGGTTTTACCAACATATGGATGATCCTTGTATAAACCATCGGATTTACAATTATGAGGCTTTCAAATACACAACTGAATGCTCACTAAAAAGCTGTTAAACATGTGTTTCAATGCTTTAAAAAAATATCAATGCCATGAAACACTGTCTGATTCTTTGGAAACTATACAACTCAGAGGAACTGCTGTAACGTCATTGCCATCATTGTCCACCCCGATAGCTGAGTGGTCAGCGTGACGGATTGCCATCCTGCGGGCCCGGGTTCGATTTCCGGCTGGGTCGGAGATTTTCTCTGCTCGGGGACTGAGTGTTGTGTTGTCTTCATCATCATTTCATCCCCATTTGGTGCACAGGTTGCCCAATGTGGTGTCGAATGTAATAAGACCTGCACCAAGTTGGCCAGACCTGCCCCGCAAGGGGCGTCCTGGCCGATGACGACAAATTGATATCATTGCGTGATTTCTCGTTTTATGTGTTTATGGAGTACCATCTTAGAAGACTCTAACCATGCTCAAAACTATTTACAGATTTTTGGAGTCAGTTTTAGAACGTGTATTAGCAAGATCAGAAGTCTAAAGATCTTTTTTAAAAGATAAGAAAAATTATTATGTTGACATAGCACTTTGATTTGCTAATGACACATGTGACAAGATGGGTATTCCTGTGGAAAAAGATAGAACTATCAGGAAGAATAAAATGAAGCCTAGAGAGAAGGCTGCAGATGAGATGCTGACTTTGCACTAGGTGCTGAGAAATCAATGTTAGGGTGCATCAACAAGTTTCTACAAGGAATCGCTGAATGTTGGAAAACGACAGAATGTATATTGGGTCCTATACATAAAATGCAGAATATACTTTATAATCAAAATTTTGGAGAACTTTCTCAGATTTGCATGAATAAAGTGAGCCGAATAGTATGTTTCTCCCAGCAATGTTCTCATTGTGAATAAAAGAAGGGGGAAGTTGCTCAAAACAAAGAAATTATCCGATTTTGTATGAACACAATTAGTGGAGCATCTCACAAGTGGAGGACATTCCCCATTTCTTGAAGTCAGCTCTGTAGCATAGTTTGAGCTGAGTAAGCTCTATTGAGATTTAAGCATTACCGAGTTCTTTTTAGTAAAAATGACAGAATATGTGTTGCTTTCAACCAAGAAAAGATATATGTAGTCTGAAGAAATACTGAAGAGAGAAATTTTAGAGGTTTATATGGATTTAACAATAATAATATTATCTTCCTGGTGAACTTCCTTCCCAAAAATCATGAAGGAAGAGGAGCGTCCTTTTGAAATGAAGTGAAAATTAAAACATTTTTGTTGCTATTGATCAGACCCAATTTTTCAGACTGATGTATGAGAAACATCAAACTTAGTCACTGAAATTTTCAGACGTTCATCATCATGCGTTATCACAACATAAATCTTATGTTTTTTATATTATACATAAGTAGGCAAATCAGGAAAATTAATAACTGGTGTATTAAAAATCTAGTGATCTGTTTCTTGTAACGAACTGGACGGGCAACTGCTTACATACTTGACACACAAGTGGACCATTGTGTGTCATATTTAACTAAAATTATCTCACAGTTCAGGTTTGGAGTAGATGAAAATGTCATGTAATCTTAAGTTTTCATTTGCATAATGCGTTCACCTAATATCAACAACAAAAAGTTTTGGCCATGTCGAAAATTTGGTAATATCGCAGGAAAATGCAGTTTTGCAAACTCTCCATAATCATCCTAATAATTTCTCTCTGCACATAAAAGTAAGATCGCAAAGTAGTGCAACAGTATACACTGATGCCAGTTATATATAATTATACACTGAACTGTGTGCCTATTTGACCAAGTTGAATGAAATGTAACATTATGTGTGGGTCCTGTGCTGGACACAGCAGATGGCACACACTGAGAACCTTCTTGAGGAGGAGAGGAGGTAGTGGGAAGGAACTCTCTCATCGGAGAATAAGCTTTGAATTTTTTATTCATATGAAACAGAGAACTTTCTCAGAGGATGTTCTTCTGCTCTGAAAATCTTCTCAGGAGAATGTTCTCTTTTTTATTCATATGACCCATTAGATCATTATGCTGCTTTAGAGCCCAGAAATCTGACTAAAATGTCAGAAATTAAACTTCCCATGATCATAAAATGCTTAGCTGACAATTATGATGAGATTTCTGAACACTGAATCTTTGCACAAACTCCAAGCCTCAGAAGATTTCTGCAAGCTGTCGAAGTTCCAAAAGAAGAATCTCTTGATTGAATACATTTGAGATTCTTACAGATCCTCTCATTCAGTATGAATTTAATAAGACTTTTTATAAATTCTGTGAGTTTTAGCAGCATCATGTGAGGAGAGGTTTTCAAAATTCAGAGTAATTAACCCTTTCTGCGTCTGTGATTCCAAATGACATCATTAAGTATTCCTGGCTTTTTTGAGCTCCCCAATGCTTCGATGATACTGTCTGGCATCGTTTCGCGTAGTTCTAAGTTTGGCCAACAGATCGCAGTGGCGTTTGCTTTCGGGATTCGTTGTTTGAAGTGCAGGACAAAGAAGCATTGTGAGTTGTGCTACTGCATTTGTGAGTGAACGACGATTGTTGTTTAGTTTTATTCTGTGTATACTGAAATTCTTGGTTATGGAACCAACTTTACCAAGTTCCTCAAGGGCAAGGGAAATAAACCCGGTAAGTTTACGATACAGTTATGTATACATTTTTTTGAGAAATTATTACGTAATTTCTAATGACGCCATTTGGAGTCATTGATGCATTAGTATGTATGAGGTATGCAAAAATGAATTAGTATCATAAGAGTGAATTGTGTTTGTTCCTATATAATATTTCGTAGTTTTCATTCTTGCATCATATTTTCTTTAAAGGTGAAGTGTGGAAAACATGAAGTTCTACTGGGTGATGAAATTCTTCTTCTGCATGGCGATGACTCTGAAATATCAGATGACGAAATTGTTTTAGATGATGAAAGTGACTATGATCCATCAGGAAGTATTGCCTCTACAGACAGAACCTGAACTGGACAGTTTAGAAGAAGCTCTTACTGATGATGAAACCCCCCTATCTGTACAGCTTGGAACTTTAGGAGCAGGAAATGCAAATTGCCTGAGTTATATGTGGATATGCAAGGATCTGCAGGCTATGGGATGTTTAGCGTGCTGTGAAGTTCTCAGATCCACCAAGTGAAGAACGTTCTCCCCTGTAATATTTTGAAAGTTTTATTGATGAGACTGTAACTGACAATTTAGTTGAATTTAGTTACGCAGGCAAATCTATACTCTACTCAAGTGTTACAACAAAGTATAAACACTAGCGCCAATGAAATAAGACAGTTCATTGGCATTCATTTACTAAGTGGTATTGTGAGTGTGCTGAGTTACAAGATGTGTTGGGAAAATAGCTGATGTGATGGCACTCTGTTGATTTGACAAGTTCAGGAGGTATTTGCTTGTGAACGATAATGCAAATATGTTACCCAGGGATGACCCTCATCATGGCAAGTTGTTCAAGGTCAGGCCATTTTTAGATCAACTAAAGAACAATTTTCTAAAAACCGAAGTTGAAGAATACAATAGTACTGATGAACTTATCATTCCACTAAAATCACATACATCTCTATGCCAGTATAAAGAATCAAAGCCACACAAATGGGGCATGAAAGTATTTGCTCGAACTGGTGGAAGTGGCTACATTTATGATTTTGAAGTGTATGTTGGGAAGGGAACAATCACTGCAAGTAATCCTGAGTTAGGAATGAGTGGAAATGTAGTGACTCAGCTGATTGAGAACTTGCTTAGGCACGCCAATTTCAAACTCTTTATGGACAACTGGTTTTCTTTCCCCAACCTAGCAGTACAGCTTAGAAATGAAGGAATATATGTTGTGGGAACCATCAGAAAAAACAGTGAAAAATGATTCAGAGATGAAAAAAGAAGACAGAGGAACCTGTGATTACCGTGTAGATGAAGAAAACAAAATTATAACTTTGAAATGGTATGACAGTAAAGCTGTCCAACTGATTGCTACTTATAAAGGGAAGGAACCTGTTGGAAATGTGGAACGTTGAAAAAAAAGAAAAGAAAACAGATCGTATATAGATGTTCCACGTCCCAACATTGTGCAGGAGCATAATATGATCGTGGGAGGAGTGGACCTCCTTGATATGTTGGTCCAAATATACAGAATAAACTTAAAAAGTAAGAGTTACTACCTGAGAATTATTTTCCATTTCACAGACATGGCTTGTGTGAACGCTTGGCTGCTTTACGGGTCTGTCTCTGACAGAATTACAATGTCATCGGCGATGGATTTTAATACCTACTCCAAATTTTTCCTTTGTTTCCTTTACTGCTTGCTCAATATACAGATTGAATAAAATCGGGGGGAGAGGCTACAACCCTGTCTCACTCCCTTCCCAACTGCTGCTTCCTTTTCATGTCTTCCTAACATACATGTAGTTACACTGACTATTTAACACCTAAGTAACACTTATGGTGAATTTCTGTGGCAATGATGCCATTTGGAATCATTTTATTTATTAACCAATAGCTTCAAAAGAACTTTTGCAATGGATATGGCAGATGTGCAATATATACAGTAAATATTCATCACAAACAAAATTTTCCCCAATTTTTTTTTTTTTCTAAATGTGACACACAAAGGGTTAAAAATTACCTTAGATCCACAATGAGTCAAGCACAACTCCAGAGTTAGGCAATTCTGTCAAAAATATTGTAACTAAAGATATCGACTTTGACGAAGCAATTTCAAAATTTGCAGTGGAAAAAAATTGAAAGCAAGAGATTCTAAGCTACATGTTGAAGTTATATATTATTAAGAAGAGCTTTAGTTATTTGTACTGCTTCATTAAAAACCATATTATTTATAAAACATCTCCACCCCCCCCCCCTCCCCCCAAGTAGGGGTGGTGACTTAAAACACTGCTCTGGGTACCATAACTACCTAGCTACACGATTGCGTATTGCAGCACTTCCACACGCATCAACAGTTGTCCACCATGCTGGTGAAGGAATGGAACCTCCTAGCACAAAGTTATTAACCTCGTGACCAGTGTGGGGGCATGGACTGCTGTCCTTTATGATTACACACCCTATTAAGAACCATGTTCTACCTTTTGTAATATCCAGGGAACTATCATAAATCATTGTGACTTCAGTACAATTATTGTCTCTGAATAGAAGTGTCATTTTGTTCATCTCATTGCATATTTCTTTCAGTTACCTTCTGTCCTATATTGAAGCGGTTCTTTCTATGCATAGTTCAGGTTTCATCTAGCCATCCAGAATGAGATTTTCACTCTGCAGCGGAGTGTGCGCTGATATGAAACTTCCTGGCAGATTAAAACTGTGTGCCCGACCGAGACTTGAACTCGGGACCTTTGCCTTTCGCGGGCAAGTGCTCTACCAACTGAGCTACCGAAGCACGACTCACGCCCGGTACTCACAGCTTTACTTCTGCCAGTACCTCGTCTCCTACCTTCCAAACTTTACAGAAGCTCTCCTGCGAACCTTGCAGAACTAGCACTCCTGAAAGAAAGGAGACGAGGTACTGGCAGAAGTAAAGCTGTGAGTACCGGGCGTGAGTCGTGCTTCGGTAGCTCAGTTGGTAGAGCACTTGCCTGCGAAAGGCAAAGGTCCCGAGTTCGAGTCTCGATCGGGCGCACAGTTTTAATCTGCCAGGAAGTTTCATATCAGCGCACACTCCGCTGCAGAGTGAAAATCTCATTCTGGAAACATCCCCCAGGCTGTGGCTAAGCCATGTCTCCGCAGTATCCTTTCTTTCAGGAGTGCTAGTTCTGCACGGTTCGCAGGAGAGCTTCTGTAAAGTTTGGAAGGTAGGAGACGAGGTACTGGCAGAAGTAAAGCTGTGAGTACCGGGCGTGAGTCGTGCTTCGGTAGCTCAGTTGGTAGAGCACTTGCCCCCTTCGAGTCTCGGTCGGGCACACAGTTTTAATCTGCCAGGAAGTTTCATCTAGCCATGTTACTTGGCAGAGACACATCACATGAAAGTTGCTTTTGCCCTTAAGTTTTGCACACCAGCATACTTATTAGTAATATGATACTATGTTCTAATTCTCAAGGTGTACCCAACCAATTTCTGTAACTCCCTAGAGATGCTTTGTGTATTTTTTACTTGACCCCTATCTTTGTTGCACTGAGACTGAAAGCTCTTTTTCTTAAAAGCAAATATATTGAAAAATGACCCAAATTCAATCACACTAAACAGAACCAAGAGAATAGCTAAATACTCTAATAACTGGTTTACAAATCACAATTTCATGAAAACAGAACTCTGTAATCAAGAATAAATATAATATTCATGTCACAGAAATACATGCTTCACCATCATTCATGAAACTTAATGTGTAAACAACTTGGCGTACATATGGAAAACAATCAAAATAAAATAAACGCATTGACAAGTAGACAAAAAACTCTTTTCAGTCTGTTATAGACTCTGAAATATCTGTCACTGGTTTTGGTGCCTAGAAAAAGTCAGCAGGTGTATATTTTCATCTCCTGGTGGTGTTTTAGGGGACAATTTTAGGGGCCATTGTATCCAAAGTCAATAATGAATTTACTGAATCCACAGCTCTGGACTAGTCGTCAGCATTTCTTGTTCGAGATCACAAGGCACTAGGTTCAGTTTCTGGATTCATCAGAGATTTTCTTTGCATGGGGACTGTCTTTGTGCTGTCATCATTTCACCTCATCTTCACTGACATATAAGTTGGTGATGTGGCACCAAATAGAAAGTCTTGCAACAGGTGGCCAAAACACCTCAGACTTGGTCTTCCAGCCAATAGTGTCATACGATCATTTCATTTTGATGAATTTGTTGTGTAAAAATGACCAATAAAACTATTATAAAGAACTGATAACCAAACACCTCGTAAATTGTTTTTCAACTTGCTCATTAATGTTATTCATTGTAAATAATAAAAGTTACTCTCAAATAGGTTGTGAAATATATGATCATAGTGCAAAACATCTAAATCATTTCCATAAGGAAACTGGTCTACCTGTAAAAATAGTTTTTTCTTTCTTTTTTTTTTCCTTCTAGGGCACATTTTTAATGGGTTTACCACCATTTCTTCTATTAATTATCTGAATATTTGAAATCTGTATTTGTAAAAGATTGATGACACTTACATACATACGTAGCTATACATATGGAACTTAATTGTTGTTCCTCAACTGTAATCCATGTCAGTACAGAGAATATGATATACCAGTTGTCCAGCTGTGTAATTAATCACATATTTGGATAACAGGTGCATTATAGTTTTTGTACTGACATTGTGATACAATTGCTCTATGGCTACAAAAGAGTAATCAATTATTCACACAACAGGTAGCATGTTGCATTCAATAGGCAATAGTTCAGTGCCATAACTAGGAAAGTAGTACTTTCTTTGAAAGTAAGCTGTTTCTCTTCTAACCATTTGAGGCACTGGTTTAAAGATCTTAGCTTAGTACAGTGTGTGGTAAGTGTCTAAGACAAATAACATAAAACGCCCGTCTTTAAGGACATTTAATAACGTGATACACAGTAGTAGTTCACCATATCTCAATCTCTATGGGCGTTTACCACGCGTATAAGGGTTCTTCCTAACAATAACATTTTGTCAATGCCAAGAGTTGTTCACTCATGGTTACTTCACTTTTTTCCCCATCTGTAATGGAAGTAAACATACCACACACCTTTAATCAAGTAGAATTTCTGAAATCAAGAAGTCTTTTAATTGTTGGACTTAAAATTCTATATTATGTGTATCAGAATAAGCAATATGATATGCTAGGAATGTATGCATTCTGACTGTGTTTATGCCTGTACTGAATGAGTGTCTGTCTGTGTCGATCTTGTATGTATGAATGAATTCACGATTTGTTGTTGTTGTTGTTGTTGTTGTTGTCGTCGTCATCATCATCCTCATCATTGTCGTTGTAGTCATCTCTCCAAAAACTGGTTTTATGTGCACTCCGGACATTCAATTCTACACCTGACCTATGGAACATGTTTCTTTTTTCAATACTGCGATGCTTGCTATGTGTCACAAACTGCTAGATGGCTGGAAGCCAGGCTTAGCAAAGATGCAGCATCAGATTGTAAACATGCGGCATAAAGATCTAACTACGCTGACCACCTTCTTGAAAGTAGGTATAGTGCTCATAGTGCACCAGTTTTGACCTTACATAAGAGGATGTTCCATCCATGCAAGAAGTGAAGATGTATGGACCTGATGGAGGAGTTTGAAGTCTTTTGCCATCCATCAGGCATCCTCTTGTAGATAACTGTTTAATGAGCAGCTCCCAATTTTGGGAACTGTTTGCAAACCATTAGGATTCGGCTACTATGGTCCGATCTCAACAGGTGCACTGATCTGACAATAATGACCTTGTTATGATTACACTCCTTCTGTATTGCATAAGAGTACAAAGTTTCTGGAGACAAATACAACGTATTTACATTATTGCATGATGTAGTTGAAAGTTTATTTATTTCACTACCAAGCTATGTCAATTATAATGTATTTTTACGGGAAACTTATGAGAGATATCATTTTACAGCATTTCTGGTCCTTTTGACATACCACTGCTGGTACGAAAACTTATAACATCACTACTGTCTGTTCCAATTCCTTCAACTGTGTTTGGTATACAACACAGTTTTAATAACAATTTTGGTATCTCAGGAATTTTGAACATGATGCTTTGTATTTTTAAACTTTGTTCAGCTGTAAAGTGTGCAGCAATAATGGATGCCACTGATTAGTTCACATGATTACCATCATGTATAACTATAAAAAATTAGTCACTGTTTTTAGTTACAACCACCATATTTGCTTCAAGTACATAAATTTTAAAAAGTATGCAATAATAAAACAAATTTTCAAATAAAGTAAATACATGTTGTCAACGAATCACACTTGTAAAATAGGCTCTGAAGATTGGTATGGCATACGCTGATGCCAGCTGTGTTGCAACTGTAAACAACGGCCTCAGTGTGAACTCAGCCTTTGACATGAATAGTCCAGTTGGGACTATGTGCAATACATAGTTTTAATGTTTTAAATTACATTCTGGTGTGTATTTTATGAATGACTCACATTTAAAGCCTATAAAACAGTAAATTCAATAAGGCATGCATGTTACCTTATTGTAGCTGGTCCTGCACGTCTTTTAACACTGAAGATGGCCACACATTGAGCACAATCTGGATATGCAATAAACATTATTTGGGACTGATTACTGTACACTTTACTACCTGAAACAAATATTGTGCCCGTGCACAACTGCTTCCTGATGGAATCAAACCTGACAAACAGAAAAATTCATCAACTACTTTGCGTCTAATTCCTTCAGCATTGCTCAATTTAATTAAGGCTACACTTCATTACCCTTGTTTTACTTTTGTTGATGTTCACCTAATAATGTCTTTTCAAGACACTATCCATTCTGATCAACAGCTCTTCGAAGTCCTTTATCATCTTGGAGAGAATTACAATCTCAGTGGTAAATCTTAGAAGTTTTTATTTCTTCTCTCTGGACTTTTATTCCCTTTCCAAATTTTTCCTTGGTTTCCATCACTGCTTGCTCAGTAACATTTGGTATAGGTTACACGTCTGCCTCGCTCCCTTCTCGACCACCACTTCCCTTTCATGTCTTTGACTCTCATTAACTCCTACTTGGTTTCTGTACATGTTACAAATAACATTATGTTTCCAGTATTTTATATCTGCTATCCTCAAATTTTCAAAGAATGTAGTATAATCAAAAGCTTTCTCTAAATCTACATATGCTATAAATGTAGGTATGACTTTCTTCAATCTATCTTGTATGATAAGCAGCATATTCCTACATTTCGCCAGTACCCAAACTGATCTTCCCTGAGGTTGGCTTCCACCAGTTTTTCCAGTCTTCTGTAAATAATTTGTGACAATATTTTGCAACAATGACTTATTAAAATGATGGTTCAGAAATATTTAGAATGGTCAGCATCTGCCTTCCTTGGAAACTTAATCATTACATTCTTCCTGAAGTGTGAGGATATTTCGCCTGTCTCATCCATCTTGCACACAAGCTAGAATAATTTTGTCATTAATGGCCCTCTCAAGGTTCTCAATACTCTGAGGGAATGTTGTCTACTTCAAGGGCCTCATTTTGACTTTGGTGTTGTAGTACTCTGTCAAATTCTTTTTCCAGTATTTTATCTTTCAACTCTTCTTCATTTCTCTTGTACTGCCCCTCTGTATATTCCTTCCACCTTTCAGTTTTTCTTTCTTTGCTCAGTACTGGGTTGCTCTTAAGGTTCATACAGTTGCTTCTCTTTCTTCAAAAGGTCTCTCTTAATTTTCCTATAGGCAGAAGATCTTTCCCCTAGTCATGCATGTTTCTACAGTCTTTCATTTGTCCTGTAACCATTCCTGCAGAGCCATTTTGCATTATCACCATTTTAGGCTTCTGTACTCCCTTTTTCCTGCTTCATTTTTGTAGTTTCTCTTTTTGCCATGTAAAATCAACATCTCCCATGTTATCCAGAGACATATACTGGACCTTGTCTTTTGACTTATAGGGAAGTGACGTCTTTGTAGTTTGGTCCTTTTACTCTCCAAATCAACGAACCAAACAACTTATGTGATACTCTGCTACCTCCCCTATTTCGTGTCTCAAAGCTACCTATTTGTCATCTATTGGTTCGTTTCCCCTGTTTCAGTATGTTGCCCAAGGCTTCCTCTGAAACTCTCAACAACCTCTGATTCCTTCAGTTTACACAGGCACCATCTGTTTTATTTCCTAATTTTTGCAATATCTCATTTTAATCTACTGTTTATCACCAATAAATTATGGGCAAAGTCCACAACTGCCCTAGGAAATGCCTTACAGATAAAAATCTGGTTTCAAACTTTGTTTTAAAATTACATAATCAATCTGAAACCTTCCAGTGCAGCCAGGTCTCTTCCATGTGTACAACCTTCTTTCATGATTCTCAAACCAAGTGCTTATTGTGATTAAATTATGTTCTGTGCAAAATTCTACCAGGCAGCTAGCTCTTTCACTCAACTCATGTTCTCCTACTATTTTTCCTACTACTGAATTCCAGTCACCCATCACAATAACATTTTCATCCCTCTTAACTATCTGAATAATTCTCATTATCTCATCAAATAGTCTTTCAACCCGTTCATCATCTTTGGAGTTAGTGGACAAATAAACTTTTATTGCTTTGTGGTTGGTGTTGGCTTTGTAACTATCTTGGTTATGATAATGCGTTCACTATTCAGTTCATAATAGCTTATCCACATTCCTAATTTCTTATTCATTACACACACCTCTATTTGACTCTGTGTTGATAACCCTGTACTGACCGGACAAGAAGTCCTGTTCTTCCTTCCACAGAACTTCTCACTATATACTGCTTCAGCCTGTCCATTTTCCTTTTTAAATAAAGTATCTTTATTATTTTAATCATATTCTTACAAAGATAATATCATTATTGACTACTATAGTCTGTGACAATGTTTATGGTCTCTGGGCCGGGAATGCATAGTAGACAGTTGCACACCTAGCCAATCAGCGTTCAGTCTATTTCAGCATTCTGTACTGTGTAAACTTCCATCATGTTTGAGCATTCTATCACATTTTATGTGGAAGAAACTATGAATGACTTATTTCTGTGTGTTTTCTCACAATGGCTGAAACACCTAGAAGCCGCCAAGTGTTTCACAAACAGGCAAGGGACCTTTTCTTCAAATATGAGACAGATTTAGATGATCTGGTCTGCGACACTGCCAAGGTGCAGAAAGGCAGAAAGGTAACATAGCTGCTGTGCACTTTCAGCCGAGTTGACAATGCAACATTCTTGTGAGTTGCACTGCCAGAGGCCCTTAACACTGCCACCAACTACAGTAAGCTCACTTTGAAATAATTTCCTGTATTACCAAAGGAGTATTGTTTAATTACATTTATCAACAAACTGTCCATTTTCCTTTGTCTATACACATATGACATGCAGCACATAATGTCGAGGACTACACCAATTTTTATATATTCTTCCAATGACACACAATATGTGTTTTACATGACCAAGAAAGTTAATAATAAGTTTCAGTGCAAAACGTTTCTGTTGCGTAATTTTGCAATTACAATTTTCACAAGACCATCTGAGACAAAAAATACTAAATACCAGGACAGTCTATACACAAATCTGCTTTAACAAGATCTTCATACACCAACTGAATGCAAAAATGTAAAAAATCAGGACAAATAATATTAAACTGAGATTCTACGAGTAGTAACAGCTGCTAAACTTCTTTCATTTTGATGTATTGCCACATCCATAAATGTCATTGTAAGTAGTAAGGACTGGCACAACATTTCTCGCTCTGCACTGTCACATGCATGATAATAATCTTGAACATGATTAGGAACAATTATTGGCGTGTAGTTAAGAGCTTCAGAAGTTGACCTCCCTTGGAAAATTTTTTCTACAACAGACTGTGCAGAAACACGCTCTGACCCGATAAGTGTCTGGAAAAGCCGTGCCGGAAGATGAGATTTCAGAAAGAAAACCTTCTGTTGTTTATCCTGTAAGAAGCCATTACCTGCAACAATATTTTTCAGGAGATGTGAACAGCTGCAAAAAGAAATTTTCCTTATTTTAGAGTATTGCATATTGTTTCCAAACAATTCTTGTGATTTGTATAAACCATACAAATAATGCAACTGTTTTCATTCTGATTATTACTAAGCCAAAAAGATAGAATACAATGGTTTTATGCACGCAAAAATATTACAAGTAAAATCGGCAGAAGTGTTCCGTGAGATACAGCAGTGAACCCTGATGTACTCTGACCGGCATGAAAAATGCAACACTTCAATTTCTTACAAAACTGAAATTTATTTTAAATTTATGACACTTTTATGACACTAATCCAGTATCTTATGATGGAATATTGTGGGGTGCTCCCATCTAAGTGTCCAACAATGGATAAAGAAAGATGATTATAAACATATTTAACAAACTAAGCCAGACATGCACACTACAAGGAAATTTTGAGTAAGCTCATAAAGGTAATGCATATCTGTTTTGACGTTATTCACACTTTACTTCACAGACCCTGGAGATGATCTTAGAGACCTCTGTTCACATCTTCAAAAGCATGTATTACCACCTCTTGCACCAATAAGGGCATTCAATCCATCAGGTATGCTCCTGATTAATATGGTAATGTGCTGTTGACAGATCATATCCCATTCCTCAAGGTGGCTGTTTTGTAGGTCCTGTAGGGTCTCTGGATATTGCTGACAGGTTCTTCTCCCAAGTCAGTCCCAAGTGTGCTCAACAGGATTCAAATCAGGGCTTTCAGCAGGTCACCCATAGCATGAATCCCTCATTTCATCCAAGAATTCTTCCACAATTCTCCCAACATGTGGACTTGTGTTGTGCATTAGTGTAAAATCATCACCAATAAATGGAGCAAAAGGCACAAAATGCTCCAGAAGGATTTCCTCCACATACCGGTGTGCAGCAAGGCTTCCATGCTCCACGAAGACCAAATCCGTCTTTGCAGCTGTATTAACTCCTGCCCACATCATCACAGAACCACCCTGAAGAGGCCTCCTGGATGAGAATATGCAAAGGGAATACCTTCCCTCTTCTGTCAGGTGATCCGGGACCAAACCGTGACTCACTGGTGAATGACATGTGATTCCATTGTTGTACTGTCCAGCCAAGAGGTTCCCTTGCAAAATGTAGTCAAGCTGTGAAATGCTCTCTGGTGAGATCCTGACCTGTAGCAGGTCTTCTGGACTGAAGATTGGCTTCTTCCAGTGTTCTTCAAATGGTTATCTCACTAACATTGAACCCTCAAACCTGGTGGAGTCGATTTCGTGCTTCAATAGTGGTGATGTAATGATTACAGAGAACTTAAAGTTGTAAGAAGCATTCATCTCTCTCTGATGTAGCTTTTTTCGGGCCTGTTCCTGGCCTCCTTGCAAAGCCTCCAGTTTCCCTGTACCTTCATGTGATTCTGGGAATCGTGGAAGATTTAGTTCTTAACACTTCTGCAATGCAGTGAATGCTGCGGCCACCTTCCACCAAAGCAAAAACTTTCGCAGCTTTTTCAGGGCTAAATGACGTGTTTACTCCAGAAAGTTTATTACAACAATCACATAAAAACCCTACAAACATGTACGATTGACAGGGAACAACGCAGGGTAACAAGCGCTACAAGAGTGGGAAAACATTATTCGCTCACATTCAGTGATGTGTTTTCCAGGCTGCATGGGAAACAACAATTGAGGCAATAAACTTCGCTGTTTACTTGCAAAGCAATGCCAATAACATATCCTGTCTCAAAAAATTGGTTGAAGTGCTTCATTTTCAATAGACAGATAATTAATTACACATCATTTACTGGCTGTTGCATTTCTCATGCCAGTCAGTGTATCAGTGTAAAAAAGCAAACATACAATTAAACAAAGAAGAAAAAAATAAAGTAAAAGAAGTAAGTAATTAATGCAATATATTCAAACAGAAATATTTTAATAGGTAATTATTACCTTAATATTACATCTGCATAGCAGAACCAAGAACATTACAAGTGAACAAAGGCTGCTAGAAATGGAGTAAAAGGAAGTTGGCTTACACTGTTTCTGAAAGAATATAAAGCGACACAGGTTATCATGAGTTCTCTATTGAAACCGGGCACAGAAACGAGGTACCAGAGGCACTGTTATGCTGGATTAGTCACAAAAGACACTATTCAGTAATTAGATCTCCCTGACAATGTGCTAAATAAAAGTATGCAATAAAGCTGAAAAACGAGAATGCAACATATTGTGTGAGACAAATAACAGATACCAGACAACTAGCCAGATTTGAATTTTTGAATGAAGCTGTGCGAAAATACTGACAACAGTCTTGCTGAAGAAGAAAATCAGAAAGAATGGGAGAAAAAAATACAGCTTAGTTCAGCACAGCAAGAAGGAAAGAATCTAAGATGGACAAAAGAAAGAATGTAAGGTGGACGAACAGACATACATATTCTGATGTCAAGAATCAACAGCAGTTTTATAGTCTCAAACGGCATGCCATAGGATGTAATGACACCTGTTCATGTAAATGTGCTGCCTGCAAGGTGCAAACAGTACTATGTAATGGTGCAGTGGAAAGATCCACTGATGGACAAAAGATCTTGGGCTGGTTTGATAATGCTCAATTAATAAAAGGAGGAGATAAGCTAGTAATGTCTAATTATAGACACATCTCCTTTTACTGACAATTATCATTTAATAACTGATCAGTTCGGATAAAATATTTGTCCACATGCTAGCACAGTTTCATTAATTTTTGTGAGCCTGTCGATGACTCTACTCTTCTGCTATTTGGTGAGTGGTCTGCTTCACTGCTAAATTACTTGCTACAGAAATTAAAATTTCATGGCATTAAAGGCATTTCCTTTAAATGGGCAGAGTTATATCTCAATAACAGAAACACAAGATCATGATAACAAATGTTACCACAGATATAAAACTTACTTCAGATGGGGAACATTAAACCTGAGTGATAGTTTCATCAGGAAATTAGGAATAATGCTAGTAAGGCTTAAGAAAAATAGCTGGAAAGTTACTGTGCATGGTTATTTTAACACTATTATTGTCTTGATATTTCTGATCACAGCCACCTAGAATTTCTGATGTTCAGCATCAGTTTATTTCCCCCCACATTTCCAAAAAAGAGTACAAGAATACAGTACAGTTATTTCTAAATCCAAATGTCTTTCATGAAACAGGTGTGAGCCCTATGATAAATTTGGGGTAACTTGACAAACATAGTGTGGATACTAAAAATACAGAAAAAATAATTTGAAATATGTGCACTGCAAATCACAAAGAACTAAGTTGACCATTATTTAGAAAACTTAAAATATTAACTCTGCCATCCTTATACATATATGAGATTACTATATTTTTGTACACCAGACATGAATTATTTGAGGGACACCATCTTGTCCATTCACATGATACTAAACAAAGAAAATTTTATGCTCCCCACTCACCACCTCAGACTGTATGCACAGTGACCTCAATACATGGGAATGAAAATTTGTAATAAATTAAAAGAGAACAAGTTGATGCAGATGAATTTAGGTCCACTTAAAATAAAGCTATACGAGGTACTGACAATGAAGTGTTATTACTCAGTGGATGAATTCATGCTGGACAAACTGGAAATTTGAGCTGGTTAAAATGTGTTACATATTCCAAGAAATATCCTTATATCATTATAGTGCTATTATTCATAAATCTAAAAATCATTGTAACTGTATTAAAACTTTTTGACATGTCTCCTGTATGCAAACCAAATGGATTGCAAGTGTACATCATGAGATGAATAAAACACAATTCACAATAATCTGTCTGACTATGACATCAAATCATTCCCATCAATTGGTTTTAGCCAAGAATGAAAAAGTATTGTTTCACAGAATCACAAATGCTGACTCAGTCAAACTATTCTGAGAGAATATACCAATCAAATAATGCGAAGAAGTTAACCAAGGATACACAACAGATTAATTTAATAATTTCCTTAAAATATTCTTACAACACTATGATTTTTGTTTTCCTATGCACTGGGTCAGGCACAATTACTGCAGAAGCTGGGAGGAAGGTTAGTCTACATCTGAGATCAAAGCATTGTGTGTCAGGATGGGAGAGTTTTATTTAATAAAGAGGACTAGCTCTAATCAGTGCTTACTTCATCTCTTGGGAAACCTGCTGTGTCCTGCATTAAGAGGAGGCAAATGCAAAAGTGCAGGATTCATTGTCAGCAGTTCAGATGTATTACAAATAATGGAGCCCTTTATGAAATAGCAGCAAGGAATGGGAAGGAACACCAAGTGCACTCAGAGTGTATACCTGGGAGCCTCATTCAGCTTGTTGATGAGGCTGTTCTGTTACCTGTTTAGAGAGCAAGGTGCACGTTGGAACAAACGATACATGTCATCTGGGATCCAAGGTCATACATAGTTCAGTCTAGCGACTGGCAGAAAAAATAAATAAATAAATAAATAAATAAAGCCTTGCACATGGAGTATTAATAAAGCTCACAATTTTCAGCACTGTCCACAGAAATGATCATGCCCCTCTGGTTCTGAGTAGAGTGGAAGTATTGAACTAGAGAATGCGAAGGTTCTTTGACAAGGTAGGCTATGATTTCCTGGGGTTGTGACATTGTGATGAGAACTGTAGGATTCCCACAAATGGGTTGGGTGTGCACTAACAGAAGAGGCCACTACCCAGGTGGCAGATGGTGTGGGATGCACATAAGGAGCTGTATAGATTAGGCAACTCCCCATCCAGTCCAGATAATGATTACTGTAGGAGACTGGAACATGTCAGTATATGATCCAAGGAAATGCTCTCTGTAAGTGAGTATTAAAATCCTAGTGATTAAATGCCAAAGCATTCACAACACTGTGCAGAATTTGAAGCGTTTCTAAAAAGCTGTAGAGGTCACACAACACTAGGTAAAGAAATTTGGATAAAATCAAAAATTTATAGCAATGAGACACTTAGGAAAAATTTTAAGCATATATTGAAACGACAGATGATAAATGGTGATGGAACATTTGTTGCTGTAGACAAGATACTAAAATCCACTGACAAAGAAACTGAAATTGCATGCAAGATTGCTTGGGCAAGTCTCGATATCAAAGGTGTGCATAAACTTACAATTGGATCTCTCTATCAACCAACCGACTCGCCTTCCGATGTCACTGAAAACTTTTCACAAAACCTATGCTCACTAAAAGTTCCCCACACATCCTGCAATCACTGGAGATGACTTCAACAATCTGTCAATCATTTGGAAAAATTACAGTTTTGTAATGAAACATTACTGAATGCACTCAGAGGACTACCTAGAACAGATTGTTTGTAAGCCAACTCACAATGGAAACCTACTGAATCTAATGGCAGCAAACAGATCTGATCTCTTCGATGATCTCCACATGGAAACTGGTATCATTGACAATGAGGCAGTTGTAGCAATAATGATTACCATAGTAAAAAGGCAACTAAAACATGTAGAATAACTTATATTTTCAGTGAACTAGAGAAAATAGCAGTAGTGCCCTATCTCAATAAGGAGCTCTAAGCCTTTAACTCTGGAGAGGAGCATGTAGAACAGTTCATGATGGGAAGAACCCTCCATGGTATACAGTCACTATGAAGAAACTTTTAAAGAAAAAGAGACTACTGAATAATAGGTGTAACCTAAAACATAGGGCTAGAGATGGGAAGATACTAAATGAAGCATGTTTAACTGTCGAGAAGGCAGTGCATGAAGCCTTCAATGACAACTGTAGCAGAATGTTATTGAAAGACCTTTCACAAAGCCCAAATAAATTATGGTCATATGTAAAGGCTTTTAGTGGTACCAAAATTAGTGTACAGACACTTGTGGACAAGAGAGGAACTGAAATTGGGGACAGCAAAGTAAAAGTACAAATGCTGGACTCCACTTGCAAATGTTCCTTTACAAAGGAAAATCTGGGGGCAGGGGGTGGTATTGCCCCATTGTAACTCTCACATCACTGCAAAGATGAATGATACAGGATTAATGACAGTGATGTTGAGAAACTGCTGACATTGCTAAAAACTGAAGAAAGCCCTTGAGCCCGATGGAATCCCTGTTGGATTGTATATCAAACTTGCAGCTGAGTTAACCTTTCTAAAAAAAAAGCCTACCACAGACCTATCAAACAAAAAAACGTATCCAGTAGTTGGAAGGAAGCACAGGTCACATCCATCTACAAGAAGGGTAGCAGAAGAGATCCAAAAGACTGCCATCCATTATCCTTGTCAGCCATTTATTGTATAATCTTAGAACATACTCTCAGCCTGCATGTAATAATGTATCTCTAAAGGAATGATCTCCTCCATGTCAACCAGCAAGGATTTTGAAAACCATCAATGATGTGAAACTTTATTCGCACATTTCCCACATGACATCATGGAAACCATAGATCAACACAATCAGATAGATGCAATGTATTTCTATTTTCCAAATGCGTTTGACTCAGTACCACATTTACACTCATTGAAAGAAGGATTATATAGTTTATCAAGAAAAATTAATGACAAGATTGAAGAATTTTTGACAGAGAAGATGCAGCTTGGCTGGAGAGCATCAAAAGATGTAGAAGTAACTTGAGGTATGCTCCAGGGAAGTGTGTTGGTATCCTTGCTGTTCATGTTGTATATTAATGACTGTTGTATATTAATAGTAATCTCAGACTTTTCACAGATGATGAATTTATCTATAATGAAATACAGAATGAAAAAAGCTGCACAAACGTTTAGTTACATGTTAACAAGATTTTAAAATGGTACACATGTTAGCAACTTGTTTTAAATGTTCAAAAATGTAAAATTGTGAATTCACATAACAAAAATAAAACTTTGTATTCTATGATTACAGCATCAATTAACCACAGTTGGAATCAGCAAACTCATACAAGTACCTGGGTGTAACAGTTTGTACGGATAGGAAATGGAGTGATCACACAGTTCAGTCCCAGTTCAAACAGGTAGCAGGCTTTGGTTTATTGTTAAAATACTCCTGAAATGCAATAGGTCTACAAAGGAGATTACTTACAAATCACTTGTGTGACCCACCCTAGAATACTGCTTAAGTGTGTGGAAACCATATCAAATAGGACTAACAAGGGATACTGAGTAGATATAGGGGAGGAGAGCACGAAAGGTCACGGGTTTGTTTAACCTGTGGGACGGGGTCCTGAGATGGTGAAGTAACTGAACTGGCAGGCACTTGAAGACAGATGGAAACTATTCTGAGAAAACCCACTAAGAAAGTTTTAAGAACTAGTTTTAAATGTTAGCTCTAGGAATAGACTACAACTGTGCATGTACTGCTTCAGTAGGTATCATGTGGCCAAAATTAGATCAATTACAGCACACTCACAGGCATTTAAAAAGTTGTGCTTCCCACACCCATATGTGAATGGAACAGGAAGAAGTCTTATGAACTGGTACAATGGGAAGTACCATCTGCCATGCACTTCACAGTAGTTTGCAGACAGTAGGCAGATGTAGATAGTAGGATGTACATGATAAGCAAGCTTGCAAAGTTCTTTATGTTGTCATGAAAAATGCACTAACCAAGCACAATGAAAAAAAAAATATTCCAAGAACAAAGAAAAGACAATTATGTACATTAGTAGAGATGAGAGTAATGAACTTAGAAAGGCATGTGATGTTCAGCTCCTTGATGATGATAGCTGGAAAAATGATAATGATGTATTCAGATCCTCTGCACTAAATTCAATGATTTTCCCCAAAAAGTAGCTGAGAACAAAGAGTTTAAAAATGGATAATCAAAAGTAGATCCATTAGAATCATTTACACAGGCCTTGCATACCCCACCATCTAACTACATAAAAATTTATTTTTTAAATTTTACCCCCACACCTAGACGTACGTCATGGGAGATTACGATTACTTTTATTTAGCGATCACAATGAAATCCTACATGTATCCTGGAATACATTTGTGCTACATCTTTGGCTCATAAATACTTACCAAGAAAATTTTCTTCTGTTTGAAATTGTAATATTTCATAATTTATGTTCTAATGCCTATGATAAAACAAGTCCACTTCTCCATGATTTTGGCTTGTGGGATTTGAATGAGATCACTGAAAATATTTGACCATGCCACCTATCGAAGAAAATCATCCAACTTCTTTGATGCAATGTCGAAAATTGCACATTACCTGTTCTGATATACAGTATGGTTAAACATCAGTGAGGCCAACTCAAAAATCTCCCACAAAGACATCTTTAACATACTCCACTTGTCTCACAATATTTTGCATAGATAAACACACAACTTTGAACAACACTTTACTTTCAAATTATGTTTTCAACATACTATTACCTTAATTCAGCAATGAACAGAAATTAGTATCCAAGTAGCAAAGGAATATAATGTGAATGAGAATGCAAATGCTATGAAAGAGTTTACATTGTGCCATCACTTAGACATTAATTCTGAAGAAACGTTCTCGTCACACTACGATGTAGTTTGTATTATGTATCTACAATTTAGTTTCTCCTTGCTCTTACATAATCTTAGTCACTGTGCATGAACATCAACTATAGTTACTTATCTATAACTAAGGAACCATAAAAAGTATGTAACAACTCCTAAGTTTAAGAAAAGAGGTGCCACAACCAGCAGACATCGATTTTTCCAACTCTTTTGTTAAACAGGTAGTGAAAATGATTTTTGATTGCCAGAAAGTAATAACTCTTTTGGCTAAGATCGTAGTTTAATCAAATCCCAGAAACCTTGTACTGATTTGATACTGTGCCCCTTTAGAGTGATATTGTACTCTGTAGATGGGTCAAAGTGTAGCCTACTTTTTAAAAGATGAAATATTAGTCACCCCCCTCAAGAAGATCATACTGGGAGTTGTGTACTGGTTTAGAAGTGGTACCCGGCAGTAACGAGAGCCACTACCACGGACATAAGTCGTGGAGGTGAAGTGGTGTGTATGAGCCAGTTGGTTGTATGAAGTCTGTGCATTAAGATGGGTCAACATGGAGACAGAATGGCAGGAAGGACCTATTGTGTTTGGAGCTGCCCATGATCATACTGTGAAATAAGGTGTATCACAGGAGGCTTACCAATGTGTCTGTAAGCCACAGTATAACACTTGCAGCTGTGTAACACAACAGAAGAAACGTAGTTGTAAAGAGGTCCTCACAGCTATCAATTAGACACAAGTGGTACTGTCAATTACAATTGACAGAACTGACAGGAATTGTTACGGTCGTGAATGCAGGGCCATCTCGACCAACTCCCAAGTGAAGATCATGATGGTAACTGCATGCAAAGGACATTTGGAGTTTGATATCTTGCAAAGACTAGAATTGAAGACTTGCTACTCTCTGAGACGAAAATGTTGGCACAGGAAAGGAATTGGTGGTGGGTTACACCAATCCCATCAAAGACTGATGATGATTAAAAAAAAAAAATCCTTAGCACAAAGTGATTGCTAACAGTGGCACATGAAGCTGCACATGTGTACCTTCTTTGGTACAGATGGCGACAGTGTAGCTGAAATTGATTATGATGCAGTTCCTAACACTTTTTCTTTTTGTCACTGAAGAGGTCAATCTTAATAACAGCACACTGTCCTCCAAAGGCACACTGCAAATCTGTATTTTGGAGACTTAGCATACTAACAATGCCAGACAGTTAGAAGACGAAAATTAATTTAAAGCAGAATTTTAAAAAAATCCTACTGGAACAAAGCTTTTACTCACAAAGTCACTATATTAGCTAGTAACATTTTTCTGATTTTTTACTTTAGGCTAAGACTGAAAATACTGTTCTTTGCCCCTTTAGATTTTCATTATTTTTACGGAGTTATGATTTTCATTATTTTTACATATTTAATGACAGCTGTTGCCTGGTTAAAAAATTTACTGAACCATTGTTGTATACAAAAGGATTTGCTGGTTAGGAAGCAAAAAAGTATAAGCTTATGAAAAAGAGACTATGAATTTATAAAAATAGAAGCATATACGGTATGTACGATAAAATAAATTTTTGTTACTATGCATGGACCAGTTTGCATTATATGTGTGTATTGTTTAATGCATGTATTTGTTTTCCTTGTAATTATTTCACATAAAATATACATGTACATTTGGACAACATTCATATAATATGTATGGTCTATGAATGGATAAACCCACACATATTATAAAAATGGATCTGCTTCTGTGTGTGTGTTCCACACCCCCTCCTAAAACACTGGACCTATTTCAGAGAAACTTGGTGCACATATCACTTACTTTTTGGAAATAATTGCTGTGGGGGTAAGAACCACCTACCTATCAAAAGGGTGGGGGTGAAAAAGCAGAGTAGTCCACGACGTGCAATACCCTTCCTTTACTCATCCAATATTTGAGAATGATAGCACTTCGTGACTTGCAACATATTTTTTTCAAACTTTTATGAAACTTTATTGCTAACAACCCTCACAATGTGATGAAAGGAAAAAAGTTTATTCCTTACTACATTTTTGGTGTTTGTGGAGTAAAACTTACAAGATTGGAATATATTCATACCCAGGCAATGCCTGGTGCTAAGCTTGTAAATAAATAAAAACATTTGGATATTTAAAACCGTCACTGGGAAGTGGCATTAAGAACAATACCTTCCTGAATTCTAGCTACTACTTACAACCACCATCTAAAACTGAGCTCCTACACTTCTTTCATCATGACTTCTCTTCAGTACATTGATGTGGCAATATTACAGGCTACCCACCATTCAAAAATCTTCAGAACTGTCCCTAAGCCTGTTCTTCCTTCATGAACTGTTTGCTTACTTCTACAATTATAGCATTGCGGAATGGCTGTAATTTTCTTTGAGTGACGACCTTCTCCATACATTAACTGCCATATGTGCTCAGCTACCAAAAGATACAAGAGACAACAATTTACGTGATTGTTGATTTCAAAGGAGGGAAGGATGTACTGAGTGGAGTGGATACTACTTCTAAAAAGTTAAATAACATAGGACATATTTAAAAAAAGAATAATGTTCCTTCTACGTTTTGTAACTGAAGAGAAAAAAAACTGCTGCAAATACGTAAATGGAATGAAATTAGCTGTACACTTCAATATAAACATGTATAATTTAGATAGAAAATTACTTTCCTGTAGCTACTGTTGCTTACTTTAATGTTTAGTTTTTGTACCTATGACCATACTGTACAAGTGATAATCGGTACATGCAGACTCAGTCATCTACACTTACTTAATGAAAGCAGTAATTAAAAACATTCAAGAGAAATCTGTTACATTAGCTAATATGATTATACCTCCAAAGGAATTCAAAGAAGATGCACTAAGTAAAGCAATAAACATTGCGCGAAGTTGAACTGTCTGAAGTGCATTTAACAAATTCTTTGCCAATTGCACAGGGGTTCCCATTTCTTCCATCACATAGGCATCACAATTAGGAATCTTTTCTGTGATACCTGCAGCCTGAAAAGCCATTAATTATGTAATTGCAATAATACTTAAGTCTATTATTAAAGCCAAATCTGAATACTTAAACACCATCTATCACTAGGAATAGCATGCAAAACTAGATCTTGATTAGAATAACAAAGTGGTTGACAATCGAGCTTGGGAGGGATCAATGTTGTTAGCTGGGTGCTAATAGTCTTATCACTTTCCTGTACACTTTTGTAACTAGTTTAGGACATCTCATTGAGTTCAGGTGTTCTGCTATAGGTGTGTCTCTTTCCATCACGATATTTTGACACCATACCTCAATGTCTTTATCAAGTGTTTCCTGAGAATGGATGTCTGGCTGACCGCATTCTATATTTATGCTTGGGCGGTGTCTGGAGTTCCGTCTGCCATCTGCTCTGGAACTGGGTTTTTCCTCATCAGTTTGCACCCTTGAGGTGCACTTGTGCGTTGCTACAGGTGTTCCCTATTCCGTCTGCACCCACTGTGGCAGTGGTCGCATCATGGTGCTCCATTTTCAGTTTGTGCCCATGCAGTCTCGCACACCTGTCGATATTCCCTAAGCCGTTCATGCCTGTTGCGGCTATCTCTCATGGTGGAATCTGTCTCCTGGTGATCTGTATTTGGTCCACACCTGCAAGGCATGCTTCTGTACTGCTCCTGGTGTTCCCAACTCCTTTTATACCTACTGTGGCTGCCTTTTGCAGTGGCATCTGTCTCCAGGTGTTCCTTACTCAGTCCACACCTGTGTGGCATGTTCCCTGCAGTCTTGTGCTACTGTAGGTGTTCACTGTGCTGTCTGCACTTGCTTGGCTGCCTCTTGCGACAGTGTCAATCTTATGGTGTTCCATATTAGGTCCACATCCATGAGGTGTGCTCCCTGAAACTTCATGCTGCTGCTGGAGTTGCATGTTATGTCCATTCCTGTTGCAGCAGCCTCTTGCAGCGGAAAGTGCCACCTGGTGTTCTGTATTAGGTCTGTTCCCATGAGGCACAATTCCTGAGGTCTCAGGTTGTTGTTGTTGTTCCATATCTCATCCACACCTGCTGTGGCCATCTCCCATGGGGAGCCTGGTGCTCCGAACGTGGTATGATCCTGTCATTTATGCCTCCAGTTGCCTGAGGTTCATTACTGGAGCCGGGAACTTTTTCTGGTGATTCCATAGCAGTCAAAGTGCTAGATTCCACACAGAGTTGAGTTCCTATCACACTTCCAGAATGAGTAGGTTTTCCACCATCTCGATTTCAATCAATTCATTAATGACACTACCCCAGAATCTGAGGGCTTGGGCCAGGATTCTGGTTTTATCATAATTCATGATGTATTCTGCTACTGCTGATTTTATGGCCTGCTTGCGTTCCTCACATCTTATGTCCACTGTTATAGTGCGTTGACTGACAAGACATACGACATTCACTTGGTATGTGGTGAATACTGGGTTTTCTTAACTCCAAATCATCCTTGACAATTGATTTTGTTGGGTGGGTAGAACACACTTTTGATATTATTTTTCTTTAGGATTCTTCTGATCTTAGCAGAGATAGGCCCTGCATCTGATAAAAAAGCTTCCTTCCTGGTCTCTTCTTCTTGTTCCTCTTCTGGTGTATCAGATTGATTGATGGGATGTAACTCTTTGTGGATGTCCTTGGTTGAACAGCCATTGTCACTGAACACTTGCTGAAGATGTTCTAATTCTGTTGTCAAGCTGCCATAGTCAGAAAGTGCCTTGTGTACAAGTGTAATAAGCATCCCGGTCTTCTGTGCTGGGTGATGGCAGCTGTCAGCCTGTAGATATAAATTGGTGTGTGTTGGCTTTTGACAAAGATTGTGGCCGAAGGTGTCAGCTGCCTTCGTCTTCACCAAGACACCCAAGAATGGAGGCTGATCATTTTTATCTCTCTCCATGGTGAGCTTTATGCTGTGATGTCGTGAGTTCAGATGGTCCAAAAACTCATCCAGTCTTTCCCAGGCGTGGGGCCATGTGATGAACGTGTCAGCCACATATCTGTAGAAACATGTCGGCTGGTAGGTGGCAGCTGTAAGGGCCTCATTCTCAAACTACTCCATACACAGATTGGCCACTATGGAGATAATGGGCTACCCATCACCACTCCTTCAGTCTGCTAAAGAATTGGCCTCCACACAGGAAGTACGTCTATGTTAAAATATGTTTGAAAAGATCCAGCAAATCTCCATCATACCTCTCACCGATTGAGTGTGCCCTAGAGCGGTACACTGGGAACAGGGACACCACATCAAAACTGACCACAATATTTGCATCAGAGATATAAAAGTTTTTGAGACATTTCATGAAGTACAACAAGTTAGGAATGATGGGGATGCACTTTCCCACATATGGTACTAACATCTTCTTAAGGTAAGTAGCTGTGTGGTACGCAGCTGCACTGATGTGGCTCACTATGGAACACAGCGGTATATCTTCTTTTTGGATTTTGGAGGTAGTTTAAGATGTTCTATCATGTGAAAACACAAAGGAAAGGGAAACAATGTAAACAAGAAAAACTAATCACCAGTGTTACGTTACCAACCACAACTGTCGTCTGCAACTGATTGTGGCAACTGGCACCTAAGATAGCAGGGTGATAGTGAACAGCATACAAGGGATGACTAAACTCATCCTTTCATTTGTTGCTGCTAAAGGAAGTTGTCCCATGAACAACTAGCTGTCAGTCACTTTGTTATTCTGATTCAGGTATAATTTAAATTTACAGAAAATTCAATTTTTAAATCATGGTAATACACAAACAAACAAAAGTTATACATTAAACTGTGTGGCTCCCAAATGAAGAATAATCTTTACTGTTATGTATTGAGTTGCAATGAGGGGGAGGCAAGGGGAAAGTTAGGATGGTGAGTGGAAGGAGGGAGGGATGGAGGGCCAAAGAGATCAAACTTACAACTTTATGATTTTTCAAATCTTTTTCAGCAATAATCTGCTCTCTACAATACTGAGAAATCATGGACATCCACAATCAAAGAGGAGCAAATAAAATCTCAGATCACAATATAATGAAGATTGTGACAGAAGTTTCTTAAGTGTGGTAAAAGAAAAAAAGATAAGACACACATTGTTAAACCCACTTGCTCTCTCCTGCATAAACTATACACTTATTCCCGTGAGTTATAGTTTTTTATGCCATTATAAAAGTAGCTTCTGTGAAGTTTTGAAAAATACTTAATCGAGAAAACAATCAATTTTTCTTCTTAGTTCAGGTATGAAGAATTCAGTGATCATCTGCCTATGATGTTCCGAGGTCACAGTTAGATTGTTCACTGTATCGTCTTGAAAAAATGTATGGACTAGTAACATCTGTACTGGTTACAGCACACCAAACAGTCATCTTGGTACTATGTAATGGTCCCTCATACTTAGCTTTGGATTCTGACTGTCCCAATAATGACAGTTCTGCTGCTTTAGCATGCCATTCAAATCACAAACAAAATAATGCTGTCTTTTGCTCAAGTATGGTCTTCATTTCTCAAACCATACTAAATGATTACTGAGATACAGTTCAGCTGAATGTCTTCTAGCAGATCGACCAAGACTATGGAGTGTGGCTTGCTAAACTCTTCCAACATTTTCTGCAGTGTGTACTGAGCAAGGAGCCCCCGGCACTTTCCTTCTCATCACTGTTCCTCGTAAACAAAATGACTTGGCCCAATGTAAAATGGTGTTATGAGTGAGAACACTATCTTGTTTCACAAGATTGAATTGGCAACAAAACTCACACTGAACTGCAACGACAATCTCACTATTAAGCACAAAACTATCTTAAGCAAACATATGACGTTGTGCAGTCCACAGCTCCATGACCTCAACTAAACAAAATGGCAGGAGCTACCAAACACGTGACCACATCAGTCCCCCCCCCCCCCCCCCCCCCCCCACTCCTACTATCTGAGCCTGAATACTACCTGTTCTAAAAACATCCATCCTTTCTGCCTCACTCTGTACCTTCAGAATCACAAAAATTTGTTACCAACATCTTTCTCACTGACAACATGGACTTAAGTCATTTTTGTGCAATCCCATCAGCTTTATTCATTGTTCTGTTTGTTGCTTTGGCTCTGGAGTATGAGTACAAATCAAATTTCATCAACAGTTACAAACTTCTGCAAAAACACCTACATATTCACTGAAATATTAGTATTGCCAAATCCTATATTTAAATTTTCTTCTACATCACTTTCTAGTCAGATTAAAGCATGCAAACACCCAAATAATGAGAGAAGAAACTCCAAATGTAAACAGAAATATCATTCCATTAAATATGGCAACCTATCATCTATGTTATGAAACTCATTTGAGAATAATTTTGCTCTCAGTTTGCCAGCACATACTCATATGGATAAACAAAAACCTGAACATCTAATGGAGATATACGTCAAAGCACACACACAGGGGACCGGAGCACCTGAAATTAATGATCCCTTCATTTCTGTTTGAGTATCAGTTCCCAAGATGACTACCTCAGCAGACACAGCATAGGTAATTGTTAATTTTGGCAAAAGAAAATGTATTTAGAAATTTTGTAAACATTATCACTTGCTAAGTAAATCATTTATCCAAAAATTCTACTGTCAAAATAGACATGTCCAGAAACCAGCTCGGTTCTTCAAGAATAGAAATCAATGGAAACTATGTCATTTTACTGTAGAACACAAAGTTTGAAAAATGATGGTGGTAACAGTTTAGTAATTGTTATTATCATTACAAAATAACAGAAAAAAGTGGTGAAAGTGAACTACTGGCCATTAAATTTACAACACAAGGAAGGATAGCAAAAAGTGAAATTAATCAATTACTCATACTATTGAGAAAACTATGTGAACTGCAGCCAATAATGATACTGGGTGTACATCTGCTTAGGGAATCTGTACCACATCAGGCTACTGCAGGTTTCACAGCCAGAGGGGAGCCAATTTCTGAAAGCTGATTTCATTTCCATGTCAAAATCCAGCTACTGTATTTTGTTTGTGGATTTTAACTTTACAGATAATTTATAACAGCAGTAAACATATCTATACCATTAATACTATTATGATTCACAGTCCTCTGGTATTACTGTACAACCAAAACATTGAAATATTCTTCAGTAATTAACTATTAACATTTCAAACATAATTAATAAAGTATGCTAAAAGACATAAACTGTTAGGTCCATAAATAATTTTACATACATTCTTAGCAAATTCATAAAAAATGTAAATGATACATTGTGAAATTTTACAATACAATATTCTCTACATTTCTAACACCATCTGCATTATCTAGCTTTACACAACTGCTTCAAAATTGATACTTATGACACCTGTCACTGATACCTTCACAAGCACCAAATCGAACAGGCTATTGTTAAGTGGTGATTTCAGAGTTCTGAAAAAAAAATGTCTTACTGTGATTAGAGAACATATTACTGTCCCTTTCTCAATTATTACAACATATACAATTTCACAATCTATCATCAAATGTTTGCACATTACTTACACAAAATTTTTGACACATGTTTAACACACTGAAAACATCTATGTACATTTGTAACTGTGGAAACTCACTATCTCAAGCAAATTAAGTGGATGCTGTTTTTTGGACCCAAGATCCAGGTGCTGGAAATTCCATTCCAAGAGATTACCCTCTCTGTCAATCTTTGCCCAAGTCACAGTGTATGGCAAGAAATTAATCCCTATAACATTCTGTATGTTCTGAAAAATAGCAAAACAAATAGGCTTAGTAAATCAGAGCATTCACGTACATGGATGATGCAGGATGAAGATTTGGAAATGGGGTAAGAAGCAAGAGTGTTTCAGAAAAAGGTATACACTTATGTTGCTAATCATTCTACTCAACATAATATGTTGTGGCATCGATAGGTCGTATCAACCACGAATAACATAATCTTTGGGACTCAGGTTGCTCATCAGAATCGCCATGTTAATTTAGTCTGTTCTTGTACCTTGTACTGTGTGCCCGTGTATGATCACTGTCAAAATATATGTATGTGCAGATATAAATGGGAACAGTTTATTCCATATAACGCTACACTTGTATCCCGTTCCCATACTGGTGACCCCGAAGTTTCTACATCTTCCGCAAAGGGTGCTGTAAATCAACAGGTTATGCACACGCCGCCATGGCCACCTCAGCCAACGCTTTGTTCAAAGATTTGGAAGCACAGCAGCGATCACCAGACCTCTTCATTCCTTCGCCAATGACCAGTTCTACATTAATTCACAGTGATTCACGATCTCCATCCACGTTAACCTCAAACTTTGTCACTCTACAACGGTCGAGTGCTACACCACTAACACAAACAATGGACTTGGGTTTCGTGTCGCCCGACTGTGCTCAGCAATGTGTGAAGTGTATAATATTCAGAACTGTGTACCTACTGATCGATCATATAATGCTCAAAGCGATCTACATTCACACACATACTTTGACTCTCAACGGGCCGCAACAACAGTTACTGTCGTGCCGTGTGCAGTGCCACCATTATTGCAAAACGCACCCAGCCAGAATCAGCCGTGACCTGTTCCAGTTCTGTCTCATTGGCAAACTAATCAAGAACATTTTAGTGTGCACATTTCTCCATGCTCACCCCCAAACCAGTTGCTCAAGTTTTCGACCACGTTGGTTCAAGTGCATCATTCGGTGTTTCGCCTTCCAATGGCGTCTTACCATATCGATGTGACTTCTCACAAGTTCCACCAGTCAGTTATAGTGCAACCTCATGGGGTGTGTTTTCAATGTGCGTGGAGAACTTAAACTTTGGTCATACAAGTTACCGAGACCCCACCCCCCTGTCCCCCACTGCACTCGCAGGGGGCTCTGGTTCTGGCCACTCAGCTGCTCACCCCTCCCACAGTGCCACCTGTGTCTGCCAAGCCAGCCTTCCATGTTATTTTCGGGGTGGGTCAATTCAAATCAGTGCCTGTAGCCTATGGCCCAGTTTACGGGACCTCAAGGCCTACTGCGCAACCGCTCATTCCCATGGTATCAACTGTGTCAGCTGCATCGTGTTTTCACAGCACATCAAGGACAATGCAACCCACCCTTTCTACAGATGTTTTCACCAGAAACACACCCATGCCTACCGCACAGGCCTGCTGTATAGCCTCTCCCATCACGGACCAGCCAGTTTTCCAAGAGAAAATGAAGCCGCCTTCGTCCCCTCACCCAGGTCGTCTGCCGAAGCTGCCACCTTTATATGAGGACAACCCAGTGTCATGGTTTGTGCTTGTCAAACATCTTTTCGAGTTGCATCACGTGTCCAACATCAACTCTAAATTCCTGTGCCTAGTCATGCACCTCCATGATCATTCGAACTTAATTTGCGATCTCCTCCTCTCGCCACCGCCTCCACCAAAATACAAGTTCGAGAAGAAGACAATCATAGAACGCCTTGCCTGCTCACCACAAGTATTAATAATCAAGATCTTGCATGAGGAACACCTGGGCAACCGAACCCCATCACAACTCTGGCGCCACCTTTGCCTACTTGTGAATGAGCACACCTTGCCAGATGTCACACTGTGGGCGGTGTGGCCTGCCAAGCTGCCTACTGATCTACAGATCCACCTGCTACCACACTCCTTCGAGTCAATCGGCTCTCATCTCCACATAGCAGACCAACTGTATTAATTGCTATGACAACGCCAGTCAGCTCACCACTCACTGCTAGTTGGCACAACTGCTCCCACTTACCAGCTGTCTGCTGGCAGAGGCAGGGCTCACTCCACTTCCGCGCCTTCTACATCGCCTGGCATCATCCGCTCGCTCTCACCACCGCCCGAGCACTCCAGGATCGCCTAAGCACCATATGTGCCGGTATACATGCCAGAACAAATCGACGAGGACAAGCCTCCTCCGCTGCCGCAGTCACTACCACCACCACATCCGGCTCATTCGTACTGCTGGCACCGCAAGGTTTTCAGCGATAATGCTAAGAAGTGCCGATTACCTTGCCAGAACAGAAAATGCTGACTGCACTACCTAAAAGATGTTGAGTCCTGCAGGGAACAACACGGGCATCCTCATACATTGCACTCCGTCCACTCATCCTCCCAGCCAAGCAGTCGTTTGCACATGACTGACATTTCGTCACGGCTTATTTTCCTAGTCGACACAAGTGCTGACGTGTTTATCGTACCTACATCGATGGCTTCCCCTGTCTTTTCATCGATGAGGTCACTTCTACAAGCTGTCATTGCATCAACGTTACAAACATCAGGCTCTGCCAAAGTTATGGTACACCTATCTCCTTCTCTGTGTTTTCCATGGACTTTCTACATTGCTAAGATCGATGAACCAATTCTCGGTATGAGTTTTTGTCCCATTACAAACTCTCTCCGAACGTAGTGCAGGGCTCAGTGCTACACCATCCCACTAACACTCACATACTGTGCTCCCACACTTACGTTCCACACTCTGTTTCTCTCACGACATGTGAGTTAGTACGCGAGTGCTCCGCCCTTGTGGGCGACACTGTGACCTGTGTCACTAACCAACTGTCAGAATATGACTCAGCGCCACAACTCCGCCGGGAAAATGATGAGCTGAAACAATGCAAAGCACACACTTACAACGAGCTCGTTGCGGCTCGCACCTCGCTGCTGAAACTGCAGTCCACAGTTCCGCCACCTAATCGAGCTTCTCCAGCAGACACCAGCTTGGACACTCATCAGGTTAGTCCAAAAACATTAACTGCATGTGATGATTCACGTCCGGTAGACTCCACACCCCCAACGCGCTCGCCACGTTCAGTGCCACGTGTTTCAGACAGTGCTTCTAGAGCATGATACGACCATGCCCACTGTGCAGGCAACCGCCCCACATGTTGATAAATATTCCCCTTTCTTGCGCACCAGCCACGTGACTCGGTGGCCATCACTGTTCCACGCGTGATGTCAACACCGCTCTTGCCCATGCCGGTTACCAAGTGCAAGGTTCACAGCAGACAGTCGCCGAGTGTTCCGACCCGCACCACGTTACGAGTGCAGCCGCCCTCTCCAAACAAGCAGATGCCGCGGTCACGTACTGGGCATGTGACTTTCAGACTGCCCTTTCCCACTTGCACTAACAGCTAGGCCCCATCACGCCCTACTCATCCAAAAAACTTCGCGTCGGGACAATGACCAGTATGGTGTGCAGTTCTCGGTTTCAACTGTCACTGACAGAACGACACACAAGATAGTTGCCACTGCTGGCCCTCCTATTAGGGACAAGGTTAGATGCCTCAACCCTATTAAGTTGTGCATGGCCTGGCAGCATATTAACGAACTTTTGGAGGCAGGTATCCTGCAACTGTCAGACAATAAATGGTCTTCTCTGATTCACCTCGTCCCCAAACATGATGGTTCTTTCCGAATGTGCGACGATTACAGTCGTTTAAACGCTCATACCATCATGGACAATTATCCCATGCCTAACATAAATTATTTCACTCATATGTTATTGGGCACTACAATCTTCAGTGTTATTGACTGTAAACGTGCCTACCACCAGATTCCCGTGGTGCCGGAAGACATCCCTAAAACAGCTATTGTCACGCCGCTTGGTTTGTTTCACCCTAAAACAGCTATTGTCATGCCGCTTGGTTTGTTCCACCCTAAAACAGCTATTGTCATGCCGCTTGGTTTGTTCAATACAACTTCATGCCATTCGGCCTAAAAAATACGAAAGCGTTTCATTGACTCCATCTTACGACAGTTCGAGTTTTGTTTTGCATATCTGGATGACGTACTCATTTTCAGCAAGTCAGCTGAGGAACATGAAAATCATTTAACCATGGTCCAACAGGACTTGAACTCCAATGGCATCAAGGTCAACAAAGACAAATTCCAGTTGCGTCAGCCTTCCGTCACTTCATTGGGTTACACTGTCTCCACTGACGGAATACAGCCTCCCAGATCTCGTGTGCAGGCCATCACTTCACTGCCACCCCCCCCCCCCCCCCCCCCCCCCCAGCTACTTACAAAGAACTCTGATGTTTTCTGGGCACAATAAATTACTATCGTCGTCACCTGCCCTCTGCCGCCACCATGCAGGCCCTGTTGACAGACTCACTGTCGGGTAAACAGACTTCAAGACTCAAACCCATTCACTGGACTGCACCTATGCTGGAGGCTTTCAATTCATTAAAGACTTCTTTAGCTCATGCTGTGACACTCACCCACCCCAACCCCTCGGCTGAGTTGTTCATCACTACGGACGCCAGTGACATTGCAATGGGAGCGGTACTACAGCAATGCAAGGCAGACACGGTTACCCCTCTCCATTTCTTCTCTAAAAAACTATCAACAGCTCAGAAGAAATAATCGACTTTCAACAGAGAACTCCTTGCGGTCTATGAGGCCGTCACACACTTCCGCCCTGATGTGGAGGGTCGCTTGTTCTTCATCCTCACGGATCACAAAACCCTCGCAGAAGCTTTCTGCAGCCCCCCAAGGACCCACCCCCTCGGTGTTTCCGCCACTTTGATCTAGTCTCCCAATTCGCAACCAATGTTAGCTACATCAAAGGCATGGACAATGTCACCCCAGATTTTTTCTTGCGCATCAATACTATTTCATGCATCATTGACTTATCCAACCTGGCTGCCCTACAAGCCTCCGACAAGGAATCTCAAGCTTTTCTCATGGACCCTCAAACATCCCTTGTGTTTACCAAAGCTAAATTCCCCAGCATTGTGGACAAGGTGTGGTGCGACTCTTCTACTGGTACCTTACGCCTGTTACTCCCACCATCCCTACACCGACAGTCCTTTGACGCTCTGCATAACCTCGTTCATCCTGGCATCTGCACCACTATACAGCTCACCTCTGAGCTTTTCGTTTGGAAAAATATAGAACGGGACTGTCAGACCTGGACACGTAGCTGCATTCCCTGCCAAAGCAACAAAATCAGCCACCACACCACCCCACCACTGGGCAAGTTCGACATCCCTCCATGTTGATTTCGTCATGTACATATTGATCTTATCAGTCCTCTTCCATCATCGGAGGGCCACAGATACATTCTATCCACAATCGACTGCATGTCCCACTGGGTAGAGGCAGTTCCTTTACCTAACATCACTGCCAAGACTGTGGCCAAGGGTTTTATCTTCTCATGGATTGCTAGGTTTGGTTGTCCGACCACCATCACCACCTACCAGGGTCAGCAGTTTGAGTCTTCCCCTGTTCACCATTTTATGTAACATCTGCAGCGTAAAGAAAATTCATGCCACAGCCTACCACCCACAAAGCAATGGGTTAGTAGAACAGTGGCACTGCACTCTAAAAACGGCCCTCAGGTGCTACGACTGTCTCTGGTCCGAAGAACTTCCATGGGTGCTGCTCGGCCTCCATTCAACTTTCAAGCTGTCTTACAGGGAACTATCTCAGAATTTGTTTTCTGGGAGAACCCCTTTCTACCAGGGGAACTCATTCAGCCTCAGGTACCTGAAGATTCCCCCCCCCCCCCCCCACCCCCACCCCCGCCCCATCCCTGGATTTCATAAGTCGCATGCACACTTACTTCAAACATGTATGCCTGCACCCACCTATCAGCCACTCCCCGCCGGACACTTACGTGCCAACCGCTCTCAACACTTGCTCCCATATAATGCCGAGAGACAATACGGTCCGACAACCTCTGCAACCACCTTATCTCGGCCCCCTTAAAAGCCCACCGGCAGGGCAATACAACTTTCAACATCATCATCAAAGACAGTGTGCAAACTGTTCGTTACACTGACTCAAACCAGCATTTGTGGACTCTGACACCCTTCTGCTGGCTCAGTCTGATTCTCCTCTCCCGCCAGTCTCCCTCACGCCATGGTGTCCGACAATGTTTTTCCTCAGGCCACCATGCCGATTTGTTCAACCGATGCCTCCCTGTCACCTTTCGCGGGTTGTTCAAACACGTCAACCTCCACCCCGTGTGTGGGTTTCGCTGCTACCTCATCGACTATGGAGACACCCTCTCCCATAGTCACCTTGATCTGCAACATACCCCCACACTGCGTGGACGACATTTCAGTCGTCAATCTCAATGACCAAGTTCTCATTCTACTCACCGACACCACGGCCTCACCACCCAACGACCAGTTAAATGTCAGTGTTGTGCACAGCCTCATCCTCCCTCATGAGTGTGACATGATGACAATTCGCACCTTCACCTGACCGGATGGCTCGATTAGCATCCCGGCTTGCCACACCTACACCCTGCCATCCGCCGTTCCGCCCACTTGCTCTCGTGCTGGCTGCCGCCTCGTTCATCCTCGCTGGCTCAGCGACTTTGAGGTGGACCCGCCTCTCATCACTTCGCCTCCTCACCCCGCCTCGGTCGAGGTGGAGGTCCAGGTCATGCGTCTACCATCTTGTATGACCTGTTTATTTAGTCTGTTCTTGTACCTTGTACTGTGTGCATGTGTATGATCATTGTCGAAATATATGTATGTGCAGATATAAATGGGGACAGTTTATTCCAAATACCGCTACGCCTATCCTGTTTCCCATAATGTGATTGATCTCCCACGTAACACACATCAAGCCAAGTTGGTACTTTTTGCAAATGACATAATCAATCCTGTTGGAGAGACAGCAACAAAAGAAACTGTCCAATAACTGTTAAGTAGTTCTCTGCAAATCAACTCACTCACTCACTCTCCCTCTCTCTCAAGTTGGAAGAAAAACCTATACATCTGGTTCTATACAGCAAAAAGAACAACAATAATAAATGTGCCACACAAATAGGAGTCAGTGACTAGGGTAAAATGTTCCAATTTTTTGAGATACATAGTGGTAAAAATTTGAACTGACAGGAATGTTAGTGAACTTCTCAAACAGCTAAGTTCAGTAATTTTTGCTCTTTGCATAAACAATAGTTTCAGAAACAGAATAATATACATAGTTTGCATATTTCTACTTGTTAACATCTTATGCTGTAATTATTTGGGGTAATATGGGTACATTACTGTTGGTGTAATATAAGGAAATGCGGAGTGGTTATACACACAAAAAGTGAATTGAAGCCTCTGGTCACAGACATAAATGAGGACTGCTTCAAACAGCTCTTCACATGTTCTACTTCAGTTATAGACAGGGAAACATACAAGATAGATGTTCTGACAGTGTACAAGCCCCCAACAACACATGTTTTAACCTCATTAAGCAGTCAGTGAGGATACTAATAAGAATTAGAAGAAATAACTGAGAAGTACGTGAAAGTGGAGCTTTCAATATTGATTTCAACTCAGGTAGTTCTGATGAGAGGCACATAAGAGTTGCAGATGCCCAGCTTTGGTTTGATTCTCACAGTAATATCCCCTAGAAGGGTAGGAGGACATAATGCAACAGCAATTGATAATTTATTTTTAAATCAGATTGTATTTGATGAAATAGATGTGTGCCCACAATAAATGGCCTCATGATAATAATGGTCAAATGGCAGCAATAAATTATCCCCATCAATCAGGTTTAACCCTGAAGGGAAATGTAAAATTTCACAGATTTGTAAATGCTGACTCAGTTACATTATTAAGGGAGAATTTACAGGATGAAAAATGCCAAGAAGTTCAGCGACAGCGGACAGTATATCACAAATTTAATTCTTTCTCAAAAATATTCTTACAATGCTAAAAACCAATTCTCCTTAGCAACAATTACAGTGAAAGCCGAAAGACAAAGTGGCTATCATAAAGAAAGGTGCACTAGAAGTTGTATTGGAAACTCTTGTCATAAAAATGGCAAAAACCATACACCATATACAGAAAAATCAAATTTCCAAGAACAAAGCAATGGTGTTTTTGAGCATTAGTAGTCTTCATGAAACAAGTAAACTCCGTAAGGCAAATGGCATTTAACTCCCTGAAGACAGTGTCAATAAGACTGATTATATGCTTTCAAGTTATTGGCTCTTAAATTCAATGAATTCTTCCTAACAATGGCTGAAATCAAGGGTACAAAAAAATGGACCACTGAAAGCAGATCCATTGGAATTACTTAAGACAGTTACTGACTACTCCAAGACTGTCAAATTATCTGTTAGATAGCTCATAATAATTACTGGTTAACTCTCCTGTCTATGATGATATTTCACACTACGTAATAAAATGTTGTGCTTACTTGTTGGTGGCTTCATTAAGTTACCTTTGTAAGTAGTTATTGAGTCATAGTGTATTTCCTGAAAGATTGAAGAATGTTGTGGTAACATCCATTTATAAATGTGGCCTCCCATTATAGACTAATCTCCTTCCTTCCTCCAGTCTCTACAATTTATCCAATGGTAAAGTTCAACAGAACAGTGAACCATCTCTCTAAGAACAACATTTTGAAAGCAACCTAGGTTGGGTACATAATGGATCTTCCAATGAACTCAGTTCTGGCAGAACTAAACAAAAAAATTATCCTACTGATATTTTTGGTAATCTTGTCAAAGTCTTTGTTTCCAATAGATGCTGCTGTGCACACAAGTTAACACTCGATATAAATACATGTAATATATTAGAAATAGATAGGTAGAAAGACCCATTACTGTTTCAGTAAATGATTGATGATAAATATCTACAAACAGTAATACCAGTAAAATATCTATGGGTGTAAGTCCAGATTATTATTAACCAGAACAACCACATAACACTAGCTATAGAAAAAACAATTTCAGACAACAGTTTCTTGTAAGAAGCCTACAGAAATGTAATTCTCTCAGAAAAGAGACAGCTTATAAGATCTTTTTTTAACGTTTCTTGAGTATTGCTCATCAAACAGGCAGGTAGGGTTAACAGAGGTGACAGAAGATATCCAAATAATATCAGCATGTTTAACATAGGTTTGTTAAATAACTATGAGTGTGTCACAGATACACTTGTCACACTCCAACAGCAGAAATTACATGAGAGGCATCATATTTCATTTACATTTACTATTCTGGGAGGGTACATTCCAAGAAGAACTAGGCAATGCAGTAGTTCCTCTGACAAACATCTCACAAAACGACATTTGCAAATGGAAAAGGAAAGGGGGAAAATTAGGGTGGTACCGGAAGTAACCCTCCACTATTTCCCATAAAATGCCTCGCAGAATCAGGTACACACTGCTGGCCACCAAAACTGACACACCATGAAGGCACAATGTAACAAATGCCAAAAAGGATTTTACAACATTTAAAATTCATATAAATTTATTGAAGAAGACATAGAGCTGGGTTTAGTGTTATTTTGTAGGGGAACACATCAAGTTTTTTTACCTGTTGTATGTGTATGTGGCTTCCATTGCTTACCCTGCACACATCCCATCAAAAGTCAATTTCTTCACATACTCATTGTAGCATTGCAGGTGTAGCTTGCTTAGTGGTGGCATAAAGTCTTGCTCTATGTTGAGGTAGAGAAGTCAGCACAGGAGGTACAAACACGATATCCTTGATGCATTAAAAAAAAGAATAATAATAATAATAATAATAATAATAAAAGAATTGGCAGCCAGGTAAAGGGGTAGTGCACCATCTTGTGTGAAGTAAACATTTCGTTCTTGGTCATCCTCATTCCCGTGGTATCAAAAATTGTTGTAACATATTCAGGTACACTATCCCATTGATGGTTCACTCATGGAAAAAAAAGGGGCCATACACTTTGTTCTTGCTCAATGCACAAAAAACATCCAGTTTAGGGCTATCATGAACATGTCGCAATGTTTGATGTGGATTTTCACTGCCCCAAATCCTACAGATAACTGTAGGATTTGGGGCAATGAAAATCCACATCAACTGTAGGATTTGGGGCAGTGAAAATCCACATCAAACATTGCAACATGTTCATGATAGCCCTAAACTGGACGTTTACCTTGCCACTTAAGTGAAAAGTTGACTCGTCAGAAAAGATGATTTTGCCCACGAAACGTTTATTCTCATGTAATTGATTTAACATATCCACACACAAATTCTTGTGAGCAATTTTATCAGTGTCTTTTATTGCTTGTATGATCATCAATCTGTATGGTTTCAAATGCAAATGGTTTCTCAACACAAGCCAAACAGTCATATTTGCGATTTGCAGTTCGTGAGATGCACACCGGTTCAATTTCATAGGGCTGTTGACACAATGTTGTCTCACTCGCTCAAGGACTTTGTCAGATGTGCTTGGATGACCTGATGATTTCCCATGTTGTACCAAGCACCCTGATTCTACAAAACATTTATGTCACTCATAAACTGCAGGCCTACTAGGAGGATCTTTAGCATACTTGGTATGGAAATTACGCTGAACTGTTGTTGCCGACTTCGATTCTTCAAACCAAAACACACAGCTGGCATGCTCGGGTCCAGTGAAGGGAGCCATCTTTAATGCAACTGCCACTAGCACTTCTTACAGTGTGATTTAGTACTAGCGAACTACATGAGACAATACTTGATGCATTTTCCTACAAATCGATATTGAAATCACCTCTTTAGATGCTATGAATTTATTTATATGAATTTTCAAAGTTATAAAGTCCTTTTTGAAACACCCTGTATACTATACACTCAGATGTGCAAATAATTAACACTACAATGTAACTGAACAAAGTAGGTACAAGTAACTCCATCTACACTCTGTTTATAAGGAAAGTTTATGCAGCATGTTTCTCATTCAGGAATCACATCTGAATGTTAGTTGTTTCTGAGAAGATTGTGCTACACTTCATGTAAGAAGAAGAAAGGTCTAAAAGGACTCATAAGAAATCAACAGCAACAGGACTGCAGCCTACTGAGACTGAAGTTTATTGTTCTGTGATATTGCTGCTCACGTGGAGAGGGATCACATAACTGTCATGGTGAATATGGAATCAATGGGTTGAGAATGTTCACACTCAACAACATGGAGAAACTTAATGGTATTACACGACTAGTGCTGAAGACAACAGACATTGTGCACTGAAGTGTGCAGGACCGTACAGCCATGTCATTGTGCCTGAGTCAGGAAATGGGCTCGTCTGCAGCAGTGTTAGGATCCCCACCAGGTTGGATTAGAGGAAGACACTGAAGCAATTCAGAGACACACAGCTAGATTTGTTACTGGTGGGTTTGATCAATGTACAGATATTATGGTGATGCTTTGGGAACTCAAATGGGAATCCTTTGAGAGAAAATGACGTTCTTTTGTGAAACACGAATGTGAAAATTTAGAGAACCGTCATTGCAGCTACCTGCAGTAGCCACAAGCATACGCATTGCATAGGGACCACAAAGACAAGATACAGAAATTAGGGCTTGTACAGAATACAAACAGTCATTTTTCCATTGTTCCATTTGTGAGTGGAACAGGAAAGTAAATGACTAGTGGTGGTACTGGGTGTCATCCACCACACACTATACTGTGGCTTGTAGACAATATATGCAGATGTAGATAGTTGAGGGTTCACTTAATGTGACCTCTTAGAGAGATGCACCGAAAGTGGTGCACACATCAACACTGAACACAGCAATTGCACCTTGTCATCTTTCCAGATGACTCCCGGTACTGCATAAAGCATCAAAATGTGTGTATCCGTGAATGGAGACTCTGTAAAGAATGAACATTGGCAGCTTACTTCCATCACCATTGTATAGGTTCAGCACTTGGAATAATTGTGTGGGGTGCCATTGGATACACAACACAATCACCTCTTGTTTGCATGGATAGTAATTTGGACAGCTGCCATTGCATTTCTGACATGTCAAAGCCAGTGGCTGTGTCCTTCATTTGAGATATGCATGAAGTTATTTTTCAACAAGATAATACTAATGTGCAAGTTGCCCATGCTGTCATTACCTACCTTCATGTAGAGCATATTTGACTTTGCTTGTGGTCTGCATGTTCTTCAGGTCTGTCACCTACTGAAAACATCATTTCAGTTCATGAGTTGCCAAGAGATTGATATGCCATCATCTGGCAGCCACAATGATTGATTAACTCTGGCATAGAGTTGAACAGCATGGAATGACATACAAGTTCGGTTTGACTCAGTGTCCAGTGTTTACCATCAAATTTTCAATGACAGGAAGGATAACATATCCTTGATTTAGATATCCTCTTGCTTTTGTAATTAAAAAACTCAAATTATTTTGTGCTTTGTTCAAAATATGATTTTTTTAAATACTTGCAATTTTTGATTACCAGTCACAATATCATCACTCATTTTATTTCAGTGCTATTATGTGCTCTACCTGGTTATTCTGTACCTTGGTCCACTATATTCCGTGAAGTTTCCAATTTTCTCATCAGTATTACTAATTTATGCCATGATCCGTATTTTAGTAAAATGCAAGTAATATGGAAACTTAATTTGTGGTAATTATTAAAAAGACCATTTATCATTCAGAAAATACATTTACTTGCTCATACTTTTCTCTTCTTTTTTAAATGAATTTTAGATCAACTTTTTAAGTTACTACTTTCAAATACTGACACAATTGAATATATGTCCCTAAATATCTCTTCCACCTCTGGTTGTTGTACCTTAGTCTTATAAAATCTATATCCTGTTAAAACTTTGGAAGTAGGCTTTTGCAAGGTAGTTGTATCTATCTTCAAGTATCTGACACTTCAAGTTGTTAGTATTTCTATGATGCTCTCTCATGGGTCAAAGAAATCTGTGACCATTTGTGCTGTCATTCTTTGTATATGTTCACTATCCCTTTATTCTTCTTTGGTATAGGTCCTACACACTTTTAGGATGGGTCACACTAATGTCTTGTAAGCTCCCTTGAGGACTGACTGCACTTTCCCTGTACCCAGTTTATAAAATGGAGTGTGCCACCGGCCTCAACTATGACTAAGCCTACGTGATCATTCAATTTCATATAACCACAAATTGTTGCAACCACATATCCGTTTGAGCAGACCAGTTCTAGCAGTGACTCACTGAAATTGTAATTAGGGTATCACATTTTTGCATCTTGTGAAATGCAGAAGTTTACATCTCTGAGTGTTTAAAGGAAGATATCACTCTCTGAAGCACTTTGAAATCCTATCAAGATCTGACTAAATAATTGTGCCTCTTTTTTAAGATAGTCTTTCATTACATATAATTGCATCATGTGTAACAATTTTGAGGTTATTATTACTGTTATCTGCCATGTCATTGATATACAACATAAATAATTTCATTTGGTTTCCCATATGGTGGTACTTTTCGTAATAAGTATTGGTGCGGCGCTGACACCACTGTTTTTTGGAAGTCGAGAGATACTACTTGCACCTGACTGCCTCGATCAATGGCTTTCAGGATGTCCCGTGAGAAAAGCATGAGTTGGGTTTCGTATGAGCAATGCTTTTGGAATCCACGCTTGTTGGCGTAAAAGAGGTCATTCTGTCTGAGATACTTCATAGCATTTGAGCTCATAATATAAGATCGATGTCAATGATATTGGATGATAGTTCACCTCAGCTACCATTCTTGTAGGCTGGTGTGATCAGTGCTTTCTTCCAGACAATGGTCATAGTTTTTTCTTTGTGGGAGCTCCAGTATATTTTAGTTAAAAGAAGGACTGGGCTAATTCAATTGCAAATTCTGAACTGAATCTGATAGGGATTCCATTGGACTCTACAATGAAAGCAAAATTGAATAAGATGTTAGAGTTTACAATGAAAGTAAAATTGAATAAGATGTTAAACTTGATTATGGTTCCTCTAAATATTCCCACCCAGAGATAAATATTTCAAATACCAGCTTGACATATGATACTAATGCCCTTCATCTCATTTACTGAACATTTAAATCTTTCTGCTTGTTTTAGTTACCCTTTGTACTTTGAAAATCATTGTTGCTACAACTCCTGTATTCTCGATACCTAATTCAATGTGGACATCCTCAAAGAGTTCTGGTCTATTTGTTGCAATTAAATCATGAGTGGGCTTCCTAATTATCTGTTGTTAACAGTTTTCAGAGAAAGCATTAAGAATTGTTTCATACAACGTTTTGTCAAGGTTATACTAACAAATAACTCGCATAACATACTTGAAAATGCAGACAATATACAATGCTATTCAGAGGAGAACTAAACGAGACCCTCACAGCCATCAATTTACTTGGAGTTATGTTATGCTCAATACTCATGATCTGAAAATTCTCATAATTACACATTTATTCACGTAGACACATTTGTTCACTTAGATATACACTGAAATTACAAATAATGATTGAATGAGAATACTACTGCCAAAATTTGTAGAAAGCAAAAACGTAGTTAACAACTGATGGAATAGTGTGAATTATGTTTCGCAAGGCACTCAACATTCGAAAATGCACAATTTATTACAATACGTGCACAAGTTTTGTTACAGTAACTGGAAGATAATGGAGAAATGATACAAACAGCACAGTTTGGTTGTGTGTAAAGTGTCGGGGTCAAGCTTTTCAAAGTGAATTTATCTGACATGTGGTCGATGCATACTTAATGGAAATACCTGCAGTTTGGAGACAATGTTGATCTTACACTGCAGGCATCATTTAAGAAGGAATTTTTCGAAATTCCACCCCTAAGGGGGTTAAACAGGGGATGAAAGTTTTTTTTGAAAATATGTCACTATTAAGGCAATTTTGAAGCTACAGCAATTAAAACTGGAATTCGTTTCATGTCAGAATTAAAGAACTATGTGTTTCAGCCTTTTTTTAAATTTAATTATGGGTGTGAAATAATGCATGGAAGTTTTTTTAAAAAATTAATCAGTATTAAAGAACTACTAAAGTAATTTTAGAGCCACATCTATGAAAACTGTTACTTCACTTCTCGGTTACAAATAAAAAAAATACATGTCTCACTGTTTTTGGTAATTCAACTCCTATTGGTGTGAAACGGGATGAAAGCTTTGATGGAGATATTTCATTACACGAGCATTTTTTAAGTTAAATGTATGAAAATTTGTATTTGACTTCTATGATCAAAATAAAAAAATAAGCATTTCATGGCTTTTGGAAATTCAACTCCACAAGGGCGACGAAATGTTTTATGAAAATATTTCATTGTGAAAGCATTTTTAATGCTGTATCTATGAAAAACTGGCATTTGGCTTCTTGCTTAGAAATGAAAAAAATATGGTTTCCACTGTTCTAAAAATTCAACCCCTAAGGGAATGAATAGGGCCAGACAGACTGACTCCTCATCATCCAGCCCAAACTGACAAGTATAGAAATTTGAAATTTGGAGAGGGTGTACATCTTATACTGTAGGCATTGTTTGATAAAGAATTGTTGGAAACTCCACTCCTCAGGTGGTGAAATAGGGGATGAAAGGCTTTTTGTACATATTTCACTATAAAGGAAATTTTGAAGCTGGAAGTATGAAAACTGGTATTTGGTTTCCAAGTTAGGAATACAAAAATATGTTTTTTTAGTATTTTTGGAAATTCAACCATCAAGGGAGTAAAACAGTAAGTGAAAGTTTTTTTGAAAATGAATAGTTAAAGAACTACTAATTTTTTTTTAAAGTTACATCTAGGAAAATTGGTACTTGACTTCTCGGTTAGAAATAAAAAAAATAATTGTTTCAGGGTTTTGGGAAATGAGTGAAATGGGGGATGAAAAGTTTTAGGAAATTATTTCATAATGAAAGCATTTTCAAAGCTAAATCTATGAAAATTTGTTTTTGGCTTCTCTGATACAAATAAAAAATGTGTGTTTCACTGTATTTAGAAATTCAAGGCCAAGGGGGTTAAATAGGGGACGAAAATGTTTAAGAAAATATCTTGATACATTAAAAAATTTTTTTAAGTTAAATATATGAAAACTGTAACAACTATGAAAAGGAAAGTTGCTACTCACTATACAGCAGAGATGCTGAGTCACAGATAGGCACAACAAAAAGACTGTCACAAATAAAGATTTCATCCAGTAAGGCCTTCATCAACAATAGACCACACACACACACACACACACACACACACACACACACACACACACAACAACAACAACAACAACAAAAACAACTCACACACTCGACTGTACTCTCAGGCAACTGGAACCACACTGTGAGCAGCAGCACCAGTGCATGATAGGAGTGGCGGCTGGGTGGGGGTAAGGAGAAGGCTGGGGTGGAGAGTGAGATGGATAGTAGAGTAGGGGTGGCAGACAATGAAGTGCTGCAAGTTAGACTGAGGGCAGGGGTGAGGTGGGGAAAGGGGGGGGGGGGGGTTAGTGGAAGAGGAGACAAGTAAAAAGACTGGGTGTGATGGTGGAATCAGGGCTGTATAGTGCTGGAATGGGAACAGGGAGGTGGATGGATGGGTGAGGACAGTGGCTAATGGATGGGTGAGGACAGTGACTAATGAAGGTTGAGGCCACACATGACTGGTTTCACAGGTAGCCCTACCTTTGATGCAAAACAATACAGAAAAGTTGCCTTATCCCTAGCCAGAACCCAGTCCCACATACTGTTCCTGCATAGTTGCCTGAGTCATGAAATCTCTCCAAATGGCTTTACCATCAAATTACCCATCTCCGGCTGCCACGCCTCCTTTCACAATGGCCTCCACCTGTTCAGATTCTGCCAATCCTTAGCCCTCTCCAATATAGTCCTGTAAAACCATATCAACAAAGCCCAAACCTCCTTCAGTACCTTCTCTCCATCCATAAAATCTCCTGCTATGCAATCCAAAATTCCTGGAACCCATAACACACATTGAAACCTAGAGTAACATGCACAACACCACCTCAAAAAGCTCTCCACCCTGCTCACTCCCTACTCCCGCCTTGGAGTACCACTATCCACCACCTCTACAACAACCTCCAAACCTATCCCACGCCCCCTCATAGCTGACAAACCCTGTCTCACAGACCTACTACACTTACCCCATCCACCACACAGGATCCAAAACTTTAACAGACCTGTAACACAGTCATGAACCTTTCCTCCAAAAGCTTTAGACCCACAGAAATATCAGCCTTTTCCAAAGGCCTCACCCTTTGCCCCAATCCCAAATTTAATCATGGAGGATTTGTTAAAGACCTTCTCTCCTTCTCCCGGTCCCTGCAGTGGAAACACTTTTTCGACACTAACCCAACCGATCAGACTCAACCAAAGACCAATGTTGAGCCCTGCATATCTCAGTTTACTCCTCCATCCAAAAATGATCCATTCCCACTGCTCCCAGATCACCTCTTGTTACCTTTCCAGACTTTCTTAACCTTGAACCTTTCCTCACTGTCATTCCTCAACATGCAAACTTACCTTACATCTACAGAAAGAACTGCAGTCCACCATCTAAAAACTGATCCTGATCTTATAATCCTAACTGCAGACAAAGGCTCCACCACTGTTGTTTTGATCTGCAAGGATTACCTGGCAGTAGGACTCTGCCAGTTGTCAGATACTTCCATTTACAAACCTTGACACAGTGACCCCAGTCCAGAAATCTAACAGGATCTCCAGTCACTCCTCAACCCAGAACCTCTCCCCTCAGTCCATCTCTCTGCTTACCCCTACCACTCCCCACCTCCTACCTTCTACATGCTTCCTAAAGTCCATAAATCCAACCACCCAGGACACCCCGTTGTGGCCAGTTACTGTGCCCCCAATGAGAGAATCTTTGCTCTCGTAGACCAACACTTTCAACCTATTACCTGGAACCTACCCTCCTATATAAAAAATACCAACCATTTCCTCCACTGACTCTTCACAGTTCCTGTCCCTTTACCACATGGTGCCCTGCTCATCACTATTGAATGACACCTCCCTTTACACTAGCATCCCAAATGCCCATGGCCTACTGAACACTACCTTTCCCAATGTCTGACAGATTCTAAACAAGCAACCTCCTTCCTAGTTGCCATGACCAACTATATCCTCACCCACAATTACTTCTTCTTCGAAGGCATTACCAAATCCAGGGTATGGCTATGAGTACCAGCATGGCACCATCCTATGCCAACCTATTTATGGGCCATCAAGAGGAATCCTTCCTAAACACCCAGAATACTGGTTCAGATTCACTGATGAAATCTTTGTGATCTGGATCGAGGCGAGGACACCCTATGCACATTCTTCCAGAACCTCAACAACTTCTCCCCCAGTTGCTTCACCTGGTCCTACTCAACTCAACGAGCCACCTTCCTAAAAGTTGACCTCTGCGTCAAAGATGGCTGCATCAGTACCTCTGTCTATTTCAAACCTTCATCAGAAACGCCTCCACTTCGACAGCTGCCATCCGTTCCATACCAAGAAGCCCCTTCCATACAACCTAGCCACCCTTGGTTGGCGCATCTGCAGAGATAAGCAGTTCCTCTAGAAATATACCGAAGGTCTCATTGAAGTCTTTACAGACCATAATTATCCTCCCAACCTTGTACAAAAATAAATCTCCTCTACCTTATCTTTTCAGCCTTCCACCATCTCCCAAAGTCCCACCGTCCAGCCACAGAGGAGCATTCTCCTCGTAATTCAGTACCACCCAGGACTGGAGCAAATGAATTACATTCTCCGGCAGGTTTTTGACAACCTCTCGTTGTGCCCTGAAATGAGAAATGTCCTGCCCACTATCCTTTCCACCCCTTTCACAGTGGTATTCTGCTGTCCACCAAACCTACACAATAAACTCATCCATCCCTACACAGCCCCTGCTCCCAACCCATAACCTCACTGCTCATACCCCTGTAAGAGGCCTAGATGCAAGACCTGTCCCATACATCCTCCCCCAACCACCTACTCCAGCTCGGTCACAAACTCACCTATCCCATCAAAGGCAGGGCTACCTGTGAAACCAGTCATGTGATCTACAAGCTAAGCTGCAACCACTGTGCTGCATTCTATGTGGGCATGATAACCAACAAGCTGTCTGTCCGCAGGAATGGCCACCAACATATTGTGGCCAAGAAACAACTGGACCACTCTGTTGCTGAGCACACTGGCCAACATGACATTCTTCGTTTCAATGACCACTTCACAACCTGTGTCATATGGATTCTTCCCATCAGCCCAGCTTTTCTGAATTGCACAGGTGGGAACTTTCCCTGCAATACATCCTACGTTCCCATAATCCTCCTGGCCTCAACCTTCATTAGTCACTGTCCTCACCCATCCAGCCCCTTCCCTGTTCCCATTCCAGCACTACACAGCCCTCATTCCACCATCTCACCCAGTCTTTTTACTTCTCTCCTTTTCAGCTACCCCCCCCCCTTCCCACCTCTCCCCAGCCCTCCATCTAACCTGCAGCACTTCACTGTCCGCCACCCCTACCATAGTATTCCTTCCCCTTCCCACCCCCGCCTCCTCCTTACCACTCCCGTCATGCACTGGTGCTGTTGCTCACAGTATAGTTTCTGTTACCTGAGACTGCAGTGGAGTGTGTGAGTCGTGTTTGCATTTGCATGTGTGTGTGTGTGTGTGTGTGTGTGTGTGTGTGTGTTTTTTTGTTTGTCTATCTGCGACTCAGTATCTCCACTATATGGTGAGTAGCAACTTTCCCTTTTCATAATGTTATGTTACACCCCGGATTTTTCTTTGTTTGTTATATGAAAAATGGTATTTCACTTCTTTGTTAGATATAAAGAAATGTGCTAGTGGATGAAACATTTTATGGAAACATCACCAAAAGAACGCAAAAGGCATGATTAACAAAAGCCTTGGACTACAGCAGTTACCAGAATTGCTTTTTAGTCTGAAGTACATTCAGAAAAGACCACAGCCTTAATTAGCGTCAAAAGTTTAGAAGGTGTTGCAATTTGTGAACTACATAAAAATTCGATTAAGGTGAGGGGGGGGGGGGGGGGGCAAATCTGTGCAGACCACACAGTCTACACAAACAAGGCAGTGGGCACTAAGCTAGTATGTAAATAAACATGGAAAGTGCAAGGATGTTGCACTTAATTGATTTCATGACACCTTATACACTAGTGTGCCAAAGATGAACACTGTGGTGTCAGTTTATTCCTATATAAACAGCAAACACCACAGAGTACAAGCACCAACATGTCTCCTACATAAGGTGGCTAACAATACTCACCACTTTCAGAGCTGACTTCAAATGTATATGATGCCAGACTATAATCACTTATATCTGCCTTCTCTATACCTGTGGTTACATGGTGTTCGAACAGGTACAGACCATCTCTCTCTTCAGAATTATTAATATCTTTTAGAATACAGGAAGCTTATCTACTGGGTTTTTCTCTCTTCCAGTGTCCTAGTGAAATTGACTGACTGAGCTTCTCTAAAAACTGTTAGGTATTTTGTGGAGCTGTTCTATTTTTTTTCCTTGAAGTTTGGTGACGTCAATATGCACACTGATCTATGTTTTCCACCTGATCTATGTTTCCCAAATGTTGCTTCAACCTTACATGTAATCATAACATGTTTGATTTGAAGTACCCGTTCCTGCCTTGAGGTGGATAAGTGCCATTGCGATGTGGGAGTATACAGAATAATAATAAAAGACACTCTTTTCCATTTCACTGTTTACTCTCCCTATGATGTTTCATACATCTAAAAGCTTTTCTTTTTTTTCTACTCCTGTTTTCATTTATGATATTGGAATTAACAAAGATCTTTGCATGATACAACATACTTGACAAAATTAACGGAATCATGTACTTCTACTGTAAAGGGATATTTATCTCCCTCAACATGGTGATATCCTTCATGCCTTCAGTTGATTCAATTGAAAATGTTCCACTTTGAAGTCTCTTCATACATTTCAGATTTATGGCCAGTTCTTTCAGACGTTTCATGGGGAAACTTTTTTAAATTATCCCCAACCTCTCTCTATTCAGAATCGCTTTTGTCCGTTACTATGAACCAGGGGTGCCAGATTATAAAAAACATTTGGGGGGGGGGGGGCGGGGGAGGTATACTGGGGGTCTTGCCCCAGGTAATTTTCTAAATTTTAGATGAATAATAGTCAGCTTTAAAGATTTTTTAAGCATTTTAGAAACATATGATCAACATTAGAACACAGAAAAGTGGACTATCGATAACTCGACACTCCAGGAAACTCGACAAGCCTCACACATTTTTTGGCTTTGAAAAAAGAAACAAAATATAAACATGCATGGTATTTTCATAAAAAGCTAATTTAATTTACAGTAATAATCATGCTTATAGGCTATTACAGAGCAGTGAATATATAGCTCTGAAAAGACTGAAATTATATATAAATATTTAAATCCTAAACTGTCATTAAAAGAATAAAACATAAAATATTGCTGTCGCACAGTAATAGCACTTTGACTAATAAGTGAAATAGCTAATTTAAGCTTACTCTGAATAATGCTCAAGGTTTATTAAGTAAAAACAATATCTCAAAGTTAATGCTTTAAAACAGTTAATAAAGTTAACACAATATGCCTAGTACTTTCAGTCAAAAAGAATGTAAATAGCAGGTCTTACACCCTAAAAATATTTAAGTATTTGAAAATACATAATACAGTACTATAGTCACACATTACTAAACTAGTACTAATATATTGAAACTGAAAATTTAACATTATGTATGTATTTAATTCTCTATTTTATAAAGATTTTTAATATTCCTTTAAATGCCATTATTATGGCTAGAGTGTCTTTAGAAAGGTGCAAATGTTGACCGTCTGACTGGATTACTGAATATGAAGTCGTTGATAACTAGTCGGATATCCAATTCATCCAAAACATCTCAGTGGGCGCAAAGAACAGCCAAGTTGTTCAATCGCTTCTGTCCCATTGTTGATCGGAGATATTACTTCAGACGTCTAAGGGCTCTAAATGACCGTTCTGCTGTTGCTGTCATGATTGGAACTACTTGGAGAAGCTTAATGCCCTTCACTACTTCACATAAGATTTCTCCAACTGCAGGCTCTTATGTAATGTTCTTTCTTACATCACGTTTTTATAAGACCAGTTGTTTTTATTAGTGATATCAGCTAACATATTCAAGTGTAAGCGCAGTCTCTCAATGTCTAGATCGTTTTTTAAAAAAACTGTTGATTTTTCCAAATGGGTCATTCCATGTCAAGTCACCCAGGCCTTGACACCAACCATGTCAGATTTTGATGAAACTTGGTACAATTAATTCTTTCATCATCCTGAAAGCACTTGTAAATTTTTTTTGCTCTATCTCTTATAGTTTTTTTTTTATAAATTTTTAAATTTTTTAGATTTGGCTTTGTTTCAGCAGTCGGAAATTGTAACTTAAACGTGTCCTCACAACTAAAAAAATTTGTATATTAAAGCACTGGCAGGTCGATAGACACACAAACCAACACAAACATACACACAAAATTCAAGCTTTCGCAACAAACTGTTGCCTCATCAGGAAAGAGGGAAGGAGAGGGGAAGACGAAAGGAAGTGGGTTTTAAGGGAGAGGGTAAGGAGTCATTCCAATCCCGGGAGTGGAAAGACTTACCTTAGGGGGAAAAAAGGACAGGTATACACTCGCACTCACGCACATATCCATCCACACATACAGACACAAGCAGACATATTTAAAAGACAAAGAGTTTGGGCAGAGATGTCAGTTGAGGCAGAAGTGTAGAGGCAAAGAAGTTGTTGAAAGACAGGTGAGGTATGAGTGGCGGCAACTTGAAATTAGCGGAGATTGAGGCCTGGCGGATGACGAGAAGAGAGGATATACTGAAGGGCAAGTTCCCATCTCCGGAGTTCGGATAGGTTGGTGTTAGTGGGAAGTATCCAGATAACCCGGACAGTGTAACACTGTGCCAAGATGTGCTGGCTGTGCACCAAGGCATGTTTGGCCACAGGGTGATCCTCATTACCAACAAACACTGTCTGCCTGTGTCCATTCATGCGAATGGACAGTTTGTTGCTGGTCATTCCCACATAGAATGCATCACAGTGTACGCAGGTCAGTTGGTAAATCACGTGGGTGCTTTCACACGTGGCTCTGCCTTTGATCGTGTACACCTTCCGGGTTACAGGACTGGAGTAGGTGGTGGTGGGAGGGTGCATAGGACAGGTTTTGCATCGGGGGCGGTTACAAGGATAGGAGCCAGAGGGTAGGGAAGGTGGTTTGGGGATTTCATAGGGATGAACTAACAGGTTACGAAGGTTAGGTGGGCGGCGGAAAGACACTCTTGGCGGAGTGGGGAGGATTTCATGAAGGATGGATCTCATTTCAGGGCAGGATTTGAGGAAGTCGTATCCCTGCTGGAGAGCCACATTCAGAGTCTGGTCCAGTCCCGGAAAGTATCCTGTCACAAGTGGGGCACTTTTGTGGTTCTTCTGTGGGGGATTCTGGGTTTGAGGGGACGAGGAAGTGGCTCTGGTTATTTGCTTCTGTACCAGGTCGGGAGGGTAGTTGCGGGATGCGAAAGCTGTTGTCAGGTTGTTGGTGTAATGATTCAGGGATTCCAGACTGGAGCAGATTCGTTTGCCACGAAGACCTAGGCTGTAGGGAAGGGACCGTTTGATGTGGAATGGGTGGCAGCTGTCATAATGGAGGTACTGTTGCTTGTTGGTGGGTTTGATGTGGACGGACGTGTGAAGTTGGCCATTGGACAGGTGAAGGTCAACGTCAAGGAAAGTGGCATGGGATTTGGAGTAGGACCAGGTGAATCTGATGGAACCAAAGGAGTTGAGGTTGGAGAGGAAATCCTGGAGTTCTTCTTCACTGTGAGTCCAGATCATGAAGATGTCATCAATAAATCTGCACCAAACTTTGGGTTGGCAGACTTGGGTAACCAAGAAGGCTTCCTCTAAGCGACCCATGAATAGGTTGGCGTACGAGGGGGCCATCCTGGTACCCATGGCTGTTCCCTTTAATTGTTGGTATGTCTGGCCTTCAAAAGTGAAGAAGTTGTGGGTCAGGATGAAGCTGGCTAAGGTAATGAGGAAAGAGGTTTTAGGTAGGGTGGCAGGTGATCGGCGTGAAAGGAAATGCTCCATCGCAGCATCAGCCTTCAGATCACGGATAGCCTGGGCTTCAGCAGTGGTGATGTTGGGTGTAGGATTAAGGTTTTTTAAGAAGGATTGAGATGCAAGGCTGGAAGTCAGAAATTCCTGGAAGGTTTGGAAAGTGTGATTTTGAGGAAGAGGAGGTGGGTCCCGCTGTGATGGAGGACGGAACTGTTCCAGGCAGGGTTCAATTTGGATGGTGTCTTGGGGAGTCGGATCATTAGGAGTAGGATCATTTTTCTTCGTGGCAAAGTGATACTTCAGGCTATCCGTGATCTGAAGGCTGACTGATCTATCGTCATTCTTCCGGCGGACAAGGGTTCCACGACCGTGGTACTTGATCGTCGGGAGTATGTGGCTGAGGGACTGCGTCAGCTTTCAGACAACACCACATACAAAGTTTGCCAAGGTAACCCCATCCCCGATGTCCAGGCGGAGCTTCAAGGAATCCTCAGAACCTTAGGCCCCCTGCAAAACCTTTCACCTGACTCCATCAACCTCCTGACCCCACCGACACCCCGCACCCCTACCTTCTACCTTCTTCCTAAAATCCACAAACCCAATCATCCCGGCCGCCCCATTGTAGCTGGTTACCAAGCCCCCACAGAACGTATCTCTGCCTATGTAGATCAACACCTTCAACCCATTACATGCAGTCTCCCATCCTTCATCAAAGACACCAACCACTTCCTTGAACGCCTGGAATCCTTACCCAATCTGTTACCCCCGGAAACCATCCTTGTAACCATTGATGCCACGTCCTTATACACAAATATTCCCCACGTCCAGGGCCTCGCTGCGATGGAGCATTTCCTTTCACGCCGATCACCTGCCACCCTACCTAAAACCTCTTTCCTCATTACCTTAGCCAGCTTCATCCTGACCCACAACTTCTTCACTTTTGAAGGCCAGACATACCAACAATTAAAGGGAACAGCCATGGGTACCAGGATGGCCCCCTCGTACGCCAACCTATTCATGGGTCGCTTAGAGGAAGCCTTCTTGGTTACCCAAGTCTGCCAACCCAAAGTTTGGTACAGATTTATTGATGACATCTTCATGATCTGGACTCACAGTGAAGAAGAACTCCAGAATTTCCTCTCCAACCTCAACTCCTTTGGTTCCATCAGATTCACCTGGTCCTACTCCAAATCCCATGCCACTTTCCTTGACGTTGACCTCCACCTGTCCAATGGCCAACTTCACACGTCCGTCCACATCAAACCCACCAACAAGCAACAGTACCTCCATTATGACAGCTGCCACCCATTCCACATCAAACGGTCCCTTCCCTACAGCCTAGGTCTTCGTGGCAAACGAATCTGCTCCAGTCTGGAATCCCTGAATCATTACACCAACAACCTGACAACAGCTTTCGCATCCCGCAACTACCCTCCCGACCTGGTACAGAAGCAAATAACCAGAGCCATTTCCTCATCCCCTCAAACCCAGAATCCCCCACAGAAGAACCACAAAAGTGCCCCACTTGTGACAGGATACTTTCCCGGACTGGACCAGACTCTGAATGTGGCTCTCCAGCAGGGATACGACTTCCTCAAATCCTGCCCTGAAATGAGATCCATCCTTCATGAAATCCTCCCCACTCCGCCAAGAGTGTCTTTCCGCCGCCCACCTAACCTTCGTAACCTGTTAGTTCATCCCTATGAAATCCCCAAACCATCTTCCCTACCCTCTGGCTCCTATCCTTGTAACCGCCCCCAATGCAAAACCTGTCCTATGCACCCTCCCACCACCACCTACTCCAGTCCTGTAACCCGGAAGGTGTACACGATCAAAGGCAGAGCCACGTGTGAAAGCACCCACGTGATTTACCAACTGACCTGCGTACACTGTGATGCATTCTATGTGGGAATGACCAGTAACAAACTGTCCATTCACATGAATGGACACAGGCAGACAGTGTTTGTTGGTAATGAGGATCACCCTGTGGCTAAACATGCCTTGGTGCACAGCCAGCACATCTTGGCACAGTGTTACACCGTCCGGGTTATCTGGATACTTCCCACCAACACCAACCTATCCGAACTCCGGAGATGGGAACTTGCCCTTCAGTATATCCTCTCTTCTCGTCATCCGCCAGGCATCAATCTCCGCTAATTTCAAGTTGCTGCCACTCATACCTCACCTGTCTTTCAACAACTTCTTTGCCTCTACACTTCTGCCTCAACTGACATCTCTGCCCAAACCCTTTGTCTTTTAAATATGTCTGCTTGTGTCTGTATGTGTGGATGGATATGTGCGTGAGTGCGAGTGTATACCTGTCCTTTTTTCCCCCTAAGGTAAGTCTTTCCACTCCCGGGATTGGAATGACTCCTTACCCTCTCCCTTAAAACCCACTTCCTTTCGTCTTCCCCTCTCCTTCCCTCTTTCCTGATGAGGCAACAGTTTGTTGCGAAAGCTTGAATTTTGTGTGTATGTTTGTGTTTGTTTCTGTGTCTATCGACCTGCCAGCACTTTCGTTCGGTAAGTCACCTCATCTTTGTTTTTATATATAATTTTTCCCACGTGGAATGTTTCCCTCTATTACATTTGTATATTAAAGAATACTCAAGATATCAGTATGAAATTTTGGAATAAGTTTGTGTATTATATCTAAATGTTAAAAAAATTACCATAAAGATATATTAAATTCTTCCAAATGAAAAAAAAAATTTATAAGGTTGTTTTTTTTTCTTTTTTTCTAACGGATGTTTAGTTTTACAAAAACTGCAATATCTAGAGTCTCAGACCTGATAGAAAGCTCAAATTTGTTTTAAAATGCTCTTAATTGTATAGGCTATTAGATAAAATAAAAATTATGTTGGCTTTTTAACCTGTTTAATAGTTATCTAATTTTTAAAATAATATTTGTTATATTTTAAAAATAAAAAATGCCAAGTGACTTAGACACCAAAAATAAGTTTTTGTCTTCTTGGAGTAACAATGTACACTTGGATTTTGTATTGTTACTCCTGTGTTTTGAAGTAAAAAATTATTACAGTGTTAAATAGTGCTTGGATAGTATTTTATTAAGTTTATTCGAACTCTCAGTAAGTACTGTTGCTTAGTTTACAGAGATTCTTTTCCAATATCCTACAAAAGTAACCAGAACAGTAATCAGACCAAAAGTGAAATCAGTATGTCAGATATTCAAACCTGTAGTGTAGGGTTATTTAAAAAATCTGACTGTTTCCAAACAACCTACACACCTTCAAAAAAGTTACAACCGGTATCAGAATTGAGTGAGGAAGAAAAAGATTTGATCCACTTACGATCTGGAATTAATCTGTGTGAATTTAAGAATATATGTTCACACCAAAGCTACTACTTTTTAAATGTTTTTGAAAAGTATCAAACAACATGTGTAGACCCACTAAAAAAACACAAAAAGCCCATCAAAAATTCGTTGAGAAGTGTAGGCTTGGATCTTTCTAAACAATTACTGACAAAAAATATTAGCATAAAACCTGGACAAAAGCTTTGCTCAACATGCCGTAACTTTTGTGAAGAAAAATTAAGAGTTGAAGTCAATGAAAGTGAAACAGATGATGAAGTCATGGTTGAATTAGAATCATTGGAATCCAGAAATGAATCCCTCGTACAAACAAACATTGCTCTTGATTATTTAGGTTTAACACCGATAAAGCTTCATGGCTTGTCAGAACAAAGTAAAGGGTCTTATTTTAAAAGGAAGGTTAGCAGTATTGAAAAGACTGCAAAAAAGGCGGTTTCAAAAGCATTAAAATATGATGCACCAAGTTCTGATGATGACGAAGAAGATAAAAGTGTGGTTGAGAAAGCAAAGGATTTTGATGTAATAATTTCTCTTATGAAAGAGAAGATTTCATCTGTTGGGAGGTCTAGAAAAACCCAGATTCTGACCTTGGCTCCAGATTCTTGGACTCGAAATAAAGTGATGAAAGAATTTAATGTAAGTGAGTACATGGTGCGACAAGCTAGAAAGCTAAAATCTGAAAAGGGTATTTTGGAAACTCCTGGTCCAAAAAAAGGTAAAACTCTTTCTGAAAATACAGTAAGACTTGTAACAGCTTTTTATGAAAAGGATGAAAGTTCCAGAGTGCTACCTGGAACAAAAGACAAAGTAAGTGTTCAAAAAAATGTGCACATGCAAAAAAGACTCATTTTGTGTAACTTGAGAGAACTCTATTATTCTTTCAAATGGGAGAATCCTGAGGTAGAAGTAGGATTTTCAAAATTTTGTTTCTTGAGACCTAAATGGTGTATCCTTGCTGGTGCTGCAGGCACACACACTGTATGTGTATGCAGTAGCCACCAGAATGTTAAACTATTACAGGATGCTGTGAAAATTGAAGAATCTTATAAAGACCTAATTAAGATGCTTGTGTGCAACACAGAAAACCAAAACTGCATGCTACATCATTGCAACAGCTGTCCTGCAAATACTGCACTAACAGAGTGCTTAATTGAAAAACTAAGTGAAGATTATGATTTAGAAGAAGAAATTGTAATCAGTCAGTGGGTTAACACAGACAGGGCAGAAATGATCAAACAGTCTATCAGTGTTGAAGACTACATTTCTTTATTGGTTAGGTCATTGGAAAAGCTCACCCCACACTCGTTTATAGCAAAATCCCAATCAGCAGCCTTTAAAAGATTGAAAGAAGACCCACCACCCAAAACAGCAATTATTGTGATGGATTTCAGTGAAAATTATTCCTTTGTTATACAAAATGAGATCCAAAGTTACCACTGGAATAGAGGTGGTTGTACTCTACACCCAGTTGGAGTTTTTCTAAGAAATGAAGAAAACAATGTTTTTGTTTCCAACCACTGTTTTATTAGTGATGACCAAGAACATGACACTGGTTTTGTTAACTTTGTACAAAAAGAAATTACAAAGTGGCTGTCATTACATCATACTGACATTGACTCAGTTCACTACTTTACAGATGGTTGTGCTGGGCAGTACAAAAATAGAAACAGTTTTAAAAATTTTACTGAACACTTGAGAGACTTTAATTTGAAGGCCCAACACTCTTTTTTTGCAACAAGTCATGGGAAGTCAATTTGTGATGGCCTAGGAGGAACTATTAAAAGAATTTTAAGGAAAGCCAGTCTACAACTTTCTGACAAAGAACAAATAATGACAGCAATCGATGTGTATAAGTTTTGTGAAAAAAATATTGAAAACATTCATTTTCACTTTATTGACAAAAAAGAAGCTGATTTGCTACGGTTAAAACTAGAAAAACATTTTTCAGCAACCCGAACCATTCCTGGAACTAGAAGTTTTCATAACTTCAAACCACTTCCAACAAACAACCTTGAAATTAGAAGGACTACAGATAGTGTAAAACCCTCCTTAGTCTTTTCTTTCCATTCTTCTTCTGATTGGGTTTGTGTTGAACCATCCATAAATTGCTATGTGGCTGCAAATTATGATGGTAACTGGTACTTTGGACTGGTAAAAACAATATTCAATGATGAAGAAGATGCAGAAATTCTATTTCTACATCCTTCAGGACCCGCTGCATCATTTTATTGGCCTGAAAGAGAAGATTCCTGCATAGTGCCTTTGGAGCACATAGTCTGTGTAGTAGACGCACCTCAATCAAGCGGCACTGGGAGAATGTATTACTTCAAAAAAGACTGTATCAAAAGAACTGAAAGCTCTTGGATGAAGTGGAAAAACAGTTTGAATCAGCATTAATGTTTATTAAAAAGACAAAATTACTCAAAAAATTCAATGTTTCAAGCAATCAGTTGGGTTATACATAAGAGCCGTAAGTAAACTATCTTTGTACATAATTCTAATGTAATCTGCTATAATTAATAAACATGTTAAAAAGCCATCATTATTTTTATTTTATCAAGTAGCCTATATGTTTAAGAGTAAATTAAAACAAATTTGAGCATTCTGTCAGGTCTGAGACTCGAGATATTGCAATTCTTATAAAACAAAACATCCGTTAAAAAAAAAAAGAAAAAAATACATATATATATTTTTTCATAGAAAATATTAATATATTTTAATAGCATCATTTTTATCTTCAAATATGTATAATAAATAAACTTGCTGCAAAAATTCATGATGTTATCTAAAAGAGTTTTTAAGATAAGCAAATTTAAAGTTTTGAATACAAATTAAACTGACCATTTCCGAAGGTTCAGAAAACGCAAAACATAAAAACTTTAAAAATTTATAAAAAAAACTGTAAGAGATACAGCAAAAAAAAAATTGCAGGTGTTGTCAGGATGGTATTAGAACCATTTGAGCCAAATTTCATGAAAATCTAAGGAGGTGGGTGTAAAATTTATTTTTTATTGGGTGATTTGATATGGAATGACCCAAATTTGTTTCACCTCTGTTTACTAAAAGCAAGCACTCTTGCTCAACTTCAATGACCTGTGTGAGTCCAGTTGAAGCAAACTGATCAGTAATGCAAGATTGCACTGTTTCACAAACTTCAATGTAAATAGCTTTGTAGTATCCCTTTGGGGTTTTGAAAGCGTGCAGTGAGCTGGCTCCATTGTCTTCATACTTTTTTGGTATACTTTGATTCTGAGAAAGTGAAGGAGCATCAACTTGTGAAGGTGTCCAAAACTATCACGCCTTCCATTCAATATACAAATCAAGCCCTCATATATTTTTCCCAAATCAGGAAGATGTAGATGAGGGCACTGAATTTTTTCATTGACATCCTCTACTGTTTTCACTGCATGGCAATAAAGACATAAAAAGAAATAAGTCTTGAACTGTAACATTGACTCAAGGTAGCCTGCACATTTGTAACCTGCCTTGGTTTTGTCCTCTGTAGAAAATGTTTCAAAAAACTATAGAAGTTCTTCAAAGTTTTTCAATATTCTCAAGATACTAGAAGCTCACATAGTTGATCGAGTTGGGCAAAGGGGTCATAGACCAGCTTGGTCGTTGGTGCTCTCACAGCGTACACTTCTGATAAGTCCCATCCTTTTGTTGGATTCCCTTACTGTGTTTATTAAGTCCTTGGCTAAAGCCATAACATCCCTCATAGATGTAAGATGGCGGAGACTGTATAGAACTGTCAAGTCTAAACTGTGAATAGTGCAGAGCACATAGCATGTTTTTGGTTGTATATGCAAAACTAGCTTGTTTTGTCCTTTGAACTTACCTCACATATTTGAGGCACTCTCCTCTTAAGTTATCCATTGACAAATCAAGACAAGCAAAAATATCTTTTAAAATATTAAACAGAGTTTGTGATTCAGTGTTGGGAGTCGTGTATAAGCGAATAAGTCTTTTTGATGATTATGGAATCATCGACAGTACGAATACAAAATGACACTTGTTTGTGAATCGAAGAATCACTTGTTTCGTCAACCATAATAGAAAAATGTTCAGTCTTCTTGATTGAAGCCAATACCTTTCTCAACACAGACTTTAATAGTAGATAAATGATCTCATTTTAAATATCGTGGGACATCCACTAATATTCTGAACACCCTAACCAATCTTTAAACTCAGGTATGTCATTCTTTCAGAGATCCAACAATTGAAAAAAAATTGAGTTTACATCTCTGTGCCCTCTAATTGCTAGTCCTTGTCGGCATAGAAATTGCACAGTAGTAAAAATTGTCTCAAGAGCTAAATGGCCTTTCTTCACATCACTATCTATCTGTTCATTCAATTGGGAGGACATACCTTCGGTTAGTGATGGAATTTAGTTTCAGGGCACCTTCTCTATGTGTAAACGTATTTTCATGAAGACAGAATTTTTCCAAACCATTTTTCCGGTTAGAAAATCCTACAGAAGTAAATGCATCGTTTTTTTTTTTTTTTTTTTTTTTTTTTTTGAAAAAATTGTAATAGATTTTTAGCATCTGCCTCTTTGCAGGTTTTGCAAAAAACTTTTTGGTAGATTCTTCATATTCTAGCCATGTATATTTGATCAACCAAGACTTCTGGGATGATCTTCTCTTACCGGATTGTCCAGGTTTCGACTGTGAACGGTTCTTGCCTGAAGATGACGAAGTAATTGACAACACAATAATTTTTGGAGGCTGACTTGAAGTCTCATCAGTATCCAAGCACGCATTTTTGGTAACGAATTTATCCATTGAAAACTTAATTCACAATACACTAAGAGACTAAAGTAAATGAATAAAATATAGCCATATAAAATAGTCACTAGACACTAAAGTCGGAACACTAAACACACATCTGCAGCATGCACTGAACAAAACTATTGACACTGAATGATTGCGACAGCAGGGTGGGCTTTATATAGCTGTCATGTAGTAATGTCTCGAAGCGCCAAGGCGATGCAAGGCAGAGGGTTCCAGGTGCTTCTGCTCCAGTCCTTTTTATGTCACTGCGGCCGCAGCGCTGGCCCTCCGGTGCCAGACTTTACTCGAAAGTCAACGCACCAGGAGAAATTCTAAGCATACCCGCAGCACCGTAACACTATCATGATTCACGCCATTTAGATTAGATTAGATTGATACTAGTTCCATGGATCATGAATACGATATTTCGTAATGATGTGGAACGAGTCAAATTTTCCAATACATGACATAATTAGGTTAATTTAACAACATACTTAAGTTACTATAACAACTTTATTTTTTTGTGTTTTTTGTTTTTCTTTATTTTTTATTTTTATTTTTTTAATATTTTTTGTTTTTTTCCCCCCTTAATTTATATCTAAAAATTCCTCTATGGAGCAGAAGGAGTTGTCATTCAGAAATTCTTTTAATTTCTTCTTAAATACTTGTTGGTTATCTGTCAGACTATTGATCCTATTTGGTAAGTGACCAAAGACTTTAGTGCCAGTATAATTCACCCCTTTCTGTGCCAAAGTTAGATTTAATCTTGAATAGTGAAGATCATCTTTTCTCCTAGTATTGTAGTTATGCACACTGCTATTACTTTTGAATTGGGTTTCGTTGTTAATAACAAATTTCATAAGAGAGTATATATACTGAGAAGCTACTGTGAATATCCCTAGATCCTTAAATAAATGTCTGCAGGATGATCTTGGGTGGACTCCAGCTATTATTCTGATTACACGCTTTTGTGCAATAAATACTTTATTCCTCAGTGATGAATTACCCCAAAATATGATGCCATATGAAAGCAATGAGTGAAAATAGGCGTAGTAAGCTAATTTACTAAGATGTTTATCACCAAAATTTGCAATGACCCTTATTGCATAAGTAGCTGAACTCAAACGTTTCAGCAGATCATCAATGTGTTTCTTCCAATTTAATCTCTCATCAATGGACACACCTAAAAATTTGGAATATTCTACCTTAGCTATATGTTTCTGATTAAAGTCTATATTTATTAATAGCATCATACCATTCACTGTATGGAACTGTATGTACTGTGTCTTATCAAAATTCAGTGAGAGTCCGTTTACAAGGAACCACTTAGTAATTTTCTGAAAGACAGTATTGACAATTTCATCAGTTAATTTTTGTTTGTCAGGTGTGATTACTATACTTGTATCATCAGCAAAGAGAACTAACTTTGCCTCTTCATGAATATAGAATGGCAAGTCATTAATATATAATAAGAACAACAAAGGACCCAAGACTGACCCTTGTGGAACCCCATTCTTGATAGTTCCCCAGTTTGAGGAATGTGCTGATCTTTGCATGTTATGAGAACTACTTATTTCAACTTTCTGCACTCTTCCAGTTAGGTACGAATTAAACCATTTGTGCACTGTCCCACTCATGCCACAATACTTGAGCTTGTCTAGCAGAATTTCATGATTTACACAATCAAAAGCCTTTGAGAGATCACAAAAAATCCCAATGGGTGGTGTTCGGTTATTCAGATCATTCAAAATTTGACTGGTGAAAGTATATATGGCATTTTCTGTTGAAAAACCTTTCTGGAAACCAAACTGACATTTTGTTAGTACTTCATTTTTACAGATATGTGAAGCTACTCTTGAATACATTACTTTCTCAAAAATTTTGGATAAAGCTGTTAGAAGGGAGATTGGACGGTAATTGTTGACATCAGATCTATCCCCCTTTTTATGCAAAGGTATAACAATAGCATATTTCAGTCTATCAGGGAAAATGCCCTGTTCCAGAGAGCTATTACACAGGTGGCTGAGAATCTTACTTATCTGTTGAGAACAAGCTTTTAGTATTTTGCTGGAAATGCCATCAATTCCATGTGAGTTTTTGCTTTTAAGCAAGTTTATTATTTTCCTAATTTCAGAGGGAGAAGTGGGTGAGATTTAAATTGTATAAAATTGCATAGGTATGGCCTCTTCCATTAACAGCCTAGCATCTTCTAATGAACACCTGGATCCTACTATATCCACAACATTTAGAAAATGATTATTAAAAATATTTTCAACTTCTGACTTTTTGTTCGTAAAGTTTTCATTCAATTTGATGGTAATACTGTCTTCCTCTGCTCTTGGTTGACCTGTTTCTCTTTTCATAATATTCCAAATTGTTTTAATTTTATTATCAGAGTTGCTGATTTCAGACGTGATACACATACTCCTGGATTTTTTAATAACTTTTCTTAATATAACACAGTAGTTTTTATAATGTTTGATAGTTTCTGGGTCACTACTCTTTCTTGCTGTCAGATACATTTCCCTTTTCCGACTACAAGATATTTTTATACCCTTAGTAAGCCATGGTTTGTTACAAGGTTTCTTACGAGTATATTTAACTATTTTCTTGGGGAAGCAGTTTTCAAATGCATTTACAAAAATGTCATGAAATAAATTATATTTTAAATTGGCATCAGGTTCACGGTACACCTCATCCCAGTCTAACTGCTTTAGGCTTTCCCTGAAATTTGCAATTGTTAAATCGTTGACTGAACGTACTACTTTGTAGGACTGTTTAGTATTGCTGAATGGAGCTATGTCATATATTGTAACTAGCTGTGCACCATGATCAGAAAGACCATTCTCAACAGGCTGAGCATTTATCTGGTTAAACTTATAAAGAAGTTATCTATCAGTGAGCTGCTATCCTTTACCACCCGAGTAGGAAAATCAATAACAGGTGTCAAATTGAAAGAACCGAGTAATACTTCAAGGTCATTTTTTCTATTACCCTCTTTCAGAGAATCTACATTGAAGTCCCCACAAATAATAATTTGCTTCCCCCTGTCTGACAGATAGCACAACAAGGAGTCCAAATTTTTCAGAAATAGATGAAAATTTCCTGATGGGGACCTATATACAGTTACAATTATAAATGTGCCTTTATTTAATTTAAGCTCACAGGCACATGCTTCTATATGTTTCTCTACACAAAACTTTTTTGTTTCTATACTTTTTGCACAATGATAACTTTTGACATATATGGCAACTCCTCCTTTCTCCATATTTTCTCTCATTACATGTGCAGAGAGCTTATATCCACTTACATTTACCTTATCCATATCAGTAACAATGTGATGCTCAGACAGGCATAGTATATCTATTTCATTGTCAGCTTCTAAATCTTCTAAACAAACCAGAAGCTCATCTACTTTATTCTTTAAACTCCCAATATTTTGATGAAATATACTTACATTATTTTTAATTATGCTTTTATGAGAACCTTTCCTTATTCTAACATTTGCAGTACTCTCCTATCTGAGTTTCTCATTGTGCTTGGGCCTAGTTCCTATACCAGTGGTCACATGGTGCTCAGAGAGGCAGATTATGTCAACTGGGTTGGGTGACTTTAATTCATCAATGCAATTACCTGGGACTGAGATACAACTTGGTGGAGATAAAATTTCTGGTGATTGGTGAAAATTTATAATTGACAGCTGTGATTGGTGATCCAATGTGCTAGAATTGTGCTGTTTAATTTCTTTCCTAAACTGAAGACTTGTTTCAATCCTAACCTCTCGTAGAACTTGACATCTTTCTGTCTTACCTATCCTAAAAAAGGTGCTGCTCCAACACTTGTAACCACTGGTATTTTACCATTCATGGCAGTGCCTCCCCCCCTTAAATTTCCTGCTATTACCCCAGCCAGTTTCCCCTTTCCTTTCCTGTTGAGATGTAGGCCGTGCCTGGTATAGTCCCACCTACTGAGATAACCAACAGGAACCACACCAATATGAGCTCCCGCACCCAACCCAAGCAGCCGTTCCAACTCCAAATTAACTCTCCCAACAGAAGAGTTCAAATGAGGCCGGTCATGGTGTCTCAGGACAGTTACAAATTCAACATTGGTGTGTCTTGATGCCGACACAATCTTTACCAGGTCACACTCTATACTGTACCCAGGATCTCTGTCGATGCTGTTCCCTGGCCCTCCCACAATAACCACGGTGTCTTCCCTGGTAGATCCTTTACAGAGTGAACCTAAATCCTCTGTCACCTGATCCAGACTAGCACTTGGTTTATTTTCTGTTATCCTGCTTACTGCCATAATAATTATTTGTTTCAACCCATTAGTGAATGTATTTCAAAAGGTGACTATCGTCAAACAAGGAAAAAAAAAAAAAAAAAAAAAAAAATCCAACATAATTTTGTGATTTTACAAATCATAGTACAACTAATAACTTTCTTAAATTATTGGGCGGGGTCCTCCACCCCCCACCCCCCCAAATGAATTTTTGAGGGGGCTCGGGCCCCCTCAGGCCCCATGGAGTTGGCACCTGCACTGTGAGCAATAATATTTCAAGATGACTGCTTCAGACAACAGTCTTCTCTTATTATCCTGACTGCTTCTGCTTGTATATTCGCACTCACCCAGTGATGTTTCCATCAGCAGAGGAAATACACTCAACTCAGGCAGAGTCCCACATACATGGCGAGGTCAAATCTCTTGCATGCTAAACTGTCAGAGGGATGGGTAAAAAGCACAGGTTACTCCAGGGTATAAGGATGATGATAATAGGGTTATTCAAAAAGACTGAGCCACTTTAATCTATCTTGATTTGATGGAATATAAAGTGGATGTGAATAACTTATGAACTTTTGAAAATAAGAGGTTCTAAAATTTTGATTGCCACCATTATAGCATTGATAGTTGTGCAAACAACAGTTATAGGGAAAAAGTGGGGGGGGGGGGGGGGGGGGGGCAATAAAATTAACAAAACATTTCAACGATAAAGCCTCACAGTAAATGTCACAAAATCTCAATTATTGGCATTTAAAACAGGCAGGTCACACCACACCTATGTAAAAAAAATGTGTGCAACATCACTGCAACAGCAACTGACAGCCATAAATTTTCATATGTGGAAAGGTCAGTAGTGGGACAACATTACGAAAAGGAAAGTTGCTACTCACTATATAGTGGAGATGCTGAGTCATATATAGGCACAACAAAAAAACTGTCACAACTAATGTTATCGGCCAGTAAGGCCTTCGTCAAAAATATACCCCCCCCCCCCCCCACCCCCCAACCCACACAAAAACAACTCACACACTCAACTGCAGTCTCACACTACTGAAACCACACTCAGTAGCCTGAGACTGCAGTTGAGTGTGTGAGTTGCGTTCCTGTGACTGAGTGTGTGTGTGTGTGTGTGTGTGTGTGTGTGTTGTCTATATTTTGACGAAGGCCTTACTGGCTGAAAGCGTTATTTGTGAGTCTTTTTGTTGTGCCTATCTGTGACTCAGCATCTCCACGGTACAGTAAGTACAACTTTACTTTTCATAATATTGTTACAGTCCATCTTGGATTTGCCATTGTTTGAAAGTCAGTAGTGGCTAACACAACCTAAGGGTTCTTCACAAACTCATGAATTATTGCGTAATACTGGGCAATGATATTGAGTGTCTGAGATCGGTGTTGGTGGTTTGGGCAGATATGTGGAAGTAGAACACACAGCTTTAAAAATATTGATTCTCATTACATACTGCAAAATATATTGTACTGTAGTACTATACAATACACATCAGTTCCTTCCAAGAAAGAGAGAAATTCAATTCACTCCAAATTAATTTCTGCAAACAACTGAAAAATTTAAATGAAGAGATTAGCAAATGGGCTGGAAGATGTAGACAAAAGCACCATGTGGTACTCTCAAGGAATGAAGTTCCTGACTGATCAGGAAATGCCAGGTACCTTGTTGTCCACAATGGCAGAGGAAACTGAAGATCATGTTTAAGCAGAAATGTTAATTTTACTTGTAGCAGTTCTCAGAATGGTCAAATATGATCAAATCAGCTGTTCAGTTACCTACATGCTTATTTTACTTGCAATAGTTGTTACAGCACTAATAAGAGACCATATAAGCTATTTATGAGCATACTTCTTTAATTTTATTTGCAATGGTTGTTACAGTACAGAAATTGTAGAAAAAGCATATGTATCCAAAAATGATACTGTTCACTATTTTAATTTGTAATTAATTGATGTGGAACATGAATCTGTGCTGCCACAAAAGTGTCTATGGTCCACTGAAATGTTCACAGGAAGCTTCTCCAACTTGTTTCATCTGTTGTGTAAAATTTTTCCTTATAACACCAGAACAAAATATAACTACTTTCAGAAAATGACAGATCAAAGCCCATACAGGAACAGTTTTATTTGGTTTAACAAACTATAAAATTCTCTAAGAACAAGGAAGGAGATTGATTTTAACCCACAACTGAATTTTTTTCCAATAAAAAAGTGTCTATATTCAGCCAATGAATTTTAAGACACTGCTTATGATATGAACCAGTAACGTATCGATCATAAACCAACAAATCTATACAAGAGATATAATATTCAACAATTGTAGTATGTAACATATTTTGTAAGAGTAAGTATTGTCATCCTATAATTTCTGGCATTTGCAAAAGCAGTCAATGTGCTGGCTCCATGCAAAGAAAATGCAAATAAATAAATATGAATATAATAGAAAGAAACATTCCACATGGGAAAAATATATTAAAAAAAGATGCTGTGACTTACCAAACGAGAAAGTGCTGGTAGATAGACACAATACAAAACACACAAACACACACACAATTTTCAAGCTTTCGCAACCCACGGTTGCTTCATCAGGAAGGAGGGAACATATCATGCTGTCTGCTTGTGTCTGTATATGTGCAGATGGATATGTGTGTGTGTGTGTGTGTGTGTGTGTGTGTGTGCGCGAGTGTATACCTGTCCCTTTTTCCCCCTAAGGTAAGTCTTTCCACTCCCAGGATTGGAATGACTCCTTACCCTCTCCCTTAAAACCCACATCCTTTTGTCTTTCCCTCTCCTTCCCTCTTTCCTGATGAAGCAACCGTGGGTTGCGAAAGCTTGAAATTTGTGTTTGTGTTTGTGTGTTTTTTATTGTGTCTATCTACCAGCGCAAATAAATAAATAAATTTATAACTCGTGCTTGGAAAGTTTGAAACTTCCCGTTTCCATAATATATAGATTATTCACATCCAATTTACGCATAAGAAGTAGTACATAAGAAGTAATTGTATTGGGTCCATATTTTTCAGTAACTCAGTACAATCTGCAAAAATAAGAAACCAACTAGCATCCGAAGCACTAAGTACCTGTCTGGCTTGTTGGTAATTTTACTGACAGGCTGCTGGTAGCATTCTAATCACAATTGAGAGAATGATGTTAGGCTAGTGAATAACACCCAGATCTACACACATACTCTGCAAACCACCACACGGTGCATGTCAGAGGGTGCCTTTTACCACTGCTAGTTATTTCCTCTCCTGCTCCACTTGCAAATACAGCGAGGGAAAACCAACTGTCTAAAAGCCTCTGTACAAGTCCTAATTTCTTGCATCTTACATTCATGGTTCTTATGTGAAATGTACATTGGTGGCAGTAGAATTGTTCTGCAGTTGGTCTCAAATGCTGGTTCTCTAAATTTGTGCAATAGTGTCTTGTGGAAAGGTCATCACCACCACTTCAGGGATTCCTATTTGAATTCATGAAGCATCTGCATAATACCTGTGTGCTGATCAGACCTACCAGTAACAATTCTAGCAGCCCACCTCTTAATTGCTTTGATGTTTTTTAATCTGACCTGGTGAGGAACCCAAACACTTGAAGAGTAGTCAAGAATGGGTCGCACTAGAATTCTACACGCTGCCCCCTTTATGCATGAGCTACACGTTGCCAAAATTTTCCCAATAAAATGAAGTCTAGCATTCATCTTCCTTATTACAATCTGACATGCTCATTCCATTTCATATCGCTTTGCAACATTATGCCCAGATATTTAAGCAAAATGACTGTGTCAAGCTGCACTCTACTAATGCTGTATTTGAACATTACAGGACTGTTTTTCCTAATCATCCACATTAACTCACATTTTTCTACATTTAGAGCAAGCTGCCATTCACCACATAACTAGAAATTCTGTCAAGGTGACACTCATCACACCAACTGGAAACTTTGTCTAAGTCATCTTGTTTATTCCTACAGTCACACACCGATGACACTTTCTTGTACACCACAGCGTCATCAGCAAACAACCATAAATTGCTGCTCACCATGTACATCAGGTCATTTATGTATATATATGGTATATGGAGAATCTAAGCAGTCCTATCACGCTTCCCTTGGGCTCTCCTGATGATACCCCAGTCTCTGGTAAACACTCACCATCACCATTGACAACAACATACTGGGCTCTATTACTTAAAAGTCTTTGAGTCACTCACTTATCGAGAAATCTGAACCGTAAGCTCGGATATTCATCAACAATCTTAAGTGGGGCTCCGTCTCAAATGCTTTCCAGAAATCTGGAATATGAAATCTGCCTGTTGCCTGTCATCCATGGTTTGTGGGATATTGTATGAGAAAAGGGGAAGCTGACTTTCGCACGAGTGAAGATTTCTAAACCCATGCTGATTTCTGGGCAGAAGCTTTCTTGTCTTAAGGAAATTATTATATTAGGATGCAGGATCTGTTCAAGAATTCTCCAGCAAACCAATGTTAAGGATAAGTTCTGCAATTATGCGGATCAGTTCTTTTATCTTTTTTTACATACAGGAGTCAATTGCGCTTTTTTTTTCATTCGCTTGGGACTTTTGCTGGGGCAAGAGATTCGTGATAAATGCAGGCCAGTAATGGGCCAACGCCGCCAAGTACTCTCTATAAAACCAAACTGGACTCAATCTGGACCTGGTGAATTATTTGTTTACAACACTTTCAGTTGCTTCTTTATGCCAACCTTACATCACTATTATATGCCAGGGAAGTTCTCAAGCATGCGGTTCTAGGCGCTACAGACTGGAACTGCACGACCGCTATGGTCACAGGTTCGAATCCTGCCTTGGGCATGGATGTGTGTGATGTCCTTAGGTTAGTTAGGTTTAAGTAGTTCTAAGTTCTATGGGACTGATGACCACAGCAGTT